>NC_046640.1:20013216-20321549 GCF_900324485.2 Mastacembelus armatus
TTTGTCATTTCTAAAATCTATTTTTTCTTTTTTGGCAGCTCTCATTAGACAAACACTATAATATCCTCGCATTTAAACACATCTTATGCCATCCAGAATTTACACATGCGCACCCACACAGAGACAAATAAAGCTGAGGGTATAATTGTTTCCAAGCAGGTCTTTGAAGGCTGAGTCACTGAGCAGGTCCTGTATCATATCTCGATAAGAAGAACATCAGTTTAAATGCAGCAGCTGTTTCCCTTTCATCCTCACTCCCTCTCTCTCCACATCTTTCTGCATCCCTCCATTCCCCCACTGCTCTCACAATGGTGAGCTGAGCCAGAGACGATAGGGCAAATCCGTCCTCTGAGCAGAGCAGGAAGGAGACAGAGAAACAGAGACTGAGCTCCAAACACTCCTCTCTCATCTCTCTGTTCTCTCCCTCCATTTATCTGAATCCATCCAATCGGTTTGCAGTCTCCACTGTCCTGTAGCTCCACTGTGATATTCCTGCCTTCCTGTGTGTGGTGATGTCACAGCATCAGGCAAGATTCCTGCTTCCTAACCTCCTTGTTTGCCCTCATCTCGTTTCCTCACTTCTTGATTTAGATTTATACTTGTGCAGCCCACAATGTGCTAACGTCAGCCCATGAAAGTGTCAAAGACAGACCCTGTAATGTTCATTCACTGGAGGCTTGTATGTGTGGGGGTGTTGGGGTAGACGAGCAGGGAAGGGAAGGAAAGATGCGGCACAGGAAAAAAATGGCCTTTTGGTTCATTTGTCTTCATTCAAAGACCAATCACACTAACATGAAATTCTCATGTCAGTGAATCAACCTGTTTAAAAGGCTGCAGTGTTTTTTTCATGTGTCTGGTCAAAAGATCAAATTTGTTCTATTTTAACCTATAAAATTTGCATGACTTCTCCAATACCTAAGAAGTGGTTCAAAATATTCCTTTTGGTGATCACAGAAAGCTCTTAATATTCAAAGAATGGTAGGAAATTATTTAGTTGTTTACTTGAAAAAAATAATAATATGAGAAATCAATACTGTACTCACCTAAACACCTACTACTATCTGTGATTTCAATATGTCAAATGATTCATTTACAAATAAATCTGTGAATGTGACTGCTGACATCAAGAAACCAAGTTACAATGCACTATGTTTAATGGCACTGCTGTACAGACTATATATAAAATGGTAGGATACATAAGTACTGTGGCAAGTATTTTGATACTCACTAAAATACTGTGGTACATGCCATGGTACCCCATGGTAACAACCACCAAAGACAGTAAAATACTATAACATGTCCTATAGGTAAGAAACCACAATTGTGACAGAGGCTATACTGACACTGCACACAGCAGTACAATTCAAGTCTCAGAAAACAGCACAGTAAAATAGTACTTTGTCTCCCTCTAGTAGACTATTTAGGCCGCACACTAACAGGCCTGTAGTCACCAGCTGTCAAGTATCTGCATTTTGTAGCCTAAACTGAAGAAAAATCAGATTGTGATTTATAAGAAAAAGTATATTCATATATAGCGCCATGGATATTTTTCTTCCATGGGTCTGAACGTCGGTCAGCTCGGCGCTTTGGAGTGACTCCTTCTGGGACCGTAGTGCAACTTAATAAAACCCCTAAATGCCTCAGATCTCCAACATAGAAACTGGGCAAGTGACAGCGATTGTTTAATGTTTACCGGGTGTGTGTGTGTGTGTGTGTGTGTGTTTTTCTGTGAGGCAGCCGCAGGTGTCCCCTGGCTGAGCCGAACAGGTGCGCTGCACTGAGCTTGGCGGCAACATGCTGCCTTCATGTGTCAGGAGAAAAGTTGTACATTGTCATACGATTTAGCTTTGTAATAGTGAAGGTATAGTTGCTGGTTTATGTCAAACATGTTATCTGTTATAGTATTCCATACACAGTTGTACTGATTGAGTTTATTTTACAGAGAATAAAAGAGCTACAAAATACCGGGCACATGGGTCCAAACTGACTTTTAAATATAAAGTAGGTCTTAGAAAACAATGTGCAAAAGACTAAATCCTCACAAGTTTCATTTCTATTTTTAGAAACGTCTGGTACATAACCACTGAAAATGAGAAAATAAGCATCTGGTCACAGAAATGTAATATCCCCCGCCACTCATCCCAGACCAGTGCAATTATTTTTTAATCAGTCCTACTGTTGTGTTTCAACTATTTTGTGTTTTAGTGTCTTTAGATTTTTTTGTGTTCCTTTAGAATCGGTTTTAACTGTTGATGATTTGCATCCCACTGCGCTCGTTAGTTTCTGTAGTCTAGTTTGCATCTGCTTTAGTTGTTTCACATGTGCTCATTTTGCATTTAATTGGGTTTGTGACAAGAAATAATAACAGTCACTTTATACAGGGACCCCCTGAGCCCTAGTTCAATAATCCATCCATGTGTTTGAAACATTATTTGAGTGTGTCTGATAGATTTGTCAGAGTTGTTCGCCAAAGCAAAGAGAAAATGTGGTTAGAAAAGGAGTGTTTCTATCAGAGGGTGGGATTGTACGTGCGTCACGTGAACGCAGCATGACTCGGTGCGTGCACTGTGCTGACGCGCCGTTGCTGGTGGAAACAGCTGGTGGTTTCTGTCAGACTCGGAGCTTTGGCGACGTTAGCAGGAATAAAACTTAAATCGGACTCGACACCGACTGGAAGCGCTTCGGTTCGAGTCACCGCTACTTTCCCACCTGACGCCGGGAAATGTCCTCCCGTGAAAGCCACTTTACCGGCCGGTTGGCCATTAATTAGCGGTAGACCACCGACGCTCGACGCACCGGCTGCTAACGCCGGCTAGTTAAGCTAGCTAACTTTCTCACTCCGCAGCAACTACCACGAAAGAGATTTTCTGCCTCCCGACAAGTTTAGGACGAGGCGACTACTCGGTTTCATCATGACTCATGTTCATTATAAATTCTCGTCTAAGCTCAGCTACGACACGGTGGTGTTTGACGGCCCCTACATCACGCTGAAGGACCTGAAGAGGAAGATCATGGGCAGGGAGAAGCTCCGAGCCGGGGACTGCGGGCTGCAGATCACTAACGCACAGAGCAAACAAGGTAACTTCACATATGTCTGGGCTGATAAGAGCGTGTTGATCCTGGCGGTTAAACGGTTGAACTTTTGGAAAAAAACACGTGGTCCAGGATTGACAGCTGTCTGTTGTTGCGTCAGCTCTTCCAGCCTGATGGGAAGGGGGGTCCAGAAACGTCAGATCAGGACAAAAACGGGTGGGGGTGTTAATGAACGGGACACATCCCTGCTGCGTTTACACCTCACGCCTTTAATCAAACGGCCTGACTGAGGTGGATCAGCCCTGACAGTGTTACACTCCCAAGAGAGATGTGTGATTAAAAATAGCAAAGGTAGAGCAGGAGCACAGCCCAGTCATGACCCTCACATTAAGACCCAACACACACACACACACACACACACACACACACACACACAGTAGGGACACATGTAAATTTGCTGCCATATCTTCAAGAAGGCTGACATGCAGATTAAATATGATAATCACCTATGACTGCTCAGTATCACCCTGGTGTGTCTGTATCCTGCAGATACTCCGTCATGCACTAATCCGTCCACAGTATGGGGGACACACACAGTCTCACATACAACTGCTGCTGTGGAAGAGTTTGCAGAAAGACATGCAGTCAGTGTTGGCAGGCATGGACTGAAAATCACTAAGAGGTCTTACACATTATTGGGTGTAGTCACACTTTTTAGGTTTCCTCAGATCAAATGTCAGACAAAAGTGCTGCGTCATGAAGCTGGTGCTGTTTTGTAGACTTTGCTGCAGGAGTGTCAATATTTTCCTGAACTTTGCTTTGGTTCACAGTAGTTGGTGATTTAGAGCGATCTAAGAGTGTTCACAGAGTTTGCCAACCTGTACAATTAACAGAAGCATTTAAATAGAAGAATTTAAAGCAGAAATGACTGTAATTCACTAATCCCAGCTTCTTCAGTGTGGATACTTGCTAAATTGCCCAGTGATGATAATCTGACATTATCATCAGAGTCTCAGACCAGTTTTTGCTAAACAGTTTTCTGATTGTCTCATATTAAGAGCAGAGGATGTGTGATTTCTTAAAAACCTTGAATATGAGAGAACGTCTCATGTTCTTACATGTTTATCTAAAAAAAGTCTAAAACTCTGCCACGTGAGCTTCTTTTTTGACTTCACTCTCTCACTTTCTCTCTCTCTCCCTCTCAGAGTACACAGATGACGAAGGTCTCATCTCCAAAGGCTCCTCTGTCATTGTCAGGAGAATCCCCATCAGTGGAGAGAAGCCCAGCTCAAGCAGCAAGACCCACAGTGTGTAAGTGTTTTTCTTACTGTTGCCCTTCCTGTCATTATTAAAAGCTCCACCCTGCTATAACCAGGCAACTAGAATCTACCTGCGGTGTTGCGGTCGCCCTTAGAGGACTCCACCCTGACACTGTGGTTTTAAGTAATGAGCCTTTAACATTAATAACATTAATTTTGGCCCAAATATAGTTTTTGTTATTTTGTCTGTGTCACCGGTTCCTGCTGTTATATGCTCTAATAATACTTATAAAAAATAAGAAAGCGTTTTTTAAAAACTGTATATATTTGCCTGAGTCACACAGACATTACCTGCCAGTAAATACTGATTATACACTCAACTAAAAGTGAGTTAGTGTTAATGGACATGTACAGGAGAGGTGCTTGTTGCTGGTGGAGAAAACAATGCTACTGACCTGATGACAAATCCGTACCTGTTTCAACAGGGGGTCGACATCTGATTAAACTGAGTGTCTGAGCTGAAATATGCTCACTGGTAAAGAGTAGATCTGTAACTCCAGGGTGACATCCACAGGGATTACCCACGTATTAGTCAGGCTTAGACAGGACAGCCAGCAGTGCTGTGGGTTTTATGCATGGAAAGCAGGAAAAGACCTCACTGGAACAGACTGTGATTAGCCCTGTCAGCACCATCCACACGGGTGGAGAGGCAACACAAAGTGGTGCAGCACTGCTCATAAGATTAAATGCATCAACTCTCCACCTGCACCATCAGACTGACAGTCAGATGGTGTGAAAGTGCTTCCAAGTCAACCTGAAGCACATCAGTTTTAAAGGCTTTCACATTTTACTTTAAAGTCACATTTCACACTGAATGTAGAATTGATCAGAAATACTTTTTGGTGACATTTATTGTTGTTCAGCGTCAGTGTTTGTCGTGTTGTTGACTTTGTGATGCTGAGGCGACAGGAAGCATCAGGTTTTTAGTGTCAGTCCTTCAAAGTGATGTTATATTTTCTGTATCAATGACAGTTTGGACGAATAAAGAAATTTCTTACGTGTTTGTAATTTTCAGCGATAAGTTTGATCCTCTACTTTTGAGAATGTGCTTTTGATCAGTTCCTGTAAAATGCCTCCTTTACACTTCATTCTCACTGACGCTCTGCTTTCCTTTTGTCTTTCAGTGAGAGTTCAGACAGTCAACTTCACCGAACCTTAGGATCCATCAAAGCAGTACGTATCCACACCACACTCCATCTATGTTGTTGACGTGGCAGTATGGCAGTGCTGGGGTATTTGTTAAATGTGTGATCTTGCTCTTACCAAACATAAAATATCTGTCAAAGTGGGATATCTTTAATTTGTCTAAAATAATAAACGTCATTATACATTAAAGTGAGACCATGATCAAGATCTGTTGAATCCAAATTTCAATAACTGCTCTGAGAGAAACATCAAATGTAGCAATGACAGTATTTTAAAATGCATTAATTGCACAGGACAGATTTAAAAAATAAAATAAATGCATTATTTGCAGTTACAGTATATGAGTAAGAGAGGTGAACGGTACAGTTATATGTGATATATGCTTAAATATAAAAATAAAACATTGCATTTGCATATATATTTTCTTACTATCAGATGCTCTCAGCTGTTAACAAGCTCAGTTTTCATTCAGTGTGTGTGTGACTGGGGGGAGCTGCTGGGGCAGGTCAAACATTATCATGTAGGCCAGCTATTCACGTCTGGTAGCTGATAAACCCAACTGTTTCTGATTTGTCTGTTTCCACACAGCGACTGGAAAAATGTGATGAGTTCATGTCTGAATTTGTCAACATGAAATATTTCACCTCAGAATAACGTAAATCTGTAGAGTCTTCTGCTGATGATTATTATTAACATCGTGCAGATTTTCCAGAATACAGACTTTTGAATTAACATTACACAGGACTGTAATGTCAGCAGGTCAATAACAGAAATGAGCTTCAGTATTATAGAACAAACATTATCAAATAGGATTTTTATTTGGAACAGGATGCACAGTGTTTTAGCTTTAATGCAGCCACAGAAACATGTAACGAATAGTAATTTAATGTTGCCCTTGTTAACCCGCTCCTCAGTGCCAAAACATGCACCACTTACATTTGATGTTAAATATCTTTTACTTGCTGCAGTGTGAATTAGTGTCCACGGACCTGTCTGGATTTTCTCTCTGGTTTCTCAGTAGGAGAAGTGTCTTCCACTCTTCTTAACACTTTGAGTCTGTTAGACTGCACAAACTGTGTGTGTGAATTTCTTCCAAATAAAGGAGTTTGTATTCAAATGTCTTATGTATTGATTATGTGTTTGACTTCACTGGAGTAAACGCCATCAGCACAACAGTCATTCAGTCACCGTCGTCATTTAACATTTTTGCTTTGCAGGAAAGAAACAGAAATAATAGTGTACACACTGGAATCACATATACAAATATAAAGGCAATAAAGTTGGTGACTCATAAGAGATTTTGTAAAATGAAGCAGCAGAGCCCAAAAATTCCTGACTTTGTGTGTTGGTCCCCTTAACACAGTGCAACTCGACATTGTTTTGTGTTGGACTTGACTGACCTTTACCAGGCAGAAAAATCTGTCATTGTCATGTTGAGGATGTTTACAAAAGGGAAACAGAATAAAATTTTAAAAATGGCTTAAGGCATTGGAATAAATTACAGGAACTGGAGCATGTACTGGAAATACTGTTTGACAATAAACTTCAGTGTTTGGATACCTGATGGTGCTAGATGGGATTAGGATTCGTTTTCCGTGGACTTCATTTGTTTGTACACTGTTTCATGTCCAATCAATATTTGCTCAGGTATTGCAGCCTGCACTAAAATGGTGCCATGACAAACTGACATAAACTCATTGCCACAGTGTGCTCATCTATCACATGGGTTGAATGAAACCCAGCTTTCTTGATTCATGTCCCTATTCCACCACAGTAAAAGACTAAACCAAGAACAGGCTCACTTGTAAAAGTGACCATTAGGTGATCAGGGCAAAAACATTTTTCACCCAACAAACTGCTGACCTGACAGGTGTAAAATTCCCGTTAAGTGTTATATTGTCGGCTTCTTCATTTATAGCGTAGCCGGTTTTAAAGGATGAGAAGAGTTGGCAGGAGGTGCTGAGGCAGACATCCTCAGCGTGGTGACATTTATTTTCCATCCTGTAGGAAACTCACTGCTGCATGTGGGCGCAAAATGTATCTTGGTTCAAGAGGTTGTGAAAGTGTAAATTTGAAATACTGCTTGGACACACTTCAAAACTTTTATTTTCCAATACATATATAAACATACAGTACAGTATCTACACATATATGAACAGAGATTTGTCTTTTCCAAAGACGTAATCCTGAGGCTTTGATTTTATGTGTAATTATAACAGAAGGATGACTCAGTTCTTCCTGCACTTTGCCTTTTGTTGCCAAGCTGTATTCTCTCTACTCATTTTTTTTATTCTCTATTTATTTCTCATTTTTCTTCAGCTTTTGAATATTTGGCTTATATGAGCCATGAATTAACCACTGATCTTGCTGTTTGACTGGACATCTCTGTATGTTTTGCTCAAACACATCTGTGCGTCTGCATGCAGATGGTTAACCTGGCTGAGGCTGATGTGTCAGAGGAAGATAAGATCAGTGTCATGATGAGTCAGTCCGCCTATGACTCCATGATGTGAGTGACTGATGTTTTCAAAGCTTCTCCTTCGTGTCCATGTTTGTCTCTTTAGTGTTTTATTTAACTGCTTTTGCCTTTTCCTTAAAATCTGTATCTCCATGTCTTTATATACCTTCACCTTACTGTCTGTCTTTCTTCATCTGTACTCCTGTCTCTTTCTCCAGTTACAACAAGAAGTTTGATACTGTTCTTCCTGCAAACTATACCTGTTATCGCTGTGGAAATACTGGTCACCACATCAGGAACTGTCCCATCAGTGGGGTAAGAGCGAAGCATGGTATTTCATGAACGAGGTGGTTTCTGTGGAAATCTGGCACAGCTCCTGCTGGTTTGGATTCCTGTGTGTGTTTACACTTCACTTGTGCAATAATAAGGTTGTTTGTCTTCTGATTATGTTTGTGTGGCAGGCAATAGACATAAGTGCTGACTCATCTGTACTGTCAAGCGCTAAATGTGAACGTACGTGTGTTTGACAGCATGATAAAAATTTCGAGGCCCCTCCGAGAATAAAGAAAAGCACAGGCATCCCTCGTTCCTTCATGGTTGAGGTGGATGATCCCAACATGAAGGGAGCCATGTTGACCAACTGTGGACGTTACGCCATTCCTGCCATAGATGCGTGAGTCTGAGTTAAAGAGTCAGTCTGTGTGGAGTTTGACACTTTAGAGAGTGAACTTAAAGCCTTTCCTGCTGTGAGTTTGATGAGAAGATTGATTCCACACTTTTATGTGTCCAATTAGTGCATGTCTACAGCCAGTAGCCTTTTAGCTCTGTAGCACAGGAAGAGCAGAGCTCAAAAATGGCTCAAAAATTGTCATTTGTTAGCAGGATCATTTAAGACTGTAAGTTGATGGTAATTGAAATTGCTGTTGTTTTTTTTTTTTTTCTTGACGATGTTATTTTAGCACATCACACACACCGATGTGACACAGACTTCTGTTATGCAGTGTGAATTGAGTTCGATAAGAAATGTCAGCAGGTTTAATTCCAGCAGGCAGTGTGTGCTCTTCAAATGAGTGAAATATACCAATTAAACAAAGGCAAACATGAACTAGCAGTGTGCCCACTGTTGTTTCTGTAGAGAGGCATATGCCATTGGGAAGAAGGAGAAGCCTCCGTTCATTCCAGAGGAAAAGCCCAAATTAGAAGTGAAGGAGATTCCTGTGCCTGACGAACTCGTCTGTCTGATCTGTCATGACCTGCTGAGTGACGCTGTGGTCATACCCTGCTGTGGAAACAGCTACTGTGACGACTGTGAGTGGCAAACTTCACTTAGATAACCAGTACTACAGCTGAGAGCTTCATCAGACTTTACTTTCTCTCTTGCTCAGGTATTCGCAGCACCTTGCTGGATTCAGAGGACCATGTCTGCCCAACTTGTAGCCAATCAAGTGTCTCCCCTGACACCCTGATAGCCAATAAATTTCTCCGACAGGTGAATTGAGAATTTGATGGAAAATACATGCTAGTGTTAGAGTGCAATAAAGAAATTCAGTTGTATTTGAAAGCGGTATTTTATACTATCTCTTAATCTAATCAGTAATATGTCTGACTAAAAGCTTTTCATAGTTTTTACCTTTAGTATAGAAAAGCTCTGACATGTCTCTGTGTGCTGTCTCTCCCTACACAGGCTGTGAACAATTTCAAGAAAGAGAGAGGTTACAGTCAAAGTCTGACCAGGCCTGACCAGGTCTCCCAGTCCCAACATCCAACACCAAAACTGAGCCTTGTCCCCACCCCACCTCTTCTTACCGTACAGATTCAGCCTCAGAAGCCTCACCCACCAACCTACAGCCAGGAGGTAATCCTCTTAATGATGTGTTTCATCTGGGAACTAAAGAATAGTCCTGGACCTCTGTGACTCAGGAGTAATCAAAATAATTGCTGTGTTTACTGTGTTCTATATTATCTTGCATACATAATGTTTTACCTAATGGCTCTGCTAAATGTTTTCGCTAAAGTAGAAAATTGTCTCTGGCTTGTTCCATTGTGTTCTGCTATATTCTCTTAGGACTCTCTCCTGCACCGCCCAAAGGTAGCAGACATACCGCCATTGTCTGGGCCTCCTGCTGCAGCAGCAGGTCCCAGCCCTGCTTACAGCACGCCTAGCACTTCCTGCCAGCCTCAGGAAAGCCACCTGGAGATACATGACAAGTATATTAACAGACACACATGCATACACAACTAAAAAGTCTTACAGAAGGATGATGGAAAAATAAAGGGTCCACTGTTTTCATTCATGAGCTTAGATAGTCTTTCACAGAGACTGTACGCAGCCACATTGGTTCTTCAAGGTCGTATATGCTAAACACAGTTTATCTGTAGTCGCTCCCATGAAGTTTCTCACATCTATCTCATGTAGAAATGTTGTTGCAGAGAACAGTGAGTTGTTCTTTCTTCCTTTCTCACTCTGTGTTGACTGAGCCCGGGTGCACCAGTTATCATTAAGGAGACTTCTGACTGCATTTTCTGTATATTTCACTCTTTTAAAAATTAGACAAAGGTTATCAATAAATTGTGAAGCATACAGTTTGTTATGTGATATTGATATTTGGTATGCAGGAATGCATGCTGGGTAAACCATCTGTAGAGGGGGTACACCAGGCCAGTCTAAAAAGATTCATAATATTCTTTAAGTACCCCAAGTTGAACAGTGTGATCAAATATAGCATGATGGATTGTGGACTGAAGAACTGGTAAACAGTGACACTGATGTTGTTTCCACTTGGTACCGACTGTGACGTATCTGCTGTTTATTCAGGGAGGCTAAGACACAGGAAGACTTGGCTGCTTCTGCTTCACCGTCTGTCCTGGTTTCAAATGAAGAGCCCTCTGCTGCTCCATTACAGCTGATACCAGTGGTAACGACAAACACACACACACACACACACACACACACTCACTCACTCACACTCACACTAAGTCTCTCGGTATGAAATCTGTGGCATTTGTCTCTAC
Organism: Mastacembelus armatus; assembly: GCF_900324485.2. Lineage (NCBI taxonomy): Eukaryota > Metazoa > Chordata > Actinopteri > Synbranchiformes > Mastacembelidae > Mastacembelus > Mastacembelus armatus. The sequence goes on from NC_046640.1 coordinate 20,024,185, forward strand.
AGGTTAACCACAGAACAGTGGCAGAGCAGCCCAAGACAGTAGGTGTGAAGCAACAACACGCCTCCATAAGTGAGTGACTAAGAAGCAACATCTCTTTTCTATTCACTATACTGTGCCTGTTATTTATTATTTGTGCTGTGGTTTTAATGAAATAAAGTGTTGTGTTGAGAATTAAAGTAACATAGTGAGCATAAGTAAAGAAAATGTAAAGATACTGTTTTTTTTGTTTTTTTTTGTTCAGCATCAAGACACCCTGGACCTTCCAGCTGCTGGGACAGGTCAGTCAAGTGTGTGTTTTTTAGGTATTGCACTTTATTTGACTTTGTCCACGTATTCGAGACTGATTTCACCCCCTCTTCCTCTGTCTTCTCCACAGCTCCTCTTCCTCCTCAGCTTGTCCCACTAGAGGCTGGACTGAATCCCAGCAGCTTACACCATATTCAGCTACCATGCCACCTCTCTTTCCCTCCCCCCTTTTTCTCCCAGCTCACCAGTCTGCCTCTTACCCACCTGGATACCCACATGGCACGCCCATCTGGACACTCCCAAACCCCCAAGGTGCCCCCATCCCATCCCTGTGCTCCTCCACCTCTACATCCTCCACACCTGTCCTCTTTTCCAGTGAGTGGTACAGGCACCAGAGAAAGAAGCAAAGGTATATTCAAAAATCAAGTGTTCAGACGTTTTAAGTGTTGAATTTTCCAGCTGTTTGTTTCCCAGCCTTATTGAAACCCATAAGTTGTGTTTGAAGGGAATTACATCAGGTATTCAGTTTTCCACCTTTACAGAAATGCCAAAGACACAGTGTGTTTGCAGAAATTCAGAAATGACAATGACAGCATTACAGACTTTGTCCAGCTGAGAGCATGGAGGGTATTATTTAAAAGTAATACATCACATCGCTGTTTATTTCGTTCAGTGTATTTAAAAAACAATAGGATCATGTTTATATCATGTGTTACATGTTAAACTAATATTGGAGAGTGTATTAGCAGATTCTAGAGCCTCAAATATTGAGTTCAATATTGGCCTCAAAAATCTAATACTAGTCTGTCTGTAGTGTAAGATGTAGTGTTTGTCTGGCAGCCATGTGTTGATATTAGAACCTCAGCTCAGTTGCTTCCTTCTTCCTTTGTCACGCAGGTCACCTCCCAGAGGATCTACCTACAGACGCTCCTCCTCTCGCTCTCATCCAAAATCCTCTAAATCCAAGTCGTCTTGCTCCTATTCTCGCTCTTCAAGCAGGTCTGGATCCCGCTCGCGTTCCAGATCTCAAGGCAGATCAAGGTCTCTGTGCCCTTTATTTAAAAAGGATTTATTGTTAGTCTGTGTGGTATATTGTTGAAATAGGTGTTTATATTCTCATGAATATATGGGTTAGTCGAAAAGATTGATACCACTCTCATTTTATTAAAATGTTAAAATCTTTAAAAAAAAACATTAAGCCCAAAATTCCTGTTTGTGCAAGAAATGAGATGCACTTGAGTAATAATTCATTTTTGTGCTAAAATGTGTGTGATGTATATTATAGCTGAAATCTTTTCATTGTTTTCCAGGCCCCGCTCGCCTTACACCCGTCACAGAGACCTCCACACCCACTCTTACAGCTATAGTTACAAACGCTCACGCTCTCCTACACCTTCCTCATCATCTTCACCTCAAACTGGTCGCTATTCCAGGTCCAGGTCACCGCCAGACAAAAAGAAAAACCGCCACCAGATCCGCCATCAAAGCAAGAAGTCAGGTTCAAGCAGCTATAGTTCCAGGAGGCGAGAAGACTCAGGGAGGGAGGTGGGAAGCTCAGACACGGGTTCGGCCAATTACCTGTACACACAGCGCACAAACCAAACAGCCAATCCAGAGCTGGACACAGTGCGCTACCTGCAGTGGAAGAAGGAGTATGATGAGTGGTGTGAAAAATATTTCAGCAGCTATGTTGGCCACTTCCACCAGCCACCTCTTCCCTCCTTCATGCTTCCTCCTCCTCCTCAGTTCGGAAAGAAAGAGCAAAGCAAAAACCATTTAAATGTTAATCCAGACTCTCATTACCAGCCCCAGAGTAGGCGCACTGCTCGGGTGGACAGCCGCTCCCCTTCATTGCAGTCGTCCAGTGACAGTCGCTCTCCTCCATCTCAGTCTTCAAGTGACAGCCACTCCACATCATCTCAGTCATTCAGTGACAGTCGCTCCTCTCCATCTCATACATCCAACGACAGCCGGTCCCCTCCCTCTCAGTCACCCAGTGATGGTCGCTCCACACCGTCTGAAGACAGAGCTGAACTCAGGGTATGTCAGGAGAAATGCAGCCAGCTGCCAGTCACACTTACAAAAAGCAGGGAGGACTTGAAAGAAAGAAGTAAAGATGACAGGCAGGTGAACATGAAACCTGTGGAGGACCTTAGCACCCTAAAATACGACCAAAGGAGGATAAAAAAACACGAGGAAGAAAGAAGGGAGGAGTCATCATTTCCTGATGCTGCAGGCTCAACAGGTTACAGCCAAGAGGATGAGCGGGGGCACGGCACTGGACCAAATGCCTGCAGAGATGACACCACAGTACAGAGTAAAACAAGTGACAGTGAAACCTTAAAATCAATCCAACCTTCTCTGAAGCCAAATAAATCTCTGGATAAGGACTGTGAAAGGAAAAGCAGGGAACAGAGGGGTCTGGAAGCAGAGAAAGGATGGAGAAGAAGCAAAGATTCAGACCTCAGGCAGAATGTGGAGAAACAGCAGAAAGTAAAGCCCAGTGAAGAGGCAGACAGACACAGAAAGCCTGGAGGCAGAAAAGCTTCTGACACTGAGTCAGAGAAGAATAGAAAAAAAAAAGGTGAAGCAATTGAGACAAGTGAAATCTACAAGAGTGACTCTCCCAATCCATTTGACAGAAAAAAGCCATTTGAAAAGAAAAAAGAGAGGAAAACAGAGCCTCTGACAGAGAGAGACATCTGGGAGGGAGGGATGAATGTGAAACCACTGAAGAAGATAAGCATCAACATCAACCTGGATGGGAAAATGAAGGAGGAGAAACCTGAAAAGGAGTCGTCGTCATATTCTGAGAGTGTCGCAGGAAAACCGAGGGGAGAAACTGAAAATACTGGAAATGGAGAAGAGAAGTTAATCAGTGGAGACACTGAAGCTGAGAAAGAATCCAGCAGAGAAAAGAAATGTGTATTTGAAGAAAAAATCAAACCAGGTGAGCTTGAGGCACGAGAAATATGGGAGAAAGGCTCCTTCACAGGTGATCAGGGAGAGATGTGGGCAAAATTTCCTGGAGAGGAAAACAACACTAGAGAAAAGAACGTGGGCAGAGGAGAGGAGGACTTTGACTTATGGCACTGTGCCCTCAGAGGACTGGAGGAGGAAGAGAGTAAATCTCAGTGGGAGGAAAAAGAGAGAATGGAGGTCAGCAAAGGACACGAGGTGGCAAGAGACAAGTGGAGGAGCGTGATGGGAAAAGATGAGGAAAAAGAGGGAGTATGCAGTGAAAGCCAAGGGCGATATGAGGGAGTCACAGAGAGGCAGAATGAGCTCATACAGGTGTGTGATTGTTCCTGTTCTGAGCCTAAATGAATGAGATATTTTTAATAGTTAATCCATCCATTATTCTGCTGCTGCTGAATCAGGTCCAGGTTAAATAATTAACTATATGGGTCACAATTGTTTTACTCTGTGTACTGAAAAAATGTAGAATTAGAGCTGAAACTGATTATTTTCATTATTGATTATTGATTGAGCCAATGATTTTCATAATTGTTTTGCCAATAAGACAAATCTTCACATTTGAGAAGCAGGAACCACCAAATGTGACATTTTTACTAAATATCACTGACTTAGCTTCCAAAACAGCTGCTGATTAATTTAGTTAATTATGTAATTATCTGCCTTTGACTGCTGAATTCTTTGCTTTCACATTATCTCAGTCACGTTTACCTTTCTGTCTCAGGTCTCTGCCTCCAAATGGGAGAAGGAAGAGTCTCAGGAAGGAGCGACCACAGCTCAGGACAGGCTTCCTGTGGCTATGCCTCCACCTTTATTGGTGCCAACCATCCAGGAGACCGAGGGAGAGAATGAACTAAAGAGACAGAGGTCAGTGGAGTCAGAGCGAGACAGGGCCCGAGCACTGCAGACAGGAAGGGAGAAAGAAAAATACAACAGTGTGGCTCCCTCTAGTGGCAAAGACAGAACTGACAGCACCTTAGGGACAGACAGAGAGAGGGACAGATGGATGGAGAGTCAGAGGGACAGAGAGAGAGAGAGACATAGACAGAGAGAGAGCAAAACTTCCAAAGAGAGGAGGGATGAAGAAAGATGGAGGGACAGGGACAGAGAGAGGGGCCACAGCAAAATGGCTTCATCAGAACGGTGGAATCTCCCTTCCTCCAGTCACTGCTCCTCCTCCTCAACATCACATGACACAGAGAGGCAAGACCGGCAGCGAGGAGGTGACCAGGGCGGCGACAAGAACTCCTCCTGCCCCAGCAGGAAATCCTCTGGTGGTGGAAGGACGGAAAGAAGTGCACTAAGTAGAGCTGCCACACTGCCTGATCAAAGTGCACACAAAACATACAGAGACATGTTACTGGACTCGAGATGTAAAAACTATCCCCAAGACTACTATAATCATCATGATCCATCATGGAACTACAGACCTGCAGGGGTCCACCGCTCCCCATCCCCACACTCCCACATCCAGGGTAAGGACAGAGACCCACTCCCCAAATCCTCCAGCCCTGGTTGGGAATTAACAGTGAACAATCAAAACAAGAGTAAGGAAGAAAAGGGGGAGTGGAAGCAAATTGTGGTTGAAGTGATAAAGGAAAGCAAAGAGGAGAGAGAGACTAGAGAGATGCAGGCTGAGAGAGAAGGAGGTAACCGATGGAAGGGAGGGAGAGAGCTGGAGGAGGGAGAGAGGTCCAGCAGCCGCAGCTCATCAGGAAGCCAGAAGAGCACGGATGACGTTAGGAGAGAGAAGAAGAAGAAACAAAAGAAGGAGAAAAAGGAGAAGAGACGAGCCACGCCAGAGCTGCTGGAGGAAGGTGAGCTGAAGATACACAAGAAGTCAAAGAAAAACAGAATGAGAGCAGACGAGGAGAGTGGAGGAGAGGTGGACGACAGGTGGAAGGAGGAGGAAGATCACGCTCAGCCCTCCTCAGTCCTCTTATCTTGACTGAAATGTTTAATTAACTTGAATGATGCTTTTTTTTTTTTTTTTTTCTGTCCAAAAGTGCCTGGACTTATTTTTTTGACTTGTTTTACTTTCCCAGGATACTTTTTGTATCCTTACAAAATCTCTCATGTCACTGATGTATCAACCAAATGAAAGCAAGCAAACTGTGAATGAAAAGCACTTTTTACAGTATAAGAAAATGGAGGTGATTGAAAGCAAATGTCAAACGTTTGGCGTTTTGATTTATTTTAAGTTTGGAGAGTTTGCAATGCTCTCATCCTGCTGTCAGCAGCCGTCTTTCATATTTACTGAGCCCAGGTCAGTCAGTAACTTGATTCACCTCGCACAGGAGAGCACAAGAAGATTACTGACAGATTTTGCGATTTATTTTTAAAACAAACTGTGAATATTTATGATTTGAACCTCTGTGTTGTTTCATTTTCCCTTTTAATTTTGTAAATGTTTAAAAAAAAAAACAAACTGCTGGATGGATGAATAATTTACCAGAAGAAAGTTTCATTTTTCCTGTTTTCAAAGAAATAAACAGAAACATCCATAAAAAGTGTTTTTTCCTTATTAATGAGTCAAAGTGTTGTTTGGACTGTAGAGTCCAGGAAACTCTTTCTGTGGCCAGATGGTGTCTCAGTGGTGGCTTGGTTTTAATTAGCAAATATTAGCATGCAGACATGCTAAGCTAAGATAGCAGACATTATAAGGTAAACAATGCTCACGGTTATATTTGGTCATGTTTGGTTTTATGTATGGGAGGGCCTGGTGGACGCAGACTAGCCTGGGTTTTCCACAGGTCCCACAATCACCGTGTCTGGGTTCTGGTAGCAGGTCTTCACTGATTGGATAAACTGATCCCGATTGAAACTCACCTTTAGCTGTTCAGAGTTACAGACAGTAGTTATTAATTGAATTATTTCATGTTTTACTCGGAATAATGAGTCTTTATAATATGTGGTTTATTATTGTTTGGAAGCAGCACCGTGTGGAATGAATGATCCTTTGCTGCTCTTTGCATCTCTGCTTGTTGTCATTTCTTCTCTCCAGTCTAGTTCCTCGTTCTCCACTTTGTCCACGGTCTCTCCCTCTATTTTAGGTTCCCAGTCGCTCAGAGACTGAACGTCATCTCCCGTCTACTCATGTGTCTCCTGCTCTGTGTGCCAGGTAAGCCTGCCACAAATACATCTTATGTTTTACTGTACTCCCTCTTTGCACAGTGATCTTTCTTTAAAAAGCACTTTAAACGTCAGAAAAAGACATCAAACTACCCATTTAACAATGAACAAATAACGTGTGAGAGCACACAGGTTGGTGTCTGTTCGCCTCAGTGGGGTTTTTGTTTGTGCAGGAGGTGGGAACGTGTTTGAATAAATACGATAGACGTGTTCAATATGCCTGCTGTCTGTGCTGGCTTGGGTTATTGTGCCCACTGTGTGTGCATGTGTGAAAGTTGATGCTTGAGATGTATCCAAGCTTTTCTCGCTTCATTAACTCATTACAAGGAAGACATGGCACAGATCCAGCCTCTCTGCTGCTTCTCTGTTGTGACTGCAATCACTCGATGTCGTGCCAAGGCATGCTGGGATTGAACGGAGTAAATCTGGTGGGTGTGGGATGCCCAGCTTGGTTTGTATCCAAGCCATTGATGGAGAGTTGCAGGGACAGTCGGGTGCCTGGACAGTCCAGCATCTCTTAATGTTTTGGTTTTGTTTTTTTTTTTTTTAATCTATCTCTCGTATTTTTGTTTTGCACTGCTGCTTGTCCTCCAAAATGGCTGCTAAACTTTGTGGGCTTCCTGTCTGTGTTTCCCTCTGAAGGGGTTTGTGACGTTGAGCCTAAACTGGTTGTCTGCTCATCTGTGATCTAGTGTGTGTGTGTGTGTGTGTGTGTGTGTGTGTGTGTGTGTGTGTTTTCAAAGTGGGTAACACTGCAGCAGGCAGAGAGACTGTGTATGTATATGGCAAACTGGCTGATACTACTGAAGATGCAGAAAATGAGTGCAGACGTACAGACAGACAAGTCAATCCAAAGATAGAGCAGAACACTCCAGATTAAGATGTGAAAACACCAGAACAAAGGCACATTAGAACAAATGTGAGCCAGCAGACAGACAGGTACACATTGGCAGACAGATGTACAGACAAAGATCGAGGCAGGCAGAAGGACAGACAGGTGGACTGTGTAGCAATCAAGAACAGCATCCCTCCTGCTCTCCTCTTCTGATGTGGATCAGAAACGAGGTACGCTTTTTCACGTTTATCTCTCTGCTTTCTTTAATTCTGTCATCCCGTCATCTATTCCTCTTTTTTCTGCATCTGTTTTTTTTTTTGCCTCTTCTTCTTTTTTTGTCTTTCTTTTTTCTGTCATCTGGGTTTCCTTCCCTCCTTTGTGCCCGTGATGTGTGCCGACGTCTCAGGGCGCTGTGCCAATGCTGCCTGATGAAGACCAAGCTGTGTGTGCTCTTGTTTGTGTGTGTGTGTGTGTGTGTGTGTGTGTTGGTGTATGCAGATTGACTTGTTTGGGCCAGTGGCAGCTGCAAACATTTGTTTGTGGCATTACAACCATGTGGTGCTTGAGTGAAGGACCGGCGGCCAATCTGTCCTTTAAGATATTCTTACTCTTTATTTTGATGCTATAAAAAATTAAATCCATTCACACAAACAAATTCTGAATGACAAACACTGAGCTGTGAAAAAGGGGAAACATGCAAAGCAATGTCAGGGTACGCAGAACATATGATAAATAATATATGCAGAATGTGCTCCATCATGCTGAACAATTCTGTAATTACAATACTGATTAGAAAACATCCATGTTGGTGCATTCAAGGACACTTGAGTGAAACCTTTGAAGTGTGCATGCTGGCTTTTTGTTTTCTCCCTCCATTTGATTTTGTGATATCGGTTCATTCCTCCTCAGTATCCTGGATGTTGAAGCAGCGTTAGCCCAGACAAGGGATATTTTAAACTACTCTTAAATACAACAACTGCAAATGCAACATATCTTTAATGAGACAAATAGAAACCTGAAACTAATTCAGTGTGAAAACACACAGGATGTTTTATCGGTGTGACTGGCGATAACTGAATGCACATGCAAATTGTAGTCAGTGGGCATAAACCAGCAAAACACACAGGCGTCTGAGAGCTAGTGGTGGACGACACAGTTTAAATCTGAATTTCTATACTTAACAGTGCAGGGTAAGAGTTCATCAGGGAGTAAGGGCCCAAAAATTATTTGTGTATACTAGAATCTGGGTTAAAACAGAATTCAGGGCAGGTCTCACGCTCAGCTGACTTCTGGATATGGTTTCTGGTTATGTGTGCAAGAGACAAAGAAACAGCTCATATTGAAAGCTAGAGATTCTGTGCCTCGTTACCTCACAGTTTACAGCAGGTCAGGAGCCTCACTGGACCCACTGGACTGTTGGAGACGACACTGGGGTTTATTCTGCAGTTACATGACTTTCCTGTCAGTCAGACTGTGGGTAAACTAATCCTTTTTTCTGTCAACAGCCTCTAGTGGGAAGTTGTGGTAAAACAGGCTGCCGTTAGCTTTAAAAATAGAAATGAAATTCCACAATTTATCCACAATCCGCAGTTTAATGTAATTTTCTTCCTCTAAGTGGTTTCTTATCGTGCAGGCACACTCAAGAAGAACAACAAAATTAAACTCGATTCCTTAATGCTGTAACATCCCAAAGAGGCATTTTGTATTTGCTGTAAATAGTATAGTTAGTATAGTGTGAGATGTACTGCAGATGATACTTTTTATTTTTCCTGGTTAACCAGTATCTCTCTCTCTAAGTGCTTAGGAAGAAAGAGCCTTTGGTGGCAGATGTTATTCTGGGAGTGATGGAATGTGTGTGTGTGTGTGTGTGTGTGTGTGTGTGTCTCTGTAGTGGTATGTTCAATTGTGTCCATGCAAAGTAGGCCTGCTTTAGTGTTTCTTAATCCTTTATGGTATTTTGCATTTGTAATGTGTCATGATAACATGTGCCTCTGTGTGTGTGCGTGTGTGTGTGTGTGTGTGTGTTTGTGTGTGTGTGCGTGCGTGCATGTCTGCACTCCTGCCTGGCTCTGTCTTTGACCACAACTGTGTGCAGAATAACAATGAGTATCTCAGGCTGCCCAGACTGTGTGTGTTTGTGTGTGTGTCTTTGCCAGGGGCTAGAGTTGCCCTGTTGAGTGTAGGAACAGATTTAAATCCCACCTCCTCTCCTCTCCTCTGATCGTAGATATACTGCAGAACAACAAAGGCGAGTCTGTCTGCTTAAGTTTGTAAAAAGTCGGGCCAGACATTTGCATGTGACTCAGAGGATGGAACGAAATGAAAGGACAGGATGCTCAGATGTTGGACTCATGAATAGGGTCTGGTGGCTGCTTGTCTCCAAGTAGAGGTGACATATTACAAAGTGACATCAGACACACAGAGGTTTACTTCTGTTAGAGGTCTGGAGACATCGCACAGTGTAGCTGCAGTCACAATCCATTTTATTGATGTCGTAAATATACGGAAGCTGGACTGGGGGTGTGAATATTTACATCGTGTTTGTGTTAAGTTTTCAGTGTGATTTTATTCTAAATAAAAATTGGCAGAAGGTCAAAGCTCTCCTCTAATGTGTTGTTTATTAGCTCAGCTGAATTGTGTGCACAATGCAGATGGTTGTGCCCTTTTTATCCCATTAACATCAAACCAAATGTGACCATAAGCCACAGGTTTATTTTTGGCTCCTACCTTGAGAAAAGCCTTTGGTTTTCGTTTCTTTTTGGGGGCAATGAAAACCAACTAGCAGACAAAAATGTTTCATTGCATTCATGGACCATCCTGTCAGAAAACTGAACACACTGAATATGCACAAATGGATGCATCTTAAAAGATAATGTGAACTTAGCAGCTTCTGGAATTAAAAATTTGAGCACACCGGTCAAAAAGGATCATTTAGTCAAATACAGTCTTATTCTTTGGTGGAAGACACACTAAGTCTCTGTAAGTTGATTTTCTTAGTATATAACTAAAACAAGCAGCTGCCGAGGAAAACAGACAAGCAGCAATGATTAGAGATGCACATACGTTGCTGAGCAGCAGCTTCTGAGCATTTTCAGGACTTCTGCGTTTTGTCATGAGTTGTGCATTAATTGTGTTTGACTAATGCATGTCAAAACACACATGTGGTCCAACATATGGTACTGCTTTGAAAACTACTAGTTTTTTAAAAGACAGAGATAAAAGAAAGTAGGAAGACAGAAATGAAAGGAAACTGGGGTGTGTACAGAAAAAGCAGGAAAAAGATAAAATCACAAGAAACATGGAGGTAGGATTATTAAGGTCCCTGTTGTGTGTAGGTGAAAATGACGCCTCCAGTCTGTGTATGTGCTTCTGCATGTGTGTGTTGTTTACGCCTTCAGGTTTGTGCATTATTCTGTATTGTTTGTGTGTGCGTGTGCACGGTTGGGAAGGCCAACAGGGCAAGGCATTCAGATGAATCTGGCTTTCCAAAAGGAGTGCACAGATCCATGCATATTTATCAACATCCAGACCTCTCTCTCCCCCTCTCTCTCTCTTTGTCACTTTGTTGATTTCTATGTTGGACACACAGCAGAGGGCAGACTGACAGCGGTGCTGTCTAGACAGCTTACTTACGGGGTTTGTGTGTGTGTGTGTGTGTTTAAAACCAGTGACCACTCAAGAACTGTTCAGCTAAGCAAAGAAAAACAGCAGTCCTTTATTATTTGAAGACACAAAGGTCAGTCAGTGTGAAATCTCCTTTGGTCTGATGAGTCTTAATTTGAGATATTTGGCTCCAACTGCAGCATCTTGTGCGATTAGATGAGTGGTTGGTGTCAAGGTGATGTGATGGCGTTAGGCGCCTTTGTTGATGATGTTTGTGGTGATTTATTCAGAATTTAGTGCAGATTTAACCGCCATGGCTGCAACATCATGACATCCTCTGTGGTTTGAGTTTAGTGGAAACATCATTTGTTTTTCAACAGGACAGTGACCCAGAACAGGCTTTGTAAGAGCTATTTAACCAGGAACTAGACCAGGGTGTTGTTTTTCATATTGATCTCAGCCAGTAGGTTGATGGAGGATTTTAATAGACTTTATATTTCCTAATGCTCAGATATTTCATTTGCATGTTTGAATGGAAGCTACACAGTCACACACTAAAAATATCTTAAATGTGTGTGACACTTGGGCTGATGAAGCCTTCTTCAAGGCTTTTCACCTTTTAATTGTATGCTGCTTTACTGTGTTTGATCACTGAATATGTGCAGACAACAAACACTTATTTTAAGGAGCAGCAGCAAAAAGAGATGACGCATAAGAGAAAGAAAATAGAAAATAAGAGAGAAAGAGGCTGTGCATGTGTGTTTGCGCATGCATGTGTGTGTGCACGTGTGTGTTTGCATGTGCATGCCAGACTGCTGGTGTGAACCAGCTAGTTGATTGTCCTAATGCCATTGATATGGAAATGAAGAGGGAAGAAAAGAACTGTGTGTGTGTGTGTGTGTGTGTGTGTGTGTGTGTGTGTGTGTGTGTGTGTGTGTGTGTGTGTGTCTGGGTGGTTGTAGAATTGAATCATAAAAATTTATAGTGTCGTAAAACGCAAATATATTTCTTAATTTTATCCAGCAATAAATTAAATTATTGCAACAACAAATTTAGGATGCAATAACCATGGAAGATGCCCAAAATACCTGAGGTGTAGTAGAGGAACCGTAATCCAATGAAAACAGACTTTACAGTTGCTCCTGCGAGATCTATATTTTGTAGAAATTCCTCCAAGGTGCCAGTAAGAAAATGAAAATGTATTTATACAATGCACCCCACAGATCTCCTCTCTTCATCCAGTAAATCACTCATGCATATGTGCAATGATATGCTGTACCTTCTATATTCACCTCAAAAAATTTTCTCAGATAAGCATCATCTGAAGATTGACAGCGTGGCTTTTAACCCAGTGGCTGAAAGCATATTCAGTGTTACAGTGCATTTGTGAGATGAGGAAGTGAATGTTTTTGGGGTGGAGATGTAGTTCAGACAGATGGCTTATTAACCCTGTGAGGAGTGGTGGGACCACTGAACACCCAGAGGCAGCAGTGTGGGGTTTACCCAGGGCCTGGAGGCCAGAAGGAGCAGTTCCCTTCACTACTTTGCAGCCCAGGACCATAGTTATAACTGGGCATGAGCAGCTACAATGGAGCCAGTGAATGGAGAAGTCTCACAGTCAGTCTTGAACTTAGTATTACAACACACATTTCTAAATGTTAATAATTACTGAATGTGTTCCTCTTCCTCATATTTAGTGCTTAACTGTAAACTTACGTAAAAACAACTCGCCTTCATCTCACCCTCCCTGCTCCCACTTCTTTATTTGTCTCTTTTACACTCTCCATTTCTAATCTCCTCTCATTTCTCGCTCTGTCCTCTGTGCTCACTGAGATGTGAAATCTGCAGAGCCCCTTCTCTCCGTCTCTCTCTTTCTTTTTTACCTTTTTTCCTCTCTCTCTCTCTCTCTCAGTTTCTCTCGCCTGCTCACACGACCTCTCGCTCCGACTGTCATTGCTGGGCTTTTGTTCCTGATAGAATGAAAACCAATTGCTGTTTGGCAGCAGGCCAGAATGCAGCCACGATGTGAAGAGGAGAGCACACACACACACACACACGCACGCACACACGTGCACACACACACACACACACACACACACACACTTTCTCATGGATGCACACACACACACACACACACTACTATTATTATGATGGCATTGGTTCAGGAAAGTCAGAATTAGAGTAGCACTCTTATCTGTCTATGTATCTCCCCACATGGAGTGATTTCTAACACACACTTTAGCTCTCAGCTCAGATTCAAACTGATGTTTACTGTGACAATAATAAGAAAAAAGCTGCAGATTCAGTGTCACATCACCTCCCACACACTTTCTCTTACTGACCAATCAGATGGAGACCTGAGCCTACTCCTCCTAAGTGTTAACACCTCCCTGCCACCAGCCTGGTGGCTAACAGCAGACTCTCTGAGGAGGTTCACATCTCCATCTGCTTTCAACTTGATCTAAAAAAAAATAAAATAAATCAGGTCCTTGTGAGAAATTGAGTGGAATTAAATGACAAAAGCAGAGGCATGACTCCTTTCTGTGATATCCCATAACTCTTTTTGATCTGCATCACTAATAATTACATAATTTCAGACTGTCGTCGCTCAGTTCTTAGACTAAAGGAGCAATAGAAACCAATACAAAGAGATAGCCGTTACACGCACGAGGCATTTCTTTATTCTATAACACAAATAAAACACTGCGACTGTTTCTAAGCAACTACTGAGAAAAAGGTTAGTTTTGAAATGTGTCTAAAATATGTCAGCGACAGAAAGTGTTTATTGTCAAAACAAAAAGATGGATGGATGGATGGATGATGGATCAGTTCGATCAGAGATTTGAGTGTGTTGTGTTAGTAGCAGCTTATGTGACCTTCAGGGGTGAGGAGTAGGCTGCAGAGCACCAGCTTTTTGCATTTATTTTTATTGTTATAAAGAGCTTGTTGCTATTGATGTTTTCAGTGACATGTCTAATATCTGGCATCAGTGTAAACTATAGTAACCACATGTTTAATTGATTTTAGAGAACAATTGCCAAGTGACTATTCCAAGACTATTTCTTATTTTTCCCTTAACATCGTTCATGTGTGTCATTGCAGCTACACTGGACACATAGTTATTAGTATAAACTTTATATTAAGTATTTGGAAAGTGTATTTATGACAGACCAAACATGGCCTCCCCAGCTAAGGTAAACAGATCTCACTCAGGAGGGGGTTTAGTAAATTAGTTCTCAGGTTAACTTGAGAGAAACTGCTATGGAAAGGTTAGTGCATGTGTGTTTGGTCAGACTGTAACCCAATGCTGTTATGAATAAGTAATGCAGACAGAAACTCTAGACACACATCTACATGGACACAGGAGGAGTCTTATGGACAGACGCATTGATACAAACTTTTATCCCCCCAGTTTTTTTGTACACATGCATCTCTGTCACACACATGCATAATTAGTGTGATTAATGACCCCAAAGTCATCATGGGAGAGAAGAGAGAGGAAAGGGATGAAGGACAAGAAAGGAATCAGCTTAAAGATACTGTCAGTAATAAGCAATGAGAGAGAAATAGAAAGTATAGAAAGGAGTTCATAAATGAAGGGAGATGTTAGAAGAATCTGTGTTTCTTTACGCTGTCACCTAAGTAGGTAAAACAGTAAACATAGAAATGAAAATGCATTGATGCGAAACAATGAAGAAGTACAAAGCAAGTGTGAAGTCCCTGAGGACCCAAACACTATATCTATACCATCCAGCAGATGAAAGATGAATGGTCCCAGTATTGATCCAAAATCAAAACATTAACTCCAATTGCTGAACAAAATGCCAAACATATAAATATGACCATCATTTTAAAAATCATTTTATAGATAAAGAAGAGTATTTTGTGTTTATATCCTGCAAAACAGCAGGTCAAATTTAAATATTTTCTCATGGCTGAATGATATTCTGTAATTTTTATATACAGTGTTGTACTTTCTTGTTTTTTTTCCATGTGTGTGTCTGTCAGTGTGTGTGTCAGGGTGCAGTGTCCAGGATGATTGCTAGATCCAGGCAGCTGATCATCCATCTCAGAACGGAGGCGAGTAAAAGGAAGAATGAATATTTAAATGAGAGTGGGTCCATTGCGATAAAACTAATCTACATGTCTAACTGAAGGTCTTGCTGCTAGTGTGTGTGTGTGTGTGTGTGCGCGCGCGCGCACATGCATGCATGCATGTGCATGTGTGTGTGCGCATATGCCTGTGCACTGTCCTGTAGAAATATGATGCATCGCATCTGGAACCTGCACTGTCGTTGTCATGGTAATGCCCGTCACGCTGGCAGGCGCCCGTTGCACACTTACACACACACACACACACGCACGCACGTACGCACTCTCACACTCATGCACACTCAGACTGAAACACACACGGATACACACAGTGGTAATGAGAGACTGAGAGACTGGCAGCATGCCAGGACAGTCGACACACACACACACACACACACACACACACACACACACACACACCCCTTCCCCCCAGTGCACTAGAATATTCTGTGCACACAAAACACACACACACACACACACACACTTCATTTGGACCACACAAACTGGCATGGGGGTTGGAACAGTGTGTTTTGGAGGGAGGCAGAGAGAAGGACAACAGGGAATAAGTTCTATTCCCTTGAATGAAAAAGACGATTATAAAAAGGGAAGCTATAATTCCATCTCTTTTTTGACCCATTAACTAGAGAATTAACTTCAGTGTAATTAAACTTAATCGACCTCTTTGCAACAGAAATACACAAATGAATAGCTGAGATATGGTCGGAGGTTGATTAGACTTCTGTAATTGCTGCATGTTAGATTTAAGTGTGTGGAGTGTTTAATGTTTTTCATGATGAGCTCTGTCTACTTCCTTCCCCCTCTCCTCTCATCAGCTATGTCTGCCACTTCTCCACCTCCCATCACATCACTCTTCTCTTTGTCATTCGCACTTTGAACTGCAGTTACACACATGCTGTCGCTCTATAAGAGGTCTGCTGGCCTGTGCGGGGCTAACAAAAGGCCATTCAGTGGCTCTGTCCATGACAATGCTTCTCAGGTCAGCCTGCTCCCCACACATTGCATCACAGCCCAGCAGAAAAAGTAAACTGGACTTCACAAACCCTACCAAAAACAAGATATCTGAGCGGTAAAAGCCCCCTCTCTCAAATTCTTGATACCTCAAGAATCTTCCTTTTTTTAAAAAAAAACAAAAACACTCACCTCCTTCATTCTTCATGTAAATTTGTATTAATTATATGCTTCTAATTGCATTGATTTCCATCTGTAGCCTATTGTTGCAGCTGAGCTTCATTTCCTGTATGAAAGGTGCTTCCTCCGCTTTCCTTCAGCACAAAGCAGTATTTTGCTTCTTATCTTTTTTGAGTGATTCTGCCTAACTCTGCTCAGTTTTCCTCTTTTCTGAGATAAACTTGACAGATTTCTGGCACACCTTGTGTTCCAAAGAAAAGAGTAGGTGTGTTAACGTGAATAGCTGAGTCACATTTCCAGCCAGAGATGAGTGAAAAACTGCCATCCTTTACCTGGGGAGCAGCAAGGCAGAGATTTAGACATTGCAAGTGTCTCCCCAAAAGCTCAACAGTCACTGCCGCTGCTGTGATGCGTGTCTGATTTTTATGGGATTTCTAACTTCTGTAGATCCTGGTATAGTGAAGGAAATGAAGGCACAAATGCCGCGATTAGAGCCCCAGCTGCTTTCTGTGATTTCATCAAACCCTGTTTACTCGTCCTCTCATCAGTTTTGCTTGATCATTTTTTGGGTCAAGTGATTCAACTCATGCAGGGGAAGTGAGACACCTGCACCCTATGTGGAGGACTTGAATAAGACATAATGAAAGACTTTGCTCTGTAACAACATAGTGACCGCATAAAGTAATAATCTGACAAGTTATGTGACAGGCGAAATCTTTAAAATCTGACAGTCGGGCTGGGTGTTTCCTCTGTTCCCAGTCTTTGTGCTAAGTTAAGCTTCATATTTACTGCACAGACATGGTAGTGGTATCAATCGTCTTTTCTACTTTCACCAAGAAATCCCGGAGAAGGATAGTAGTGATAAAGACCAACCAATCATTGCACCCTGTAACAACCGATCTGCATGAGTTCCTGCAGTAATAGAGCAGCAAGGCCAGCACTGAATCAGTGATATGAATATAAATGAGAGTGAATTTAAATAAAGGGGTACATGTGAATATGTTATGCGGTCACCCAGCACACTTATCAAGACTATCTGCATATTCAAGCTCTGGTGATGGATTATGGTGGCAGAAATGGAAATATCTCTTGAAATAACATAACAGTACCTGTCTGTGTATATAGAATAACTTGTGTTTGTGTTGCATGCAAAAAACAAAGACTTCAAGGGTGAGTGGGAAAAAAAATCTCAAGCAAAACAGATGATGGATGAGGTTGGTTAGTTTGTTGTGCATGTGTCTATGTACATGTCCTGAAAGCTGAAGGGGGATGAATGTTCAGGCAATCGGTTGAAGATCAGGTTCAGTTATGGTCAGAACAAATCCATTTCAAAGCTGGTCCCCTGTCAGACAGAGAGATGAAGAGGTAAAGAACAAAGAATGAGCTGAGGAATAAACACTGAGCTCAACATATAATAAAAAAATACCACATTTTGGTTCAAATTCTTGTGTAACTGTATAATATAATGTAAGATACACTTATTGATATTTTTGGGCTTTTTAGGCCTTTATAGAGTTGGCACTAAAGAAATGGCAGGGATTCAACAGAGAGAGAGATGGGAAATTACATGCATCAAAGGCTCCCAATTTTTTTTTCATCAGCTTTTCCGTAAATTGCTATGCTTTTGTCCTCATGCTGTGATTCTTTTTATTTTCCAGGGTCAAAAGTAAGTTCTGTTTAGTTCATTTCTGACTACAGATCATTTGAAAGATTCTGTCCTCTGTGATGTCGCTGAAATGTCAAGGTTGTTTTCTGTCCACATCCAGGTTGCAGCTACTGTGGTTAGAATTTGTGCTACACTTTGGATCAGAGCGACACTGTTATTGTTAAACGTAGAAGAAAATTATTTTCACCCAGCAGAAAACCTCTCCTCTTAGCTCAAAGATACAAAATGACTTTCTACCATTTTTAAGATCCAAATGGACTAATTGGTTTTTCCATTGTAGATAATGCACTTTATGTCATTTATTGCAGCATTCACAGACTAAAATTAACAGTGGATGAATTGTGCTTGACTGCTTAAAAGAAACGTAGGGCTGTAAATGACAATTTTCATTATCGATCAATCTGTCCATTATTTCCTTGATGAATAATTTATAGATGAATAATTGCAGAAAATATAAAAAATACTAATTTACCATTACACAAAGGTGGGGCCTAGAAATTTCATATTTTATCTTACAATGTTTTGTCAGCATCATGTTTAACAAAAAAAAAGCATCAAATCCTCATATTTAATGCTTTTTTAATGACAAAAATAATAATTATCAAAATAAATTAAAATAAGCCCCGAACTTAAAAATGAACACTGAGAGAAACAAAGAAATACAGAAGAAGATGGTAAAGGAGCATGTGTTTCTGTAGGCTGGATGCTGTGGTGTATATATCTGTGTGTTTGTGCTGATAGAATGTGAGGGAGGAGGCTGGAGGCCAGGAGAAGATAATGAGGTTGGCATGGGGAAATGTGAAAAATGAAGGGGTTGTGGTGGTGTGGACTGGAAGGGGGGGTCTGAAAGAGAAATTAATGAAAGACAAATTAAAGAGAAATTCATGTTTTTGATCAAATTCAAAGAAACAATGAAGAAACTGGGATCAAAGTCGCTGACACATACACAGCACATATAGCTGTGTGTATGTTTTAAAGCCCCTGAAACACAGTGGGGACAGTGGTAATATGTAACTGTCATACAATGCAGATTCAGTTAGTTTAGACAGGCGGCCCACTCAGGTACAAGCAGCATCCACACAAACACACACACACATACACATACATACATATGCTGCAGCTTAGCAGTGTGCATGTCTGTACTCAGGACAAGCCTATTACTACCTGACATGCAAATCTCTTTTCTGACCTCCTTCTGTCTGTCAGTCTGTCTCTCGCTCGCTCTCTCACACATCTACATAATCTCTTTCTCCTCACTAGCATACTGTTCCCTGCTCTTGCCTTCTTACCTTCTCGTTTCCGCCCTTAACGTTTACATTTCAGTCTTTTTCCAGCGCACTGTGGCCTGTGTGTGCACATGTGAAATACAGACTGTCGTTTAAATAAACCCACAAAATGCAAGATGATGGACATATAGAGGACTACAAATACAAGAACAAGAGAAACGTCACTTAGCTGTGTGTGTGTGTGTGTGTGTGTGTGTGTGTGTGTGTGTGTGTGTGTGTGTGTGTGTGTGTGTGTGTGTGTGTGTGTATACATGAAGTGCAGACCATAAATGTGTATGTTTGCATTTTTTACGCAAGTGACCGGGTTCTGTTTCCTGCACTGAACTGTGTGTGCGTGCGTGCTTGTGTGTGTGAATGATTAAACCTTGACTTGTTCTGTATACACTGCACTGCCCGTCAAGGTGAATGCCATGTCACAAACTATTACCAAACTCTTTCACTGCATTGCCTGCTCTGCTCCCAGTAAACTTAGTGATACACACACGCACGCACACACACACACACACACACACACACACTGAGCTGGGTTTCAGAATAGCTGGTTTATCTTTCACTGTGACAAACACCCAGAATGAGATTTTTCCAGGGTCATTTTAAAATAAAAGTTAGAAGCTTAAAATGTTGTTTTTGTGCACTTGATGTTATCGCAGATGCGAAAAGTCCCAATCAAGTAGTGCCTGTCTGTGCACAGCACAACTGTTTTGCTCTGTTCTCTTCCGTCATTCTCTGGTATTTTTGTCATGTTTTGTTCTGGTTTTAACTCTGGCTGCCTCTGGACCTTTCTGTTTTTGTTATGGTCTACCAGCTTAATCCCATGCTAGTCTGCGTCAGTATACACACCATTTACTTTTTTAGCTTCACAGCAAGTTTGAGTCAGAGCTCTGACACAATTTGACCCGGTGGTCAGGTGTATGGAGGAGGGAAGCAATTTTTAATGTGATAAGGCCTGAGGTTTGTTTCCATGTATGTGTCAAGGTGCCCCAAACTGCTACCATATCAGTAGCCCTGTAGTGTCCCATAGATTAGGATTTGCAGATGATATAATGAACTTAATGATGTGCTTCATTTCAGTGCTTTATTATAAAGTATTAAAATGACTGTCATCAGTTAATAGACATTCAATAATTAATCTTAAAAAAAAAAACAACCTGTCTGTGTCTGACTTAACAAAAAGCTGTGAAATAGGAACTTTAAACAAGCATGTGCAGCCAGGGAGACAATTGGAGGGACAGTGAGCTGGATATCTTCCCATCTGGAGACCAATTATATCTGAATTCCCAGTTGTCACGAACACACCACCAACAGAGGGAGTCTATTGGGAAAGCAAGTCTTGGATAGTATTTGGCAACAGTCCTCCAGGGCTAAGAGCTTCCCCACTTGTTTATCTACTGTATAATCTGATCTTGCTATCTTTGATTCTTGATGAAATGAAATCATTACTTGGCAGTAGATGATTCTCTCGCTCTCTTTCTCCGTTACAGTCAAAAACACACAGATAAGGGAGGTAATATGTGCACAAGGCTGGGGGTTGTTTTTGCCATTGGTGGGTCAATGGTCCATTGCTTTGCACACATGCATTAGGCTACCGGTTGCTCCTGTAGGCAGCAACGGCCTTTGTCTCATTGGTGAAGCGTTGGCAGATTCCACACTGTATCTATTTCCCTGCTGTTGTTTGGGTATTGCTGCTCTTTTTTCTCTCTTTTTCAAAAAACTCTTTCAGGGATGTTTTCTTACATAACTGCCAAAGCCATGCAAGCCTGTTAAGAAACACCAGAGAGATGCTGAAATTCTCTACATTGCTTGTTTGTCTGTGTGTGTGTGTGTGTGTGTGTGATATTGTTTTTCTTTCTTCTTACAAAGTACAGTAATGTACAGAGCATTTTCCCTTCCTCATACTCTGGTAAAAAATGTTCCTCACTACCCAGAGTTGTTTTCTGGGTTTGAACACTGCTGTTCAGCATGTGCTCTGTTACACAGCAGATATGGTTTGTGGAAAAATGTATATACACACACACTCATGCAGGTCAGTTACCGTTTCAATGGGATAAAGTCAAATTTAATCAAATAATAATGAGATTGGCCAGTGCTGGATAAATGATAATTTTATTAGTTATATACCTGCTAAAGATTTTATTTTACCATGTGCTCAAAAGTGACTTTACACTTCAAGAAAAGATAAATATGTGAATATGTATTGTCTTTTATTATTATATATAGGTTTTATTTTAAAAAATTGTTATTACTGTGACTTAGGAAGTGTGTGTTACAGCTTTATGGTGTGTATATTGTCAAACAATGTTAGCTGACTGAGCTGTGCATTTGCCAGGTAATGAGCTACTGTAAATGATGCACTTTATTATTTTAGTTTAAGTGGAGCTAAAATACCAAACCCCTGCAGTATTATAAAGAATTGCAATTATTATTATTAATTACCATTAACAAATAAAAGAAAAGTCTGTTTTATGTTTACAGTAAAGGTAGGATATGTTTTTTCAAAGAAAACAACCAGGTTCAGGTGAGAAAGTGAGGTCAAAATGACGCTACCTGACTACATTACCCATAACAACCCAGTATTCAATTAGAGTCATATAAAAATCTGTATGGTTCAATTTAAGATTGTAGATTCAGTGATTGGATGTTAAGTTTTCCAGCTCAGAGAAGGAGAGAGGAAGACAGTGATGGACACAGATAGACCCCTGGGCATAAGTCCCCCCTAAAAGTCTGGTCCTAGAACCGCCCCTGCTAAAAATATATAATTAATAGGAAATTTTATTTCTAGTGATTAGTACATGTAGGATATTTACCCATTAACACCCAGCATGCATTTGTGATGTCTGTATTCCACATGTATTCCTTTTGATCCTCTTATTTTGAATTACAAATACTAAACTTCTATGTTTTTTGTGTTTCTTTTTTAATTTCTCATGCCTTGTGTTTTAAGGGACACAGCTGCTTAACACAGATCAGGCTCGACGTGTTTTTTTTTTCTTTTTTTACTCGTGATTTCTGTCGATAGTTTTCTTTGTTGTTTGGTTTTCGCAGAGGAAGTGGTGAGCTAGTTTCCTGCCCTGCCTCCCCCCTGCAGAAACACACTCGCAGCTAGAGCCGAAGAGGCTGCAGAGAGAGAGGAGGGCAAAGCAGACGAGCTCCGGCGAAAGAAGGTTAGCAAGCGGCGAGCGAAGAAAATGGCGATCATGCAGGACGAATGCCTCCCCTCGTAGATGCTGCAAACGCGTTGCATTTCTTTTAGCCTTACAGCCGGCTTTCCTTTCCACTCTGTTGCACTTTATACTTCAATGAGGTGAGGTTGTTTTTTACGGTGTTTTGGATACAAGAAGAGTGTTTCTGTTTTTTTCCTCCCCCACACACACACACACACACAGAGCCCGGAGCAGAGAGACCGGGAGACGGGTCTAGATGAGTTTAGCAGCCGCTGTTGTTTAGTTAGCCATGACCGAGCTATGCTAGCTAGCACTTAGCAATGCGGCTCGGGTGTGTTGTAGTTTGCAAAGGTAAATAGCAAAGATATCGGCAGACGAAGTGGAGATGGGTCTATCCTGCAGGTGACTGGGTGTTTTACTGCGTGTTTTACTGCGTGTTTGCCGGGAAAACGTGTGTGTTTGTCGGCAGTTTAACCGTGTGCTAGCGCCAACTAGTACGAGGTTCGGTTTAACCTCCTCGGCAGCTTTGCGAACATTTCTATCAAAAGTGTGATCCGTTTTCTGACATGCTACTGTAGCTGGTGCTTTATTGATCAATGAGCTATCGATATTTGTGGGTTTCGCGTACCCGTGTGTTTTATTAACGCCGCGTTTGAAAAGTTAGCTCGCCTCTTGAGACGTTAGCTTTTGGCTAACATTAGCATCCGTGCTAATTGACGACGCAGGTTGCTCGGCTGTGACTGCGACTGATTGCCCGGCTTTTTGGTGCCCTGCAGAGGGGAAAACCTTCTTCAAAGTGGCCTAATTTATTCCAAAATCTGTGCTGAAGGGTGATTATCTATGCAAAATTTGGAAGGTGAAATCGTTACCCTGCATAGTTGTAACGTTATTTCGGTTTAACACCCTCTGTCGGCAGAAGGACGAAGCAGCTGGTTAGCTCAACACCCGGAGCTCCCGTTGCTGGTTTTACTGTCGTCTGCACCCAACTTTTCACACTCGCCCGACGACTGTGCAAACACGACAGATCCGTGTAGAAACTGTAATTGCAGCGACTGTGATCAGATGCTCTGTTAGGGCCATTCTGGGTCTCGGTTGCGCAGGAAAAAAATAGCAGGCTCGAGAGAAGCCATGTTGGTTAAGCTGTAAGTCAGGCAACAGCTGAGATAATGGCCGATCAGGACCCGAGCTGTAACTCTGACCCACAAACACTCCCACTTTGTTTATCTCTCTATTCTCACACATTTAATGTTCACCTGGTAGAGCCTGGACTTAAGGGAGGTCTGGTCGTGCAGGGACCAGATCGCGCATTGGCCTGTTATGCAGCACAACCTGCATTTCCACATCAACTAGTCGAAATAGTTTTCGCAGAGCAATTACCGATGAGTGTTGCAGGCTGTATGTGTGTATTTGTATGTAGATTATGTGGGTGGAGTGCCTGTTACATTTACCTTCTCAGGTTTAGTACCTGGCTGTGTAACTCTCAGATGTGGGTTAGATTAACTTTCTCTTCTCTTTCAGAGATTTGGAATTGGAAGCTGTTGCCACCAAAGAAACTGAAGCATCTTAACAGGTAAGTGTGACATTACAAATTGCACACATGCCCGTTTATACCACCTTTCTAGCCATTTCTGTTTTGGATAATGAGTACTGAGCTTCTAAAGGGCGATGTGTGGGGGTTAGGGAGACGAGGGATGGGCAGCTGCTGCTTATGCAAGCACATGCAGTTCCGTTTGAATTGAATTGGAGGGTCTGGGTTGGTCTAGGCGGCGTTGTGCTGAGTAAGCTTTGCTGTTTTAAAATCGCTAAATGAGAAGCCAGAACCCTGATGTTTTGTGCGTGGAGAGGTGTTTGTGCAGCTCATTGTGTCGATACAGTTCCTCTACATACACTAACACGGACAATAGGGCCACGGATTGCAACTGGTCCATCTGAGTGTTATCTGAATCTGAGTGTTGTTGTCATGCTCCAGTTTTCTGTTATGATTGTGCTGTAATTATATAGAGCTCTGCGTCAGCTCACTGCTCTTTGACACTTCTCATCTCCAGAATTGTCAGTTGTTGTCAGTGTTTGGAGATGCTGTTCAGACAAGATATAAAACAAGTCAGCGTCCTTGTTTTCAATGTTAGTTGAATCCCATTGATGTTAAAATAAAATTCTTATGTTTCACGGTGTGTTATTTAGCTAATGGCTTTGTAAGGCATTCTGGTATGCTGGTTTGTTTGGAGTTCGTTGCTAAAGACAGATGATGTTTCACTTTTTCCTAACACTGTGGCATATTTTCCAGCGCTGTGTATGTGGGAGTGACGGCTGCTGAGGTAAATGGAAGGGAAGCAATATTAATGCCTTTTCACTTAAGGTGATGTGAATTATTTTTCATGTAACCCATCACATTTGCAATTTTATGTCTTCCAGAAAAACATTTTAAATGGTCTGACACATGAGAATTATGTTTCGTTTGATCTAAAAATAAAAAGGTACACAGCCACGACAGAAATACGTTTCTCCCAGTTCAACTTGGTTTGTTTTAGTTAAATTATGTAATATGTATAGTTTCATATAGCTTTTTTTGCTTACATAAATTAGACGGAAACTCTGTTTTGCTCCATAAATAACATGCCTGCCAATAATGCAGTGTTGCACATGTGGTTTCACTTTAAATTCTTTATTTTCGGAAAGTCTTTTTACTTCTGTTTAAAAACAACTACAAGTCACAGACACACCATCAGATCTCTCAGATGCAGTTTATTCCTTCTGAGTTTGTTGTGTTTGTAATCATGATCCCATGGAAACAGTAATGTGACTCGATTTGTTGTTGTTTCTTTGACATTGTAAAACATTGTGCTGTTTAGCTTCACTTTCACCTTTGGTTCCTAAACAAGCTCTTACTATGGTCTAAAAATATCTGGAGATGTATAAAGATATTGGCAAGGTGTTTGAAGTGTTGAAGCTGTGGCACTGTAGACTTTGTTGTATTGAGGTTTTAATGCCCGAGTGCTATAAATTCCTAAAGATTTGCGACATTGCCACATTGTTCAGGGATCAGGTAGTTTAGCATTGCCCCTGTGAGCAGTAAAGCCACACCTGCAGATGGTCATGAGACTGGGACAAGAATGGAGCATTTGATTTCAATGACCAGGTTTACAGTCCATGGAAAGTTTTATCTGAGCAAGTTCATTAAGGGGGGCCCATTCAGTCTTTATCTTTGCAGTAGGTATTATTACTGTATGCACTATTCTTTTACACTCAAAACACAGATTGCTTCATGCTACATGTCATTGCAAAAATAAAATTGCAAAATATCTGTTTGTGATTTTAGCACTTTACCATGGACTTCTTTCAACAGTGAATTTCCTGTTTTCCTACATTGTAACCATCTGTTTACAGTTAAGCATCAACTGTATACGGTTTGTTATTGAATTCTGTTGCGTAATAAAAAATTAAATCTGCATTTCAGAAACCTGCAGAAAGCCTTGCTGTAGGAAATACTTTGATTCACTCTGTGCCCCACCCTCCTCTGCTCGCAGCAGAATTGAATAGCTTGTTTTGTTTTTTTTCATACTGCCTTTAGTTACCGTGACCTGAAATGAACCAACCTGATTTTGGCTGCACTGTTGAAATGACAGATTTGATGCAGCTAGATTGGAAATGTCACCTCTCACAATGTCAGCATTACAGACCCTTTGCTATTGGGCTGTTTGTGATGAGGAGATACTTGCCGTCGTCCAGCTAATTGAGTGATGGCTTTCCTCAATGAAGCCTCCAGTTTTCAGCCTCTGTGAGAACATGCTAATGCAAATTGATGTAAATGTTGTGGTGTTGTACATGCAAATTAGCCACGCGACTACCCCCTCGTTTTTGTTCTTCGGCAACAGCGAAACCTTTGAGAGAGTGTTTTTTGGATGCTCATGTCTGTTGCAGTATGTTTGGGTGGACGTCTGGGGTGTTTGTGTGAAAGCGGCTGCAAACGCAATCAATACTCGGTCTCCAATAAATTTAACAGTTCTGCTTCATTGCATGACTCACTGCTGGGAGTGAAAACACTCCTACATGGTCTTAGGATGGAATAGTTTACAGGCTCAGACTTCTGATCTCTACCTCCTTGGAAGCCCAAATATAGTTTGCTTATTTTTAAAGTATTTCAGCTTCACTTGACAATGGCTATGAAGAGCTCAGACAGAAAGGCAAGTGGGATACAGCAAAGTCTGTGGTACACTGAATATCACCAGGGAAGAAATAGCTTTAAACCTCACTGAATGTATGGATCCAGTAAGGTTAGAACAATTTGGGACCAAATAATGAACAGTTTTATACCTTTCATCTGTCTGCTCCTCTCTGTCCTTCTCAGCCATTGCTATGTCTCAAGATAGAAAATCTGAAAAATATGGGCTTAATCGTGGAATCAGCTATCCTGATTTTTCCACTTCAAACACAACAAAGACCCTGTTTAAAGAGAGATATTTTGGGGATGTGATCCCTTTGCTTTCTGGTCATATCGACATTACACTGGAAATCCAAAGGCCTTTCCTCCTTGATATGTAATGATTTGAAAATACATTTCAAAGGCATTTAAAAAACCAAATACCACTGATACAGTAATTTTTGGGGTTGTAGTTATGAGCGCAAGCTTCCACTTTCTGGTGCTTTATCTGATGCAATTAATTGTTTGGGGAACACTTAAGATATGCAGTTTTGAATTCAGCCTCTTGAACCCTGACCCCCGTTGTCCTGACACAGACGCACATAATAGACCTACAGCGATGCCTTTTAAAGGTTAAGATTAAGGTGAGTGCCAACTACGAACATGCTGGGACTGTTAACAGCCCTGAATGGTTGGTGTCCTGTGTGTTGCTGCAGATATCGGTGACAACAAGAAGTGAGATCATTTCACTTTTTAAGGTCTTATAGATTAAATGACTTCATTTGCAGATCAGACAATAATGTTGCAGCCCTAAAATTGTAGAATTATAGTAGATAATAAAATGGCTTCACAGATGTTTTTTTTTTTTTTTTCTGATCAAAATGTATTTTAGACAATTTGCATAGATACAGGAAGAAAAGGTATATCAAATCTTACTTCACTTTATAGCTGATATACAGAGTTTGGATATTTTATCTATTTTTTTTTTTTCTACCATCTGGCACTAGAATAGGATACAACAAACCATAAAACATATTTGCAAATGCGTCTTTTCCTTCCCTCCCCCTGGCCAGACTGCCTTGGTCGTCTTTATCCCTTCTTTTGATTTTGGTGACTCTTGGTGCCCCCTCCCTCTGTCAGCTGTAGCTGTGGGGGGATGGGAAGTTGTCGGTCCATTCATAAACAGATGCTGTCCATGGTGCGTATGTTTGCACTCCAGGAGGGCCCCCACCATGCTCTGCTGTTGTTGTTGATGAACCCCGAGCCATCTGCTGAAGCACTTGATTGTTGGAAAGGAGTTTAGGGAGGGCAGTGTGGGAACAGGGAGGAAGATGGTGTCTGAAACTGGTGAATTCATCTCATTTAAACAAGTTGTCTTTAGTAGTTTGGGGGAATTTAAGTTCCTCTATGTGGGAACTGAATATTTCTGTGAATCAGTGATGCATACCACTATCAGATCATTCACGTGTCAGCTCACCAGCATCTGCAACTGCACTTTCCACATACAGCACAAAAAAAACACACACTTTCACCTTGCAATAAAGATGTTCATGACCCCTTCTCTCATTAAATATATTGCCCAGGCATTAACAGGATTCTGTCATTAACACTGATCACTGCTGCACACACCACCTCAGTGCTGTTCAAGATCAGTAACTGTAACCACACAAAAGTATGGCTCTTTGCTTAAGCTGATCGGTTACAGCGTAAAAAAATTAAAGTCTTGGAAAAATGCAAAAGTCAAAATATACTTGAAGTCCCAAAAATTAAAAAAAGGACTCATTATGTAGAATAGACATAATTTCTTTCAGGTTAAGACATGGTAAAAGATTGACTTGTTCTTATTTTTAATCTCTGTAATTATTGTGCCTTTGCAATGGTGATAAATTAGTCAATTAGATTTAAACCGATCTTAGTGGGTTAAATCATTCTAGAAGTGCCTGGTCTGCTTCACAGCAGTCTGTGCAATTTCTCACAATTGCTGTTAAACAATTTTTTGGGACTACGTCTTTTTTTTTTTTTTGTTTGTTTTTTTTAGTGTAGTTCTTTATAATGCAGCAAATGATAAAACATTTTTAAAAAGCGTTTTTTAGCATCTTGTCTTTAATAGAACCTAACATTTCAAATTTTTCATTGAGGTGCTGTGCTATTATCAAATTAAAAATTGTGCAAAGTGATTACAGCGATAATGTTGCAGCCGTGGCGATTGTCTGAGTTGTTTCAGCATCTCTGTGCGTCTGTCTGTTTATAACTAAAGTAAGTGCTGTGCTGTAATCCCATTATTGGATTAGATTGCAGCCTGCAGCTTTCTCCTGCAGGCTAAGTGGCACACCCACCGCGACCACTACAGGTCAACCTATAACGCTGGCTGAGAGACAAGTCCCAGTCTGCTAATAAACTAATAGGATACTGATTAGAGGACTTTGCCTAAAAGCCTGCGATTCTAACCAGCCAAGACTAGTGACAGTGTTTTTGTCAGATTTTCTATTCTGTGGTCAGATGTTTTCATGTTGGCACCAGGCAATATAAACCATTTAATACTAGTAGTATTACTTTTAGTATAAGTAATAATGTGAATCTGCTCTATTTTGTGAATTTCTTGGTCAAAGCAAGCAGGCAGTACAATATTTTGCTTTTACCTTTTTACTTACTTTGTGTTTGTGAGAATGCCTGCTCCATGTGCACACAGTGGATGGAAAATATATTTTCTGTGATTAAAGATGAGCCGATCTGGCAGCCGTCTCAGAGCTCATACATTTTTCTGCTTATGGATCTCAGCTCGGCCTTGACCTGTTGCTTATGACCAGAATTCATGTCCTCGTGAGTAAATGATGTGGTTTTGCTTAAGAACAAGTTGTCTATGTAGTGTTGATTTCTGTGCATGTTGGCCCAAAATTAAAGACATTGCTGGCTATTGTTCTGTCATCTACTGTGACAGTTTTATAATGATCTCACATTTGGTTTGGATTTTGACCAGCTCCCTTATCTCAGTGCATTTATTTTCCTCCCTAAGATTTGGCTGCGTTTTACAGGTTAAGCTACTAACACTCTGGTTTCTAAAATATCCAAATAATTTTCTGTGAAGTTGTCTTGACAGCACATGCTTTATTTTGCAACAAAATGAAGCAAATGTAATAGTTATAGGGGTGCATGTAATGTAGTAGCCTCATTCTGTTCTTTACAGGGAACGCACCCATAGAGGGAAGAACAGTGGATGGAAGAGAGAGAGAGACAGAGAGAGTGAAGAGGAAGGAGGATAAGAAGACACTGGATTGGACAAAAGGTGAGAGAAAGGGTCGTGGCATTTGTTAGCAGCTGTGGGACAGTTGTGGGTGTTCTGGGTGGAAAAAACAAAATTTTCAAGGGCCAGTTTTAGTGTTTCTCTCTACAGTTTACTTAGAGTTATGGATCTTAATAGTAGAATATTGTGAAATTATCATATGATCCCACTGAAAGTCAATAAAACATATTATTGTTCAGCCCTAAATCTAATTGTATTTATTGATTTATCAGGATAGCCTTTCTCTGTGAGGACTCAGCAGTCATGATTTATCAGCATTTGCTGCTTCTAGGAAACCAGCCTCTGTTCACCTTACACAGAGCGATTTATCTACAGTGGGGGATGTGCCATAAAACCAGTAAGGCCTAGCTCTCAGTGCTTGTTCATAGTGTTCAGTAGACCCATTTTGACAAGCCCCAAATGCAGTTTCACCCAGTAAGCAGGGCTGTGATTAATATTGGACAACAAGTGTACTTCAGATATTTAAAAAAAAAAAAAAAAAAGATCACTGCCTGCTCAAAATAGTTTCACAGCCCTCATTGCTGCAGTTTACTGCATGACGCATGACAGGAATTGGCTCAGTATAAAATAAGAATATGT
The DNA here is from genome assembly GCF_900324485.2 of Mastacembelus armatus. Taxonomy (NCBI): domain Eukaryota; kingdom Metazoa; phylum Chordata; class Actinopteri; order Synbranchiformes; family Mastacembelidae; genus Mastacembelus; species Mastacembelus armatus. The sequence continues at coordinate 20,054,349 of NC_046640.1, forward strand.
TTACCTCCCAGATGACCCAAAAAGACCCACAAACTGCTTGGCTGGAAACATCAAAAATCAACATTCGTGTTGACTATTTGTTCATTTCAGCCACAAAACCTTAGAGTTTCAAAACATTGAAATATTTATTTTTCCTCCCTGTGTGTTCAGGGTCCTTGTCCTTGCTCGTCTGTCACAGTAGTGCACTGTGCTTTGCTGTGCTATGTGTATGAGCGTACTCCCGTTACAACTGAAACTATTGTCTTGACTATCAGCGGCAGGAAGTATGTTAGTCTTTCTCCGACCTTGAGTGTGCCTTTAAGTCTCAGTCGCTCTCTCTGTCTCACTTTTGTTTTCGCTGCACTGCCAATCTGCTGTGTTCTTGTCTCTCCATCTTACTACGTTAGATTTGGTGATGTCTGCACAGACAGACATGTAGTTTCACTCTCGGCAATATCGCACTGAACCGGCACAGTCATTTATTGTCATGGAACCTCTTCCCCCAGATAATGGCTGGAGTATAATCGTTGTACTCACTGTTTATATTTAACAGGGTCTTTACTATAGCAACTGTGGACCAAATTACATTCTGTTGGCAGCAGCTCTTTAACAGGCACCAGTTCAGTTTTGGTTTATTCAGTGGAGATATGACATTAGAATTCTGATTCTTTTTCCTTATGTGCACTATTAGAGCTACACTTACAAGTTATTTAGTTTGATTAGAGAAATGTATTTGTAAAAATTTATTTTTTCAAGCAAAAATAGAAAAAAAATTCTCTTTTTTTTTTTTTTTTTTATATCTTTGGGTTTGAGATTGTTTATCTGACAAAACAAGCTTTTTTAAAATGTTACTGTGGAACATGTGATGGGGTATTTCTTTCTAATCTTAAACCATTAATCAAGAGAATAACTCGCGTATTAATGAAAATGTTGGTTGGTTCTTTCCAGACTAGGATTATGTTCAGCAAATACCGTAAAGAACAAATGTGCGTAACTTGTACTCGGTGGTTTTAAGCGCAGCTTGTAATGTATACTACTAGACATTTGTGGGCTCAGTCAGTGATAGAAAAATCTACACATAGGCTAATAGAGTGTGATTTACATTTGCATTAAAACTAACTAATGGAATTTCCCATTATCGTTTCAGAATCTATACAGAGAAAACTGTAAACAGTGGCTTGCTATCTGCCGTGTGGCTGGTGAAGTAGACAGAAAAGCCCTAAAAGCTTAAAATAGTTTCATTACCCATTGAGCTACAGTTTAGAGACATGCATCTGGCAATACATGATAGGAGTTGGCTTAGTACAAATAGCCAAGTATGCTCAACTCTCAAGACATAAGACAGTCTACTTACTCCTGAGCTCAAAACAGCAGCTTGAAAGGGAAAAACAAACACTCCTGTTGACTCATTTTAAACTATTTGTAGCGGAGATAAGTTACTGAGCTTGCATGTTGGAAACCACTACCTACCCCAGTGCGGGTGGACAGTGATAGTAAATGGATGACTGAATAATGAACAAATTAGCTAATGAATCATAAGCAAATCCTGAAGCCCGCTGGCCTCAGTTTGTGTTTAAAGTACGCGGGTGTCCCCCCAGATCCCTCCCAAGGTTGACGTAACAGCAGTGGACGTGTGTGACAAGTGTGCTTATCTGCTCCTGCACACACTCACAGGGCACATGCAATCTCATCCCCTACATACTGTTTTGAAAAACATGCAGACATGTTTCGTACAGTAACCACTGTAAATTGCACCCTTTTGATCACTTCCTTTCTTCACACTGATCTCACCTGAAACCAGGTAAGTTGGAGCAGCACAGTTGCAGACTGCCTGCTTTCTCTCGTCGGGCTCGGCTCAGTTTTTCTGTCGGTTCATATTGTGAGGGTTATTACATATTCAGGAAACACTGGTATGCTCTTCGTGCACTGATGTCATCTTGCTCGGACAAGCCCAAAAGTATTGGGAGTGTTTAGGAATGTTTCCATAACAACAGGGTCTTCCCTAGCAAGAGCTGCTTCACTGGTTATTTCAGCTGCAGAAGATAGAAGATAGATTTAACGGATTTCTCCCAAGGAAGATTCAATTAAACTGAGGATAATCAAATAAAGTATGGACGAATGCACTAATTTATATGTGCATATACGGTGATGACAGGTGAAATCATTTTAGTTTTAATCTGGGACTGTTTTCAAAACCATATCATGTTTGGTATGCCTGTACTGTCTGGATTCAAAGGGTTATACTGCCCACCCTCAGTGTGACTATATTTCTTCCCAACATTACAGTTTGCAGCAAAGGGCCTGATGTGTGTTACTGTCATGCAAATGATTTTTTTAAAAATATGCCATCTTTTGGAAACAAAGCTTCAAATAGATTTTGCAGTTGCATAGCAACAGTGAGGCACATGAAAAATGCCTTTAGCTAAAAACAGTGTTCACTTTGTTAGTCAGTGTATCCAGAGTACCTTAGTTGTCACAAACCGTTACTAATCCTTGTAGTGTTAATTAAATTTAACTGATTCTGGTTCTGATCTTCAGTAATTGGTATCACTTCCTAAAGATAAGAGTCATCGTAGTCGAGGCCCATCTTAGGCAGGTATTTTTATGCATTGTTACAAATAGGTGGGAGGGGAAGTGAGATTCTGAGCAGATGAACCTTTGGTAGGCCCCCAGGTTGTTTATGTGATGTCACAAATCAGTCAAAGGTAAAGCTATACATACCTGGTCTTGGCTATGATGCAAAATATTGTTGTTTTTTTTTTTTCTTTGAACAAACATACTAAAAACAGCCGGTTACATCTGTTCAGATGTACCCTGGTTTAGAACCACCTCTGTTCTACTCCTACTCACCAGGTTGTTTTATGTAACTGGTTTAAAAAAAAAAAAAAAAAAAAATCTGCTGAAACATGTTGTTGGTTAACTCTGTTGTTCCTTTACTGATGTTCAGGGTTTCAGCCAGTCTGCTGTTGTCCCTCTTTGACACTTTGCTTTTTGCTCTGTTTGGTGAAGGGGATACACGCTGATGTGAGTTTGTCTGCTGTTGACATCAGGAAATTGACCTCTCTGCATTTTATACATGTTGGAAGCTGCAGCTGCATTCCTCTCGCGTCAACCACGGAGACAAGAACCTTTTACCGCTGCCTCTTTGCCCCAGTTTTCACTTTACACATCTCTCTTCTCCCCTTATCTTGGTGTCATCTGTTTTTTCCTGTTATGTTCATATTTCCTTCTGTCTGCCTTCCATATTTGTGCCTTGTTCCTCTAGTCCCTCTTTCCCGTCAGCCCTCTGTCTGTAAGGTGATAGCAACAGTCGAGCTGCTGCCAACTCCGGGGGCCCTCATGAAAGCCGTTCTCAGATGGAAGCAGTAAAGAAGAACAACCTGTACTCTACGTACTGATTAAAGAGCAGTGGGCATGCTTATCCAGTTACAGTTGCACAGTGTCAACGTTTTCATATCATAAACTAAAAAATCATTACGCATTGTCATCACAATGCCGTCTAAGTCAAAACTCTGGTATATTACTTTGTATGCAGACACTAGAACTGCAACTGACAACTATTTTCATTATTGGTCATCTCGCTAATTATTTTTATGACTCCTCTAAAGCTCTGAGCCTTTAAAGTGAAAGGAAATGGGGGGAGGGAAAATCCACATCACAGTTTTCAAAGGCCAGGATGTGTGAGGCATATTCTTGAAACCTCGAACAGCGAATATTTTTTTTTCTGTTGATAGAGTAATTGACTGACTCAGTTCTAGTAGATATAAACAGAACTATGTAGATAACCAGTGCATGACGTCATGTCTTTAGTTTATAGTGAATAATTTTTAATTGTATTATATAATACATATAAAATACAGCTCACTAACCAATAATGGCTTAGTATACGGTGAGCTGTGCTTCAACTAAAGTATCTTTCCCGATTATTTGGGGTTTTCCCTGCATAGCAACTTTAAATCAGATACTTTAGAAGTGACAGAGGGAGGTTGAGTCAAGCTTCTTTGGAAGTAAACAACTCAGTTTGCTGCAATGAGCTTGTCCTTTTAGTGATATGCAGGCCAGTTTTACAGTCAGCACTCAATTTCTGCTTCCCCCCCCCCTTTTTTTTTTTTCATCTAGTCTTCTGGATAATGCTTCTACTTCAAAATACTTCTCACACTTTCTTTGGATTTTTTTTTTTCCTAATGATTGTGCTGTTTTTTTTTCTTGATTGGTTCCAGAGGGCGGCTAAGCAGCTTCTGGCAGACCTGATGTTTAGATGCTGGCTGCATGCCCAGTTTTAGCTAGTAAGCTGTGAGTTAATAAAGGTGGAGTTTGTCCTCAGTTAAGCGTGTCTGGTTAGTTTAGTGAGCTTTTATAGCATTAGTTGCTGTTGCACACACGCTGAACCTGTAACAAATGTATGTTTGTTTGCATCTGCACATGCTTATTCACTGTCTACACATGGGTTTGTTTGTTCTTATCGTGTTGGCTAGTGAACAGAGTGGTTGCTATTTGAACTGAAGGTTTATAAATAGACCTGTGCACTGCTGGAGCAGGCAGAGAGGACTAACACACATGGTAACATACACTGAGAAAAGGTCAAGAGACACACACAATGTTCTTCTTGCTGTCAAATACACTGGTCCACTTTCACTGGAGGATGTCTGTTCCTTTCCCCTCTCTTGTTTTGTGCCTATTTTCTTCTAGCCCTTATTTCTTTCTTTGTTCTAGCATAAGAGGTTTTGCTTGCCATGACTTCCTAGGGCAGTGCTGCCAGCTTTAAGCCTGTTGTATAACCCTAATCTACTCGACCCACACACAGGAAGAGGGCACAACCTTCTCAAGGAAAAAAGCTGTATTCGGTGGTCCCTCCTTCTTAATGCTACTTTTCTGACTAATCTATCTGACTCGCATAGTCGTCTCACACTGAGTGTACCATGAGCAGGGGTGAGGACAGATGGGAATTAGTTTTCTTCAATGGGAGGAAGCAGAAGAGAATAATTTGACAGGATGAGACTATGTTGGGACACTGACCCCCAATTGATTTACATACACAATTTGGATGGCACTGATTTTGGCTGCAGTGAATACATGTGGCAGAGTTGGCACATAGAGAGATTGAAGGACCAAGATCTGCTTGTGGTGTGATTGTGGTAATAGCGGACGCAACATGAAGCAAACCTCCTTGCTGCTGTCATGGCATCATCGTGTTACTGTCATTTTCACTGGGACTGAAAAATGTAACCTTTATTACTTTAGTTTTGGCACACAAGTGAACTTGTTGCACAAAATGTTACGACACATCTTTCTAGTGTTACTGTGGTGCTATGTCTCTGTAGATTGATATAAAGGTTGATGTGCACTATAAGCTATGAGTCAATGACAATGTCTGAAACCCTCTAGAAACACTTGAAAAACTGCTGTGGGTTGGATGTTGCAGAGGAATAGTTTTCAGGTGATAATTGTCAATTATAAATGTGGTGTACGGCAATATGAAGTAATTGATCATGGGCATGTCTGAATGTTGAACCAACCTGCTTTCTCTGTCTCTGTCTCTGCAGTGCCCGGAGCATACCAAGTCAAGACAGAGTCCTAAATCTAAATACCACCCCCCCATCCCCCCTTCCCCACACATCCACCTACACATCCCCACACACGTACAATCCTCAGCGATGCCAAGGGGGCCCGATCAGCCTGTTGCCCGGTCTGACAAGCCCTGCCTCTTCACCTCAGGCCCTTGAGGTTGTGCCTCCTGAGCTTTGACCATTGACCCCCCATTTGTCGAACTGGGAACCAGAGGGCACTTGTTCTCCACTCAACCCGGGGACGCCCTCCTGCCCAGCCAGGAGCTGCAGCCACAAGCCGCGCTCGCAGGTAAACTGTGGAAAGAAAGGCAATTACAGATAATTATTCCTGAATTGTCTGTGTACTCATTTACATATAGACATACATTTCCAGTTATGAATTTCTTGTTTTTTATCCCGAATTAGGAAATTATGTCAGAAAACATCCATTTATAATTTGTAGTTCCCATAAATGGCATCATATTAATACAGATCAGCACCATTGAGCTGTAATAATATCTCAAGTCAGATCAATTACTTAATTCAGCTCTGACAAATAACTAAGCTGTAACAAGTGTTACAGCTTGCTGTGGATTTGCTAAGATCCAGATTTAATAAAATTTGTAATAACACATTAAATCCTTTATATTATAATCTGGATGAGCATCTGTTACTAGAAGCCAGCAACATCTGTCCTCTGATACTCTTCTATTTGCAAGTTCTTTTCACTGTGAACACTGACTTTAACGCACTTTGTTTGCTTGATTTTCATTGGATGATTTATCTGTTCCTATTTTTTCTAACAACTCTTGTTATCTGTCGTAAACCCTAACGCCCTCTACGTCTGTTTGACAGTCTTTCCTCTCTTTTTCCAGGCATGGCTCCCATTCGGGATTCCGTCAGCCACTCCCCTAATCAAACAGGTGACTACACATGGCCTCTTCCTTCTTTCCCATTCTTCTGTTTTATTCTTCCTCCTATTGTCTTACTTTGGCTCTCTGCTTTGTGATTGTCAGATTAGGTAGACACAGTCTTACCTGACCTTGACTGTTTTGTTCATGGTATATCAGAGAGACAGAGAAAGATGAATGAGTGCAAAGGTGGGTGTGAAAAGGTGTGAGTGATTTGGCGAGCAAACATGATAGGCAGCACAGGGAGCTGGCAACCATTTTGTGTGAAAGAGGCTTCAAAAGTGAGATGCAGCTTGAGTGAGAAGGATTCAAAGATGGGCAACCAACTGGACAAAAGGTTAAGCTGTGAATTAAAACCTGACATTTAAATGACAAACCTGTGCTGAGCTATCATCAGCTGCATCAGAGCCATTGCTTTTTTTTTCATAGTTTATTTATAAGCTAAATTCCAAGCTCTGTCCTTCTGAAATTGTTAATTTTGTATTCTTTCTGAAAATATTTGTCCTTGAAATGTGACAGAAAAAGATAAACTTCCAAATCCTAGGTAACATTTACTACCCTTTCTGCTTCACTATTTCACTCACTCCATATTTAAAAAAAACACCTCTTTGCAAGTTAACAGCCTCATAATGCATAAACATTATGGGCCTCTATCTTTCACATGCCAAGTTTCAGTTGATGCCATGTTTTCCCTCACTTACTTTTTCTCACTCATTTGCCACCTCTACTCTGCCCCTGTCATCCTCCACCTCTTTGAACCCTAGTTTATAGCTTTGGCATGCCTTTGGCTCCTGCTGTGGTGACAAAATGGTGGCAGCTGTGTCCAGGCTCAGGCCTGGTGTGGATCACATCCAGAACAGTTAGCCAGCTCAAAGTTGGACAGAATAAAAGAATTTTCAAGGAACTGTGAACGAGGAAATTCCAGCCACATCTGCTATCTTTAGTATAGTACATCAAAAATAAATTAACGTCCTTTCCTAGATGTTTGAGTAAATATTTGTTTTGTTTAGTTTTTTAAGTCTAACAGTATCATGTCCATCATTCCACCTCCAGGTCTGGAGCATCCTGGCTTGGACTCGCAGTATGAGCCTTCCCCCTGGTCCTCTGGCTCTCCCTGCAGCAGTGACAGCAACAGCAACTGGGGCAAAGTCCTAGTGGACGGAAGTACCGACAAACCCAACAACCCTTCTTCCACCACCTCTTCTGTCTGGCCTCCTTCCTCCTCTTCATTCTCGTGTTCCTCGTCTTCTTCCTCTTCTGGCTGTGGGTCAGGATCAGACCCTGAGCTAGCATCAGAATGCATGGATGCCGACTCTAGCTCCTCGATCGGCTCAGAGAAAAACCTCGCTGCTGTTGCTGTAACAACAGTGATGATGATGTCAGCAAATGCTTCTTCCTCTGTGTCTTCTGCAGCTTCTTCCCCCTCTTCCTCCATGGTGACTCCTGCCATGGTGGTCAGCGTTTCTGTGAATGGAGACAGCAACGGCAACAGTTGTCAAGTTATTGGTGGAGAAATGGGAGCAAGCAGCGGTGTGAATAATGGAAATAACATCACCGGGCCTTCCCACTTCTCTGTGGCTGGGTCCAGCAGTATTGGCAGCAATAACATAGATAACCACAACAACAAGCTCGTCAGTAACGGTGGCATATGGGGCACCCAGTCAGGCAGCAACATGATCCCCACAGGTGGAAGCACCCCCTGTGTCAATGGAGAATTAAATTCAAACACTTTAAACCCAAATGCCAACCATGGTGCCTGGCCACAGAATCCAACCCCAAGCCCTGTGTCCCAGAGCCAACGGCCTCCACAGGCTCAGGGGATGAGTTCCAAGCTGGGTATAGCTCCACAACAGGGCCCCTTGTTGGGCTGGGGTGGCATGGCAGCTCCAGACAACAGCAGTATGATGGAAGACACTGAGGTGAATAATGGTACAGCAAGCAGCAAGGTATTAGGAAGCAGTAGCAGTGGAAATGGTGGCCTGCAGCCTACCAACCTTAACACTGAATCCAATGGACCAAATAACACTATTATGATGAATACTACTATTACTACTACTAATGCCACAATGACCTCTATTCCACCAAACTCTACCGCCTCACCCCAGCTCAGTGGGGATTGTTCCTGGGGCTCCATTGGAGCAGGGAATGGGGGTCCACTGGCCAATGGAAACCCCTTATCAGCCCCCCAGCACCCCCAAGGAGACCTGGGGGGTCCTGGGGTCTTCGGTACGCCTTGGGGCGCAACTACCTATCCTGGAGACAAGGGCCCCCCGAATTCAGACACTGTGAACCCCCAAAGCCCTCCCTTATTGCAGGCTGGGAACCCCCAGATCTCCTCTACTGCTGCTTACAAGAGTAATAATAACCACAATAACACTGGGGCCCCACGCTGGGACCAGGGGCCCACCAATAACCCAAACCAGCCTCAGAGCAACTTATCCTGGGTTGCTGGCGCAAATCAAATCCCAGGCTCTGCAGGCCAAGCACCAGGAAATGGGAACCCAACTGCAATGGGCCCTCCAGCGGGTATTCCCCGCACCTGGGGAAGCAGTGCATCTTCTTCCTCGTCCTCATCGTCCTCTTCCACATCAAACAACAAGACGTCGATGTCAAATGGAGAATGGGGCTCGGCAGCTCCTGGTAACAACTATTCAGATGCTGGAAATCAGAAAGGAAGCTCTACCAACAATGGCTGGAAGAGCCTAGAGGATGACGCCATGGGCATAGGAGGTGGAGGGGGAGGAGGTGGAAGCCATGGCTTGGGGAGTGTCACTGGAGGCTGGGGTCGCTCTGGAGGAAGCGAGGGAAGCGGAGAGAGCTCTGGAGGCCGATCTAGCTCAGACAGAGACAGCGACCAGCCAAAAGGGGGAAACCGCAGAAAAGTTACAAATCCTGCAACAGTAGTGTCAGCTCTGGTCCGGGTCGATGTGGACCCAAGGGTTCTATCCAATGCTGGATGGGGACAGACACCCGTACGGCAGAACACCGCCTGGGACGTGAATTCTCCTGCTAACAATCAGCACCAGGGTCCCAGAGGAGATGAAAGAAAGCACAGCAGCGGAGCCTCCGGCTGGGGCACAGCACCACCAACAGCTCCTTCCCAGACATCTGGAGGTAGGGACAAAATGTGTATAAAGTGTGAATGCATTTTTAAAAATGTTACCACTGAACAAACAAAGAAGAAGAAAAAAAAATTTGATCTCTCTTCATCTACTTCCAGGTTGGGGGGGTGGGTCTGGCAACTCAGGCCCTGAAACGGGAGGTTCTGGCTGGGGAGAGCAGAGGTCGACCTCTGGGTGGGACAGCAAAGTCCCAGCAAGTGGAGGAAATGGGCAAAGTAACTGGGAGGATGGATCCAGCTACAAGGGGAGCAACACCAACAGTAACACCTGGAGCAACAACACCAACAAAGATGACAGGTAACTAATATTTAAGTTTTCTTTCCATTTGTTGTAGCTGATGTTGTCTTCTGTCCATTATATATTTTACAAATCACCTTTATTGTTTCTGTTAAGGTCTAGTACCTGGACCAATGCACCCAAACCACAGCAGAGCTGGGGTTCCAGTAGTGGATATGGAAGTGAAAGCTGGGGTAGTGGTGGAGATAGTTCCAGAGGAGGCGCCAACAACCACTGGGGGGAGCCCCAAAAAGGTGCAGGCTCTGTGGGCTGGGACAGCGACAGTGACCGGTCTGGCTCTGGATGTTGGAGCGAGCCGAGCCGAACCAATACCAGCAGCAGTAACACCTGGGTAGGGAGTGGAGGATCAAATACACCGGACCAGACCACTCCAAACCCAGGCTCCAACTGGGGTGACTCCGTCCACAAACCCAATCCTTCGAATAACAACCAGGGCTGGGGTGAGCCAATGAAGAACAACCATGGAGCCCAGAACTGGGGTGAGATGAATCCCAAGCCCTCCAACGAGTGGGGAAAAGGTCCTGAATCCAACATGTCCAGATGCAGTCAAGGCCCCAACAAGCCCACAGGTAGTTAGTGGGTTATTCATACTATCAGAAACAGCAAATTGAACTAATTTTTGTCCTGTGTCCCAGTGATGTCAGGTCACTAAAAACTGAATTTCCTGCTTGGTAACAAGAGTATCAACACTGTAAAGCAAGACTTTTAAAGGGAATAACGTAAAATTGATGACTCGCTTAAGTCTTATTTATTCTTTCATCAGGCTGGCCGGGAGGCCCCATGACCACAGTAGGCCAGAAAGAGGAAGCAGCCACTGGGTGGGAAGACCCTTCTCCGGAGTCCATACGACGGAAGATGGAGATCGACGATGGAACATCTGCCTGGGGAGACCCTGGTAAACTCTTACACCTGTGTATTTTATTTAAGATCTATGCCTGAACAGTTGTCTTTTAGCTGATGGCCTTTAATTAATCCTTCTTCTTAGGCAAATACAACAATGGATCTGTCAACATGTGGAACAGGACTGGCCAATCAGACCAGGAGAACATGGCTCCATCCTCTCAGCACCAGTCCCACCCAGCACACAGTTCAATGCATCCTCCACAACCCATGCAGCCTCCAGTGCAAGACAAGAGCTGCACCTCTGGTAAGTTGGAATATGTATGCAAACACACAAGTCGGGCACGTGCACACATATATATATCTGTTTATATCATTCATAATTATTCCTAGTCAAAAGCCATTTATTGTTAATGTGATGTTTCAGTAGTCATAATCTTTCACACAAGCTTGACTATGAAAACAAAAACAAAGCACAGAAAAATGTGCACGTGCACTCAGAGCTCTAACATGTGTTTTCATGTGAAAAATAATTCTAACATTACTGACTCACACTTGGTCCCATAATAGCTTAGGCTCACATAGATGAGGTTGGCCAGGTTACAACAGATCTTGTGGTTTTCAGCCTGCAGAGATACTTTCATCTTAACTTGTTTCACTCAGTTAATTTGTTCTGTAGGTTCTCAAATGCACAGTTAGGTAGCCACTCTGGGTTTCATTAGTATGCAAGTTAATGTTTTAGTTTTTTTTTTTTTTTTTCCCAAATTTGTTTAAAATTGAGTTACTTTTAAAATCCTAGGACATGACCCAGGACATGTATGTGCATGCCTTCTGGTGCAGTCTGTAAGATTTAAGAATGGATAACAAGGTGCGAGTCCCACCCACATTGTCTTAAAAAAATGTAGGTTTAGACAATTTAAACATGGGAATTGTGGATAAAAACACATTCACAAATATATACAGAGGCATACACAGTTTCACAGAAATATGAAGAAAGAACAAACACGTACATGCATTCTCTCCCATCTCCCACCAGTGTTGCCTATGCTGGGTTTAGAGCTTTTTGTAAAGCGGCTTGAGTCATTCCTTTGGAATGCTAAGAGCATCGATTTTTCTCTTCACTCATTTGCTTTTTTTCCTCCTCCCTTTCTTTCTCACCCACCGGTTCTACTTGCTGTAGAAACAGGCTTTTGTTGGATTTGGGAAGAGCGAGTCCCCGACTTGTGGAGGAGGTCTGGTGACTTAGTAATAGGAATGGGTCCAGGGCAAAATGGAACGCTAAAACGAGTACGGTGGCTATTCTGTAGATGTGGGCTGAGAAGGGGGGAGGCTGTTGGGCCTACTCAGGTTGGCTGGTCTAGAGAAGTAACTGGAGCAGCTACGGGGATGGCTAGGAAGGGTGTGGTGACTAGCCGGGTACTTGAGAAAATATTGACGACAAACAAATACATACATGAAATTATGTGGCATAATTAAAAACAATGCAATGCAAAATGCATATGTAGTCAAATAATTTTAAACAAAATTGAAAATTGGACTGTTGATTCTGACCTACTGACGAAATTTCTTCATGCTGTTATGTGCATGTACTTTTGTGCAAGCATACCCAGTCACATGAAGGATACTGGAGCCTGAGCCTCACCTCATGATCTGTCCTATTTTTATGGGGTGGCATGCCTGGCATCTCCTGGAAGGTTTCAGGTCCGGAGGGTCAGCTGTAACAGGAGCCTTTTTGAGCTCAGTTTTTAAATGACTCATTTAAAAACTGAGTTTCACAGTTGAATGTGTACAGGTATCTGTGCACACATCTTACACACCTGCAAACATTAAAGTAAACAGCACTTACATAACCTAGCTGACGTGGGTCCTCAGAGACATGTGCAGGGATTTCTCCTAAAGCTCTGATGCCAGCAGAGCAATACAAAACTTGAAATGTCACTGTAAATATTAAAATCTGAGTTGGTTTTCAACAAAGATCATATGCAATGCAGCATTGACGATATCCTTCATGTGACACAGCTCTTTTTTAACTATGGCCAAATAAGATAAACACAGCTGGTTGGAATGGGGAGAGATTGTATCATTTCAATGATAAATGCAATGAATGTGTAGTTATGTATATTTGTTAGGAAATACTGTTAATCTTTAACCTGTAGGTTAAATGTAGACAGCACCACAGAAAGGAATGTCCTTGTTCTAATGGGTGCGTTGTTCTCTATTCCTACAGGTTGGGGTGAGCCATACTCTCAGAAGAAGGAGTCCTCATCATGGGGGGAGCCTACTGCTACTCCTCCTGTGACAGTGGACAACGGGACATCTGCCTGGGGAAAGCCAATGGACAGCAGCTCTGGCTGGGACGAACCCAGGGACAGCAGAGATTCTGGGTCTGGATGGGGCAGCCAGCATAAATCTGGTAGGTGCCTGCAGTGTGTAAAATGTTAGGCAATCCTGAGTGACCGAACGGTGAATTCTACGCAAAATAGCAGGAAAATTGTGTTTCCTGATGGAAGTACATGAAATCAATCTTTTTTTTTTTTTTTTTAATCTTTTCCATCTTCTCTTCTTGATAGCTTCTGGTCCCAAGTCTATGGATACATGGTGTGTTGAAGAGGCATCCATGGGCAATAGTTGGGATCAGGAAGAAGAGGTGGAGATTGGCATGTGGAGCAACAGCCAACAGGACAACAGATCACATGACCAAAACACCTGGAACTACAAGCATAAAAGCTCAAACAAGGTTTGTTCACTTTAGCTTTGCACACAGCAGGTATCAAATGATCGCTGCTGTCGCCATATGCTAAATTAAAACATTTTATGGGTTACAGGTGCAAGTTTTTATCCACCTCTATTTAGGACAATGGTAGATACATTTCAGCCAACAGCATCTTGGTAAATAGATTTGTTTGCTCTTCCAGATGAACAAACCAGCCAACAAACAGGATGAACCCTGGATGAAACCTTTCATCAACCAGTTCAACAGCATCAACTTTTCTGTGAGTGCCATTTCTCTCTCTGTTAAAAACAAAACACTTGTTTCTATGAAGAGCCACACTCACAGATCAGGAAGTACGTGATTTAAATATATAATTATCTCTGACGAGTGTAATATTTATGCCTTCTTGCATCTGTAATCACTTTTTTTTGGCTTTCTCTTTGCAGAGAGACTCTCCCGACGACTCCATGAAGACAGGAGCAGGGATGGTGCAGGACAAACGTATGGATATGGGCAGTATGGGAGACTTCAATGGAGTAATGGGAAAAAACCCTGGGTCTCGACACCAGCTCCATAAGGAGTCTGCCATGGATCGCAGCCCTTACTATGACAAGGTTTGTAGAAACGCTGTTTTCCTGGTAGTACGATAGGTAGGGAGAACGAAAATACCGGATGGTGGTTTAGTCTCTCTGGTTTTGTGGTGATTATAAGGGTTGTGAAAGTGAGTCTCTTGTATGTAAACAGCCTCAAATGTCTGGCTGGGTAGTGGTTTCTCAGCTCTCTTGTGCCCCACAGTGGTTGTTCTAACACACTGCAATTAGGGACCGTTCATTTGATACTTGTTACTTGCATGTTGTACATTAAGGTGGTGTCACTTAGCTGGCACAGTAACAAATTAAATATGCACACTTACATGCTTAACAGAACACACAACATAATGGCAGTTGTTAGTTTGGCAAGTGATTTGTAAGTTATGCAGGAGTCCTGTAAAAGCTGCAGTGGGTTGGTTTGGCTGTGCTTGGCTTGCTTTTTTGTTTATATCTTTCTGACTTCCATTCCACCTTCTCTTTTTCTACATTGCTCCTTTCTTGCCTGCTCATTCCTTCTTCCTTTTACTCTTTGGCACCTGTTCTTTCCTCCGTCCTCTCCTACAAAATTAACTCTTTTCCTTCTTTTCTCCTTCCCTGTCTGTATTTCTCTGGCTGGTGATGTGCTTCCTGTCCCTCTGTGCTTGCCGTCCATCTGCTGTGCACCCGGCCTTGCTTCTGCAGCTGTCTGTTTCCCCCTCTGCTTACGATAGCCCAGCTTCTGATGAGGTCTGCTCCAATCAAAACATAAGCTTTTCCCCTTCCAATTCTGCTCAGCCTATCCCCTGTCTCGACTCTGGGCCGTCTCCTGCCCACTCTAGTCCTGGGGCCGCTCGGCAGGTGAGTGGAAGGCAGAAGACTGGAACAAGATCCTTTGTCTATGATCCTCAGATACTCAGACAATACTGCGTATTACACACAAATTTCTAAGGAGTTTAATTAAAATGTTTGTGTCAATTCTAACATTTATCAGACATTTTACTTTTGGTTTCTCCAGCGTTCCTAAAAGCCCACGGCTACAAAACCACCACCCACCACAGTGTTAGATTTTATTTATTTCAAAAGTTGTTGTACATCGACAGTTACAACTGTGTGTGTGTGTGTGTCTTCCTTCCCTGCTCAGAATGTAAACCCTATGTTGGGTGGCAGCAGCGTAGCACAGGGCCGAGGTGGCCCCCAGTCCCAGGTCCCCTCCCAACCCAGCCTTCGTAACCAAGTGCCTCCACCCATCCTGCCCTCTCAGGTAGTGCACACGATAATTTTACATGGATAATGAGTGTAATATAAAGGACTGTTTGTAAACTCTTAGGTGATGATGCATCTAGAGCTTAAGCATGTAGTAAATTGTGTGAATATTTAGGTATAAATTTGTATAATTATTCCTAAGTAATGACTGGCTTAGAGTTGAAGAACAGTACTTTCCACCAAACAGCCGACCAACTTTCCTAAATGTATGAATTTGAACTCTCGTGACTTTGTGTTAAACACGTGATTTAAAGAAAATCTTGCATGTTCCCTTGTTAAGGTCCCTCCATCCCTGTTGAAGTACCCAGGAGGAAATGGAGGTCTGAACCCTCTGTTTGGTCCTCAGCAAGTGGCTATGCTCAACCAACTCTCCCAGCTCAACCACCTCTCACAGCTCAACCAGATCAGCCAGTTACAGGTAGAGTGATGAAAAGATACGTTTCACTCACACACACACTTAAGCATGAAAAACAGCATTTTCTTCACAGCTTGGCAAAGATTTAGGTTTGGTGCTGAAATTGTTAGATATTAGGTCTTTAGGTGAAAAGTGCTTGTCTCCATGAGCTGGAAGGAGATAAAGCTTTTATTTTAAGTTTTATCCTCTTGAATGTCTGCAGCGGCTTCTCCTCCAGCAACAGCAGCAGCAGCAACAGCAAAAGGCTCAGAGCCAGAGAGTCATGCCAGTGGGACGACAGACTGAACAGGTGTGTGTGTGTTGAAAAACCATATACTGTCTTATCTAGTGTCACATACCTGGTTGACTTCCCTAACCTCCTGCTTCCTGTCCTTAGGCACGTCCCATTGGTTCGACTCCATCAATGATGCAGCCGCCACGGCACCTGGACCCCTCCTTGCTGAAACAGGCCCCACCCCTCAAACCATATTTGGAGAACTACTTGTCCCACAATACCCCTGAGATGCAGAAGGATGCTGCCACTCTTGGATCCTTCAGCAACTTCCCTTTAAGTATGTTAGCTACCAACAGTGTTTCTAAATCTAATCACTGCATCTCCCCAGATTCCAACAAGAACACATGTACACTTAGTGTGACAGTATTTAAAATACCCATATTTCAGTTTCTGTTATAGATTTAAATTAAGAGTTCCTTCTATCTCTCGTTTTTAACCAGGCTTGAACTCTAACCTGAATGTACCCCTGGACATGGGTGTTGGTGGTGGTAGTGGTGGTGGAGCTGTGAGCTACAAAGAGCCGCCCCAGTCCAGACTGAAGAAACTTTGGGCTACTGACCCTCTGGAGCAGAACAGCAAACCTGGTAATGAACAGCTTGTGCTTGTGATTCTCAGTTGTTATTCAGAGATTGATGGTCTGGGCTTCCACAAGTTGCAAATGCATCCTGATGCCTCTGTGTGTTCGTCCCACAGGTGCTATGTCGTCTGGGCTGCGTCTGGAGGACTCTCCCTTCTATGACTTCCTGTCTCCTGGCCCATCTCCCCTGAGTCCTCCTGGCCAATCAATGGGCTCTGTGGGTGATGGCTGGCCACCCCGTGCCAACTCTCCCCCACCCCATGGAAACACTGTCACCTGGCCCCCAGGTACCCCTGTTGTCACAGCTCAAATAGCATAAAAAAGTGTTTGCTTTGGCGAGTGCTCACAGTGTCTGTGTGTCTGCAGAGTTCCGGCCAGGAGAGCCTTGGAAAGGTTACCCCAACATTGACCCTGAGACTGACCCCTATGTGACCCCTGGCAGTGTCATCAACAACCTCTCCATCAACACCGTCCGTGACACAGACCACCTCAGGGACAGGAACAACGGTAGGTCATACATACATACATGTCATACACCCATGGCTGAACACACTGTACGACAACTCAGAACTAAGCTCTCAAAGCTGCTTCCGTTTTGTCTGTGGAACCAAGTTGATAATCTGGACAGTTTTAATGCTGGATACTGATTTAAGAAAACGCTGTTGCTCCACATGCAACCTAAACATAATCACAGTCTCTGACCATTGTTTTGCTGTTCCCAGGGCCATCCTCATCACTGAACACCACGATGCCTTCTAACAGTGCCTGGTCATCCATTCGTGCCTCCAGCCACAGCGGTTCCCTCACCAGTACAGCACAAAGCACTTCAGGTTTTCATTCTTGTTTATAATTCAGCTTTTGCCATCTTGTCCCTCTTCATTTACTTCTGAAGTCGAATCAGTTATAAAAGAATGAATATGACAAATGTCTGAGGTAGCAGATATTTGAAATTTGACAGGGCAATGTCAGAGGGTTTATTGTTGCTTTCTTTGATCCTTGCAGCCAGACCCAGTGAGTCAAAGTGGTCTCCCGGTGGCGGTTCTGTGTCCAACTCCTCACTAGCCCATGAGCTGTGGAAGGTCCCTCTGCCTCCCAAGGCGCTGTCTGTGGCAGCCCCCTCCAGACCACCACCCGGCCTCACCAGCCAGAAGCCCAGCCCTGCCTCCTCCGGCTGGGATGGCTCGGCCCTGAGGTTGGGAGGCTGGGCCTCCTCCGAGTCCAGATACACACCTGGTAAGAGCAGCGGCAGAAACGTGCTGTAAAACTGTCAGGTCAACTAGGAACTCATTATTCATTGAGCAGTGTTGTTGCAGAAATTATCAAGAAAGAAACTAAATTTGTTTCAGTATTTTTGTATCACAAATTTATTCATCAGCACATTTTAATTTTGTTGCTGTGTTTGTTTGCTTTTTTCTTATTTATGAAAACACTATGCCTTACTGATCTCTGCCTCTGCCCTGTTTCATTTTGTTTGTTTCATCCTGTACCTGGACTCTGACATTTGACCTAAAATGCTCTTTAGCTGACTGTGGGTTTGCCCTGTGTGTGCTGACAGGCTCCAGTTGGGGTGACAGCAGCAGCTCAGGGAGAACCCAATGGCTTGTCCTGAAAAATCTCACACCTCAGGTATTCGCACATTAATGAAATACACGTGATCTGTGTGTTTTTTGTTATTCATAATATTAAGTGTTTTGAGAGTCTGTTCTTAACATGTTTAATCAGATCTTCCTGAAATGATCAGCAGTTTTTAAAACCTTGGCCCTTTTTTTTGTTTGTTTTTTAAATAATTGTCTGATTTCCTGTTTTTTGTCCCTTTGTCGCAGATTGACGGCTCTACCCTGAGGACCCTGTGCATGCAGCATGGCCCTCTGATCACATTCCACCTCAACCTGCCACACGGCAACGCCGTGGTATGCTACAGCTCCAAGGATGAGGCCGCTAAGGCGCAGAAGAGCCTGCACATGTAAGGACACCACCTACAGACTCTTGACCTTTCTAGACCTGTGTTAAGTTAACTGTCACATATTATAGTCTGACCCTAAATGACACTTTTACTGTAGTGTTGACCACTTCGTACAGTGATATCTGTGCTTTCTAAAGCTCCTGGTATCATTAGCCATCTGAACCATTCTAATGTCGCCTGCAATCAATTAGAAGAGACCAGTTAATCTGCCCTGCCCAATTTTTGTAACTAGATTTCTGATCAGCACATAAATATATACGTACATATAAATATATACATAAGTAAGTCAAGTTACAAAATGCCCCCAGAGACCATCTATAAAATCTATGGACCTGCTACATGTAAACACAGATTTGCATTAGCCAGGGTACTACAGTGAAGAAACCTGGTAAATAATCTAGTTGGTAGAATGAATAGAAACAAACTGGTTGTTGATTCCAGCATCTGGATGGTTTGGAGAAGCAGACACGAGCACTCACCCACATTCTCACCTGTTGTTTTTCTGCAGGTGTGTTTTGGGGAACACTACTATCCTGGCTGAGTTTGCCAGTGAGGAGGAAATCAACCGTTTCTTTGCACAAGGGCAGTCATTGGCTACTCCCTCCTCTGGCTGGCAGGCCATCGGCTCCTCTCAGAGCAGAATGGATCAGTCCCACCCCTTCTCCAGCCGCGCTCCTGAACCGAACCAATGGAACAGCGGCGATCTCCACAGCTCCTCCCTGTGGGGCGGGCCCAACTATTCCAGTAGCCTGTGGGGCAGCTCCAGTGGCACCGAGGCAGGGAGGATTAGTAGCCCTTCTCCAATCAGCTCTTTCCTCCCAGTGGATCACCTGACAGGGAGCGGGGACTCCATGTGAACCGCCTGCCAATCAAACAGGCTGGATGAAGGGTCAGTAAAGAATTAATAATCAGCAGAAGAAAATGGTAAAAAAAAAAAAAAAAAACAAACAAAAAAAAAAGTAGTTCTAAACGCAATGGCACTAGTTGGACTCTTTCTCACAAGATATTCAACAAAACGGGGTCTCCCCTGTGGAAGACAAGTTACGTTTCTCTCTCTGCACATATGTCCACTTTGTTTTAGCCCAAAAACATATCAGTCGGAATACTTGAATCATGCCAGGCCAATTCTATAATGTGAACGGATGGATATTTGCTTCCAGGTAGTGCTCTTTCAGATGGAAAAAAAAAGCTTCAATCGAGCTCATTATTATATATATATTTTTTGTTTCATTCGTCATGTTTATTTGAATTCCAATTCTTTTTATTTTTAACGTTTTCTTTTTGTTTTGTTTGATTTTATTTTATTTTTTTTTTTTTGCATTTGTTTGCTGACAATGTTGGAGTATGAGCTTTTTTAACTTTGCACTGAATGTGGTTTTTTCTCAGTATATATAATCTGCAATATAGAGGGAGCAGCCAGTTTTTCCAGTGTAGCTGTTTACTCATTGAGGTCCTTACCGTATGTGTGTATGCGTGTGCCTGTGTGTGGAAGTACTTTGTGTGCGTGTGAAGTACGTGTGCGCTCCTCTCTGCCTTGGCACGCCTACCTTACTGCGTTGTCGTGGAGTTCAAGATCAACAGATAGTTAAAGACGAATAAAAGCTGACTTAGGAGGATTATGTGGTGATAGTTAAAGTGACATTAAAAAGTATTGCACCAATTTTGTTTTAAAACTAAAGAACGTTGAGCTCTGCAGTGCAAAGAACTGTAGCCACAGCTGGGACTAGCAAGCCCCGCCCACCCTAGTGTAGGGGGCGGGTCTATCTAGCAAGACCTCCCACTGGCCCCCTATTGGGCACAGGAGGGGGGGAACAGCACTTTCAGAATAGGCTTTCAATGTTTTGGAGGTGCCACACTGCAACCTCTTGTTTACAAGACTTAGGAGGCGAAATGTGTGTTCATTCTTCATTTTAAAGAGAAGATGGGAAAATAGAAAACGCAGAAAAAAAATTAAAAAATGAATTTAAAAAAAAAAACTTTAAAAAAAATCTATAAAATAAATTAAAAAATGACAAAAAATTAAAACTCTTATTGAGGATGAAGACGATGCTTTGTAACTCTGGGAATTCGGATCAGTGTTCTGGCCATGGCGTTGGTTATTTGAACTATTCCTCTTTGTCTGCTAAATAACCAGCAATGGTTCTCAGGAAATCAAGCCAGTTTTCCCCCCCTTGTAGTTGAATTAAAAAAAAAAAACAAAAAAAAAAAACTACTACTCCTTGTAGGAAAGGAAAATCCAACTTCTAGCACTGAAAACTTATGTATAGGTCTGTAAGTTTTTTTTTCTCTGCCAAATAACTGCTTTAAGCTGGAGAAGCTCAACACACTGCTTTCAATATGCTGTCTTTGGGTGGGGTGGGGTCCTAATGTGGAGGGGTGGAGGACGGGCTGTAGATATCCCAACGCTCCCTCTGTCCTCCTCTTCTCCACTCCACTGATGTAACATTCAGAAGTGGGGAGTGTTTATTGTGTGAATGTGTGTGACTGTTAGTGGAAAATGTTGTCTTGTCAGACTTCTAAACCAAGAGAAAGGCGAAGCTGTATCTATGCATACTGTAGCCTCTCACACGGCCTACCGAGGGGCATCTTTACTTTTTCCCTGTTTCATAACATGTTTTAAATGTTTCATTAAGTCCAAGAAAATGCTAAATAATACTTTTTGCTTTTAAGAAAAGAAATCACTCATTGCCACAAATGGTATTTTGAAAAAGGACAAGAAAAACTTTAAAAATTGTCTTTTGGTTGAAGATAATATTTTAACAGTGCAAATGTCGTCCACATTTCATTGCCTTGATCCTAATTGTGTCCGAAGATGCAACAAGTCAAGTGGCTTCTACCTGTTTACAAATAGAATATGATTGTATTGTTGTACTGTTTTTTTTTTTTTCCCTTTGGGGGAGGGAGGGGGGGTGTCTCTTCTGATGTGTGTTTGGATGCTCTCTACCGCTGGAGGGGACAGGGCTGGGTGGTTGGAGGGTGAGTCCTCCTCACACAGTCGTGTTTGTGCATGAGAACAGTCTGATCCACCAGTGGTGTTGGTCAACAAAATCCCCGTGTGAACAATAGTTACCTGTCTGCCAGTGATTGTGCACAATTTCTTGTTGAAAAAGTTTCATTGTGTGAATGAGACGTCAGCATTAGCGAAGCCATGGACCTTAATTTTTTTTTTTCTTCATCATGTAATTATTGTGTTAAGCCTGTTGTGTGTGTGTGTGTGTGTGTTTGTGTTTGTTTTCCCCTCCAATATAGGTTTTTATTTCAGAAGTACTAGAAATGTTGGCTTTAGTTGTTTTTAAGTTTAGCAGTGAATATTTAAGCCTGTGTAGTGAGACAGAACCCTTGAGTATTAACCAGACTTGACAGTGGTGTGTGCCAGTATTGAACTGCTCTCTACCAAATAATTAAAAACATACAAAAGATTAGTTTACTTAATTCCAGATCTCTCTGCTTAAACTACACACATTTATATATATACACATATATATATATATATATCTCTCATTTGTATTTGTTTTTGTCTCGTTTAACGAATGTTTTCAAGTGGAACATCTGAACCATGTTTGTCATTAGTTTCTGAGTTAACTTAATTTGACAAATTGAACTGAGGAGCCTTGGATTTTGCACTTGTGTGGGTTAGAGGAGAGACAGAGCAGAGATGGGCAGTCAGACAGACGGTGCTGGTGTAGTTTGGTGGTCTGTCTGAAGAAGGAGCAGATTAGGTGTGTGTGTGTGTGTGTGCGCGTGCGTGTGTGTATGTGAATACATATTCTCAGCTAAAGCGGAAGTTGCGTGTGCCGTGCTTAGAGAAGATGGTGCTTTGTTGGTCCCTGTGATGGAGCGAGAGAAGAGGGAGGAGGCGGCCGTCCTCCTCTCCAGGTTTACCTCTCGCTGCCCGCTGGGCCCGGCCAGGGTGGAGACGTCAGCGCCTGACCTGAGCCTGAATGTAGCTGAAAACGGTTTAAAAAGTATAAACGACTGCTTCTCTGGCACCTGATCAGCCTCAAACATGGAACCACCACCACAAGAAACCCAGTAAAGCATCCACTGCTCATTTTGTTATGTATTTTGAAGTATTCAGCTACTGTTCTCACCACACTTAGTTGTCATGGTGATCAGATGTGGCTGTTGCCATGCAGATGCTCACATCTAGAGCTTGACTGAAACAAGGCGAGGCTCGTTGGCCTGTAGAGACTCAGGCACAGGGTTGTGACTTTTGATGAGCTTTTCAGGGACACAGGGTTGCACTTGCCTCTTAGCTGGTTTATCCAGAATCAGCTGTACAGTTTAACTACAGGAGAGGAAACGGAACTGACAGGAGGTGTGTGGCAAGTGAACTCTAAATAATTTATATTCCCTTTCCACTATTACTAAAATTTACATTACACTTCATTCATTCTGATTTTTATCAGTGCTTCTCTCCTTACGCTGATCTGGGAGCAGCTTTGTCCCTCCTCAGTATCATTATTAACCATTAGTGGAACAAAAACTGAGCCCTGATCAGCAGCTGAGGAGGCAGCACTGTTCTGCTGTTGGAGAAGGGACAAGCGGTTTGCAAAACACCTTTTATCGATGCTGATGTTACTGTTTTGGTTCCCAGCTTGATCTTGCTCTGTTTGTTTTGTCCGACCTACTGTTAGTGTGTGTGTGTGTGTGTGTGTGTTGTGGGATGATGCAAAAATCCAGTCTCATACGGAAATTGTGTGTGTGTGTGTGTCTATTATCATGCCAAATTCAGGAGGGAGGGTTAGAGGGAAGGAAAGGGATCGATAACTTCTTATTTTTCCTGTTTTTGTGTATGTGTATTTAAAAAGCTGGACAATGTAAATGCTTGAAGAAAAAATGTAATTTGCAAAAGGATGATGTGAGGAAAACCTTTTCAGTGAGTGATAACCGCCATGAGCAATGAGCAATGTACAATCCCCAGGGCTGCCAAGCAGCTTCCCAGCAGGGCCAGACAAGGGGAGCAAATAAGGAAGGGAGGAAAGTGTGTAGGAGAGGAGGGAAGCTGGCTGGTGATACTCTACTACTTTTTAATATTTAAGAAAAATAATGTGACTTTGTTTCTCTCTTAACTATCCTGTGAGCAAATGCTATATTTCATAACTCACACCACACTTCTCCTACTGTCCATCAAAAGCGCTAAACCTATTTTTTTGACACAAAAAAAAAACAAAAACAACAAAAAAAAAAAAACAGACAAAAACTGTGAGTCTGCTGTCTTTTTGTCATTTTACACTTAGTATGAACACAAACAAACCCTGAAAAGCTTTAGTCTAACCAGCACAAAGATGTGGGTGGGGAGGGTGGGATATCTGGGTGGGTACAGTACAGAGGGCAGGGGTGGGTGTCGCTCAGAGAGACTATGCAGTGGAGTGTTAAACCCAGGCTTCCATGTCCACCTTGGGTTTTTTGCTTTCTTTAAATAAATTTTAAAAATCCCAAAAAATTTAGAGAAAAAAAAAAAAAATGGGATTCCCAATAATATTCCTCAAACATGTTGTGCCATCATTGAATCGTACTACTAATAATAATAATAAAAACTGAAAAACGTTTATTACCTAGCAACCGTCGGGCCAGTTGTAGCAGGAGCGGACAGGTTCAGATTTGCAAAGTCCATTTGTTTATTTTCACAGCTTGTCTCCTCGATAAGCCGGGGGGAGCGAGGCCGGTGAAACTGCAAATTTTACACAACTACAATGTTTTTTATAGAGATTCTATCAATCCACAGTGTGTAGTTGGATCACCTGTAAACCTATTATGCACATTGCTTTGGGAGACTGTTGAAACTATATATAATATATATACATATATATTATATATGAGAATATAAACGTACAGTGTCTATAATCAAAGAGAGGAAATCTTCCTCTCTTACAAATAAAACAGGAAGTACCTTTTTATTTTCAAACGTCTTCCTCGGGTCAGCAAAGGATTTTATCTTAAACTTCGGTGGAAACTGCACTTTTTGAAGGACAATCTTTATTTGTATGGGTAAAAAAAATGACAAAAAAAAAAATAAAAACGAAGTCGCTTGATATTACAAGGTATAGAAAACCAACTCCAGTGTGCTCTAATAATGAATGTCTCCTGATGCTGTCTGTTTTCATTTATCTTTTTATTCTTCCTTCGTTGCTTGGTTTGTTCTGTATTTTTTTTTTTCTCTCATTTTTCTGGATTCTAGTGCTCTTAAGAGAATCTGTACTAAGGTGTAGAGTAGTAGGTAGTAAGTCTTCTGTTGGCTGTACTCGTATACTGATTACTGTTTGTAACCCTCTGGCTCGTACAGCCAGCATTCAAAGCTGTATAACTTGGGTACAACCCTCAATAAAAGACTAACAATGAGTCAGTGGGCGCCTGGAGTCTTTATTTCTTCTATTTGTTGGTGAGACTGAAAAACCTTTTCATTTCCATTTTAAAGAAATCAGTTTATCACTTCAGACAGTTTAGGATGCTGAACTGCTTTACTGAGAATCTGTGCTTCTGTTTTTAAATCGGTGTTTGTATTAGAGCGTCACAGTAGCTGCGCTAAGAAAACATGTCACTTAACTAATGTTTAACAGACTGAGCAAAGGAACGATTCTGCTAAAGCTCTAAGCTTGAAATATTTTAACTAAGGAGTTATATTTCTTCACTTTTTAGTCTCAGTTAAATCCTTTTGGTGTCCAATGGTGTAAAGAGTTCATATTATCACTTCGTCATTTTTGTGTCAATGTAAACCTTTTAGTTTTGGAAAAAATTATTTGTTTTTCCATCTCAGTGTGCAGACTTGGGTAAGAACTGCTTTTATGTGCAACATGCCGAAGCATTTAGGTGTGAAGGCACTGTGATGAGTTTCATTGACACTGTTCTGGTGTTTGGGAGGTTGACCCTGAGTGCTGCTGGTGAAGATGCAGGTCACCCTCCCTCCGCTGTGGCCACAAGACAGAGCCTGATAAAGGATCCACCGGAGGATGCAGTACTGAGACCACCACAGGTAAACACACTTTGAGGTGATGACTGTGGTATTAACATCTTTTTTTTTTTTTTTTTTGTTGTCATTTTTAACTGAATGTACTGTTTTTACATTACATGCATAATATTCTAAAATATTCTTTACCCCATGCTATACCAAGGTGTATTTTTAATTCCGTGCTATACTATCATTGTTAAAATCAAAAAAGATTTTGGCAAATTAATGAGAAAGTTATTTCTCATTAATGTACACTCAGCACCCCATCTTGACAGAAAAAACCAGAAGTGTAGAAATTTTTGCAAATTTATTAAAAAAAAAAAACTGAAATATCACATGGTCATAAGTATTCAGACCCTGTGCTCAGTATTGAGTAGAAGCACCCTTTTGAGCTAGTACAGCCATGAGTCTTCTTGAGAATGATGCATCAAGTTTTTCACACCTGGATTTGGGGATCCTCTGCCATTCTTCCTTGCAGATCCTCTCCAGTTCTGTCAGGTTGGATGGTGAACGTTGGTGGACAGCCATTTTCAGGTCTCTCCAGAGATGCTCAATTGGGTTTAGGTCAGGGCTCTGGCTGGGCCAGTCAAGAACGGTCACAGAGTTGTTCCAAAGCCACTCCTTTGTTATTTTAGCTGTGTGCTTAGGGTCATTGTCCTGTTGAAAGGTGAACCTTCGGCCCAGTCTGAGGTCCTGAGCACTCTGGAAGAGGTTTTCTTCCAGGATATCTCTGTACTTGGCCGCATTCATCTTTCCTTCAATTGCAACCAGTCGTCCTGTCCCTGCAGCTGAAAAACACCCCCACAACATGATGCTCCCACCACCATGTTTCACTGTAGGGATTGTATTGGGCAGGTGATGAGCAGTGCCTGGTTTTCTCCACACATACCGCTTAGAATTAACGCCAAAAAGTTCAATCTTGGTCTCATCAGACCAGAGAATCTTATTTCTCATAGTCTGGGAGTCCTTCATGTGTTTTTTGGCAAACTCTATGCAGGCTTTCATGTGTCTTGCACTGAGGAGAGGCTTCCGTTGGGCCACTCTGCCATGAAGCCCCGACTGGTGGAGGGCTGCAGTGATAGTTGACTTTGTGGAACTTTCTCCCATCTCCCTACTGCATCTCTGGAGCTCAGCCACAGTGATCTTTGGGTTCTTCTTTACCTCTCTCACCAAGGCTCTTCTCCCACGATTGCTCAGTTTGGCTGGACGGCCAGGTCTAGGAAGAGTTCTGGTCGTCCCAAACTTTTTCCATTTGAGGATTATGGAGGCCACTGTGCTCTTAGAAACCTTGAGTGCTGCAGACATTCTTTTGTAACCTTGGCCAGATCTGTGCCTTGCCACAATTCTGTCTCTGAGCTCCTTGAGCAGTTCCTTCGACCTCATGATTCTCATTTGCTCTGACATGCACTGTGAGCTGTAAGGTCTTATATAGACAGGTGTGTGCCTTTCCTAATCAAGTCCAATCAGTTTAATTAAACACAGCTGGACTCCAATGAAGGAGCAGAACCATCTCAAGGAGGATCAGAAGAAATGGACAGCATGTGAGTTAAATATGAGTGTCACTGCAAAGGGTCTGAATACTTATGACCATGTGATATTTCAGTTTTTCTTTTTTAATAAATTTGCAAAAATTTCTACATTTCTGTTTTTTTCTGTCAAGATGGGGTGCTGAGTGTACATTAATGAGAAATAAAATGAACTTTTTTGATTTTGGCAAATGGCTGCAATGACACAAAGAGTGAAAAATTTAAAGGGGTCTGAATACTTTCCGTACCCACTGTATACTAAGTCTTTTTTTTTTACCCCATACTATACTAAGCCATTTTTTACCCCATGCTATACTGTCATTTTTTCACCCTCCAAGTTATATTTTTACCCTATGCTATACTAAGTCTTTTTTTTTTACCCCATGTTATACTAAGTCATTTTTCTTAGTCCATGCTATACTAAGTCTTTTTTTTTTACCCCATGTTATACTAAGTCATTTTTCTTAGTCCATGCTATACTAAACCATTTTTTTACCCCATGCTATACTCTTTTTTTACCCCATGCTATACTCTTTTTTTTACCCCATGCTATACTAAGTCATTTTTTTACCCCATGCTATACTCTTTTTTTACCCCATGCTATACTCTTTTTTTACCCCATGCTATACTAAGTCATTTTTTTACCCCATGCTATACTCTTTTTTTACCCCATGCTACTCTTTTTTTACCCCATGCTATACCAAGTCATTTTTTTACCCCATGCTACACGAAGTTATTTTTTTTACCCCATGCTATACTAAGTCATTTTTTTACCCCATGCTATACTCTTTTTTTACCCCATGCTATACTCTTTTTTTACCCCATGCTATACTAAGTCATTTTTTTACCCCATGCTATACTCTTTTTTTACCCCATGCTATACTCTTTTTTTACCCCATGCTATACCAAGTCATTTTTTTTACCCCATGCTACACGAAGTTATTTTTTTACCCCATGCTATACTAAGTCATTTTTTTTACCCCATGCTATACTCTTTTTTTACCCCATGCTATACTCTTTTTTTACCCCATGCTATACTAAGTCATTTTTTTTACCCCATGCTATACTCTTTTTTTACCCCATGCTACTCTTTTTTTACCCCATGCTATACCAAGTCATTTTTTTACCCCATGCTACACGAAGTTATTTTTTTTACCCCATGCTATACTAAGTCATTTTTTTACCCCATGCTATACTCTTTTTTTACCCCATGCTATACTCTTTTTTTACCCCATGCTATACCAAGTCATTTTTTTTACCCCATGCTACACGAAGTTATTTTTTTACCCCATGCTATACTAAGTCATTTTTTCACCCTCCAGGTTATATTTTTACCCTATGCTATACTAAGTCTTTTTTTTTTACCCCATGTTATACTAAGTCATTTTTCTTAGTCCATGCTATACTAAGTCTTTTTTTTACCCCATGCTACACTCATTTTTTTACCCCATGCTATACTGTCATTTTTTACCTCATGCTATACTAAGTCATTTTTTTTACCCCATGCTATACTAAGTCATTTTTTTACCCCATGCTATACTCTTTTTTTTACCCCATGCTATACTAAGTCATTTTTTCACCCTCCAGGTTATATTTTTACCCCATGCTATACTGTCATTTTTTTACCCCATGCTATACTAAGTCATTTTTTTTACCCCATGCTATACTAAGTCATTTTTTTACCCCATGCTATACTCTTTTTTTACCCCATGCTATACTCTTTTTTTACCCCATGCTATACTCTTTTTTTTACCCCATGCTATACTAAGTCATTTTTTTTACCCCATGCTATACTAAGTCATTTTTTTACCCCATGCTATACTCTTTTTTTACCCCATGCTATACTCTTTTTTTTACCCCATGCTATACTAAGTCATTTTTTCACCCTCCGTTATATTTTTACCCTATGCTATACTAAGTCTTTTTTTTTTACCCCATGTTATACTAAGTCATTTTTCTTAGTCCATGCTATACTAAGTCTTTTTTTTACCCCATGCTATACTGTCATTTTTTACCTCAAGCTATACTAAGTCATTTTTTTACCCCATGCTATACTCTTTTTTTTACCCCATGCTATACTCTTTTTTTTACCCCATGCTATACTAAGTCATTTTTTTACCCCATGCTATACTCTTTTTTTTACCCCATGCTATACTAAGTCATTTTTTCACCCTCCGTTATATTTTTACCCTATGCTATACTAAGTCTTTTTTTTTTACCCCATGCTATACTGTCATTTTTTACCTCAAGCTATACTAAGTCATTTTTTTACCCCATGCTATACGAAGTTATTTTTTTACCCCATGCTATACTCTTTTTTTACCCCATGCTACACTCATTTTTTTACCCCATGCTATACTAAGCCATTTTTTTACCCCATGCTATACTCTTTTTTTTTACCCCATGTTATACTAAGTCATTTTTCTTAGTCCATGCTATACTAAGTCTTTTTTTTACCCCATGCTATACTGTCATTTTTTACCTCAAGCTATACTAAGTCATTTTTTTACCCCATGCTATACTCTTTTTTTTTACCCCATGCTATACGAAGTTATTTTTTTACCCCATGCTATACTAAGTCATTTTTTCACCCTCCAGGTTATATTTTTACCCCATGCTATACTAAGTCATTTTTTTACCCCATGTTATACTAAGTCATTTTTCTTAGTCCATGCTATACTAAGTCATTTTTTTACCCCATGCTATACTCTTTTTTTACCCCATGCTATACTCTTTTTTTTACCCCATGCTATACTAAGTCATTTTTTTACCCCATGCTATACTCTTTTTTTTACCCCATGCTATACTAAGCCATTTTTTACCCCATGCTATACGAAGTTATTTTTTTACCCCATGCTATACTAAGCCATTTTTTACCCCATGCTATACGAAGTTATTTTTTTACCCCATGCTATACTAAGTCATTTTTTCACCCTCCAGGTTATATTTTTACCCCATGCTATACTAAGTCATTTTTTTACCCCATGTTATACTAAGTCATTTTTCTTAGTCCATGCTATACTAAGTCTTTTTTTTACCCCATGCTACACTCATTTTTTTACCCCATGCTCGATGTGGAGGAGCAGCGGCTCTACTCCGAGCTCCTCCCGGGTGACCGAGCTCCTCACCCTATCTCTAAGGGAGCGCCCGGCCACCCTGCAGAGGAAGCTCATTTCAGCCGCTTGTATCCGCGATCCCGTTCTTTCGGTCATGACCCAGAGCTCATGACCATAGGTGAGAGTAGGAACGTAGATTGACCGGTAAATCGAGAGCTTCGCCTTCCGGCTCAGCTCCTTCTTCACCACAACGGACCGGTACACCGACCGCATTACTGCTGCCGATGCCCCGATCCGTCTGTCAATCTCACGTTCCGTCCTTCCCTCACTCGTGAACAAGACCCCGAGATACTTAAACTCCTCCACTTGAGGCAGGATCTCTCCCCTGGCCTGGAGATGGCAAACCACCTTTTTCCGGTTGAGTACCATGGCCTCGGACTCGGACTTTCACCCTCCAAGTCATATTTTTACCCTTTTTCAACCTGTGCTATACTAAGCTACATTTTTTTACCCATGCTACACTATTTTTTTAACCCATGGTACAAAAAGTCATTTTTTACCCCATGCTAAGTCATTTTTTCACCCTCCAGGTTATATTTTTACCCCATGCTAAGTCATTTTTTCACCGTCCAAGTTATATTTTTACCTCATGCTATACTACCATTTTTAAACACATGTTAAGCCATACTTAACCCATCCTATACTAAGTCATTTTTAACTCATATTAGTCACGCCACTCAATTACAGCATATTTTTATTGATCTAGCTGAGAAATTACACATTGGAATCACAGGGTGGAGCTGCAACAAGAAAAAGTCAAAACTGTGATATCCTTAATAAATGTTTTAGTGCCACCATGCTCTCAAATTGTATGTTCATTTTTGAACCTCTTGTATTTCCCTAAAAGTGAGCATGGTGACTCAGGAGGTAGTGCTAATTTTGCCATCCTTACCTATGTCAGAGTTTCAGGGAAAACAAGAACATGTCAAACAGGGCAATAATGTTATCCTCATATTAATTCTGAACACTGAGTTTAGTCAAATCAATTTTACTCTTAGCTTTGTGTCTGAACAAAAGCAAATAAAAGATGTAGCTATATCCAGTAGTCATTACAGCAGATATTATGATCTTACATTTGCTTCCATTTTGACTCAGATTAGTTAAAATGGTTTGACTTAAATCGTGGTTATTGTGAGGCTAGAGGTAGTGATCTCAAAATTAGCACTTGCTATAAAGTCAACATACTCACTTTTAAGAGAAAGGTAAAAAAACAAAAAAAAACTGAACTGTCCTATAAATACAGTCAAACAAACACAGCAGCTAACACCAACAATGCTGTGATGGACAGAAGAGCCAATGGGGAGGAAGTGGGAAATGATTTGACGCCTCTCTGCTTCACAAAAACCTGCTGTGGGGTCACACTGGAATCAACATCCCTGAAAGGAGGGAAAGAAACACTATGTAAATGTAACAAATACTTTCTTAGGAACAAATCACACACCAAAATACATGTGTGATTGAAGAGGCAGAACAAAGAAAGAAAAAGTCCAGAGACTTGCCTCTTTAGTGAGTTATAGAACAGATTATTCATAAACATCCTTCTTGTCTGCTATGTACTGTACGATCTCCTCAGGAGTCATCAACTTCTCTGCTTCTGCGTCTGGGATCTCAAAGCCTGCAGCGGAAACACAAAGAAGAAAAGGGTCCTGTAAAACAGTGCACTTAAATGCACCACGAAGATTTTTGCCACACTGCTGTGGAAAATAAAATAATGCAAAAGGTGTATAAGCTTGAGTTTTTACAATGTACAAATATATTCGATAATTTTTAGAATCCAGCTTTACACATGTTTTTGGACATTCAGGTTTCCAAAGCTGTGACACAATAACCTTGTGAAGGCCGAAGTGTCCTTACAGGCATTAACTACAGAGTCAAATTTTATAAGGACAGCCTTGTAAAAGACTCAGACGGAGGAGGAGGAGGAGTGGGCAGGATGCTGAAGCCCATGCAACTGGCTACATTAACCATCATATGACAGTTAATCAGCTAACACAGGCTGGAGACACAGACCTTACCAGCCAAACCAGGCTTCACACAACAAGGTAAAACAGTCACTTCAACACCTGATGGAATAATCTCTGTAAACCCAAAGAAACGTGAGAGTGAAGGAATCAGGTATGTTTCTACTTCCAATTTGGCAACGTTACAGTGTAAGTGTTAGCTCACAATGTGCTAACTGTTTGAATTTAGGTTAGGTAGTCAGAATCAGTGTTACTGTTGCAGCTCTTTAACATTATTCTTTGTCTTGAATAGCTGTTTTACCCATAATACTGTTTGCGCTGGGTCATCCCTCTGAATTGGGTTTGTCTGATGAGTATAATGAAGTTCATGACAATAAATGTGGCAGTAACACTGACCAAAACCACCCAAGCTAAGTTTAGACAGTTAGCTTTTAGCACACAGCGAGCAACCGTCATGATAACATTGAGTTACCGATATCAAAAACACCTCTGTTCACCTTTAATCTGACCTGTCCTCGGGTTTACAGAGATTAATTACTGTTTACCTGTGAAGTCTGTGGGATGTCCAAGCTGAGACATGACAGACAGAACCATATAGCCAATTGTTGGTGCTGTAATAGCTCTTAAGATGATGATTGGCCAGAATATGAACAGTCTACAATGTCTTCCTCTCTGATTTTTTTGTGAAGCTCAGTTAAAATGCGTCAAAAATCTGTAAACACACACACCTGCACAAGTTTTTCACCTCACAGCTTGTGAAAATAGCTTTGTAAGCATGAAACCAGAGTGTAAACTACAATTTACCAGTTGGCTCTTACATCAAGACTATCCCTGTGTGTCATTTATTAAACTGTTTTAGAAAAAACATTTTTAAATAATTAAAGTTGTAAATAATGGCTATTTTCTTTATTACTTGATCTGTTTATCATTTTTCAATACTTCAATTACTTGCTTTTCAAATCTGAAACTCAAATGTTTTGTTTACAAAGAAAACAGCAAATCCTCACATGGGAGGAGCCAGAACAAGAGAATAGTTGTGATTTAAACCCTATGATATTTATTAAAAGACTGATGACCTGATGCCTGGTATTTTTGATGCTGTACACTGTGTGGCCCTAAATAATGAATCACTATGTGAAGAGGTCTGAATGGCAATACTAACCAAACTCGTCCTCCATGGCCATGATGATCTCCACCTGGTCCAAGCTGTCCAGACCCAGGTCTTTCATAAAGTGGGAGGATGTCTGCAGCTGTGGCAAAAAGAAACAAGGCGTTACACATGTTGTTTTCACAGCCACTGAAAGGTCACTTTCTGTGCAGATGATGGCATCTTCAGTCATGCTGACCTCATGATTTAAAGAAATGTTGAGCAGGTTTCATAACATTCTTACTGCGTATTGGCTGAATTCTTTCCCTACAAAATGTAATAAAACACAAACTGTGCAAACTAGAAGATCTGAAAGAGGACAACATTCTTCTTGCCTAAAAGCAAAGAATAAGCCTCGTGCTGGACCCTGGCTCCTTAGAATTATTTTGAGACACTAGCAAAGCAAGTTGTTAAACTGAATGCAGGACTCTATACTAATGGCAAATTTATAGGCACAGTTAAATAACCAATCAGAACTTCCGAATTAGATTATTAACCCTGAGCACTTTAGACTGAGACTAAATGGCTCAGGGAGTTTTTAGTTAGTTAAATTATTTTTTAAAAATCTAACTTTTTAGGTTGAGAAGAGAGTTTTGAGTGGCAGCATGTTCAGCACTGGCTAAAATCAGGAAGCTGCTAGCAAGATTATCAGAAATCAAGAAACAGTGGCACCTGTGTACCCAAACTATTTCTCTGATGTTTAGTTTTCAAAATGTCACCACTATGTGCAAATACTTTGGGTTTTAAGGCACAAAAATTAGTTACAAGAATATAAGTGGATTTTCTTTGCATACGGAAACAAAAACACAATCACATGGATTCTCTTTAGCAACAATTTTCACTTCAAACATTTATTCACTGAGCTATAAATGGGCAGTGTGCAGACTTAACAGACTATGGCAAATATCTCTTACCTTTTCAGGGCTGATCTTGTCATAGAGCTTCAGAACATACATAACACGGTCTTTGATGGACTCTAGGGTGAGGGGGGGCAGGTCTCCGTACTGTCGACAGAAGACTCCCACTGAGGAGATCTGAGGATGAGGAAGAAGAGAGTGTCTTTCAGCCCATGAATTAACCTGAAGGCATCTCTGCTCACTTTCAGTGACTCAAACTACTAACAGACTGTAAACAAACTGTGCAGGACAGTCTGGGAGAGACTTCGAGCACACAGGTCTAACGTCTCACAAGTACAATCCAGTGACCATATTACTCCAGCACTTAAAATCACTACATTAGCTGTGCAATACTGAACTCGGCTCAACGCAGACTGTAACACTTCAACACAACCAAAGTTGCCCAAACTGCTTACATAAACTTAGAATAATCATTCAAACAAATGTTTCACAGACAAAGCAACAACAGACACCACCGATATTACCACTCCTCAGTTAGCACAGATGCTACAGTCAAACAAATGTTAATGAAGCTGACATGTTTCATATTATTCATCTCAAAAGCAATTAACCCTCAATCTGACAATTTTACCTGATGCAACAAACACAAATTATTTTACATTGTGTACATTTAAGACTTTTCATATAACTGACAACCAAAATATGTCTGTAAAGTTGACATATACCATTAGACATATATGGCAATAACAAAGAGGTATACCTTTAGTTGCTTTACATTACATGCTTCAAATTTTACTCGTGCTGTTCTAAAATAAATCCCCTCAGATGACACAGTGGTGGTCTTCTAACTGTACCTAAACATCCAGCCCCACTCTGAAACCAGACTGTGTCTACAAACTCTCAGGCTAAAGTGCACTTTCTGACCTTGGCTTTGTGGGCGTTGCTAGCTCTCTTGACTTAATCCATTGCTATGGTTCCATTTAATGAAATATACAACATAAACCCCACTGCCTCTAAACACTAAAATCACATGACGCGTTAATTGTGGGAAACATCCCATTGTAAGTTACCCTGCATCCCATAAAGCCCAAACCATCCACAATTGAAACACGTGTGTGAAAGCATCACTACCTACCGCTCAGCGACAACCTTTTCTACCCTATAACCTGTAAACTAAGACGGTGCTCAGGTGAGACGCCCACATGGCTCCAGGCTGCAGGTGAGAGAGGAGCAACAACACAAACGTGCTGCTAACTAGTTAGCTTCACAACATCGTGGCTGTGCAGCCCAAACTGTGACGGTGCAGGAATATCTCTCGTCTACATTTTCATTTGTGCTAAAATAAACCGTCTGCATGTCACCGTGAAGTGTAGCAGGCTAGTTTAGCCTGACAGTCCTGAAAGGCGTCGGTAGGTCACAACAGCAAACGCTAGGCCACACTGGTTCAATGTTACCGGAGACTCACCGGGTTCTGGCCGAGCCACCGCGTCCTCCGGCTGCCTGCGGCGAAGGAGAGGGGTCGATGAAGGGCTGCTACCGAGACAGCAGCATTTCTGACTGCCAGGTTACCGGGGTAAAGCTTCAGAGAAGGCCGGGCGAGCGAGCGGACACACTGCTGCAGGACACGGGCCGCCATGACGGAAAAGTGACTGCTGTTTCCCAGCATGCAAAGCGAATAAAAAAACAGGGGTCAAGGGCTCCACAGTGCGCATGCGCATAGTACATATAGTTTGTATTATTTATATATATATATATGTGTGTGTTAGTTGTTATTTACTAAAAAACAAGTACTACAAACTTAAAAAATTAGCACCGATAAAATGTAAATGTACTGAGAGGAATCACTTCAGGGAAAACCAACAGATCACGCATCATCGACTATTATTGATTAATTATTGGCATATCGGATACAACATTTTTATGAAACATCTTGTCCCATTCATAGCTAACAAATACGAATGGGCTTTGTTTTTTTTTTATTTGACGCAACGAAGTCAATCGATGATTCTGACGCCAACTCGTACTGTCTGGAGATCCGGTCGCAGAAGGAGCAAAGAGGTTGATAACAGAGAGAGCGAAAATATATATTTGTTAGCTATTGTCATCGAAAAATCATCACTGGCTGAAATATTTCACCAAATTCCCAGCC
The DNA here is from genome assembly GCF_900324485.2 of Mastacembelus armatus. Lineage (NCBI taxonomy): Eukaryota > Metazoa > Chordata > Actinopteri > Synbranchiformes > Mastacembelidae > Mastacembelus > Mastacembelus armatus. The sequence continues at coordinate 20,090,523 of NC_046640.1, forward strand.
ATGGAGTTGTCTGAAATCTTGTACAACAAAGCCGAGTATATTGAGACGGTAAGCTGCTGTGTTTTAAGGCGTTGTTAGCTAGCTGCTGATAGCCGGAGCAGACCGGGACTTTGGGCGTTGGATGACTGAAATCATTGTTTGTTAGGAAAACAGAAAGAAAAACGGAGCCACGCGTTTTGAGAAATGTTAACCAACAATGTGGTTTTATTTCAGGCTTCTGGCAACAAAGTGAGCAGACAGTCGGTGCTTTGTGGGAGTCAAAATATCGTCCTTAATGGCAAAGTAAGGAAAAAACAGCAGGAGAGCTAAAACATGGCTGGATGGCAGTGAGTGGAAATATGTCAACAGTGTGTATCGTTTGATTCTTATGTGTGTGTGTGTGTGTGTGTCCTACAGACGATTGTCATGAATGACTGTATCATCAGGGGAGACCTGGCTAATGTCAGGGTGGGCAGACACTGTGTTGTGAAGAGCCGGAGTGTCATTAGACCACCCTTTAAAAAGTTCAGCAAAGGGTAAAGTATCTGTCCTCCCACAGTAAATATTCATTCTAAAGCTGGGTCAAATCGACAAAACTAAAAGTCACAATTTATCTGCTATATTTTGGATGTGACTTAAGGTGCTTTCGCACCTGATTATTTTCCTGATTGCTTGTTTTATGAGAGATGCGACATACTCAGGTGTCTGTCTGTCCGTCCCTACAGAGTGGCGTTCTTCCCACTGCACATCGGAGACCATGTCTTCATCGAGGAGGACTGTGTGGTCAACGCAGCACAGATCGGTTCCTACGTCCACATTGGCAAAAACTGTGTTATAGTGAGTGGAATTAAGCATGCACACATGCGCACACCAGCAAGTTGACAGACTAAAAGGGAAACACAGCTGAGAGACACAAAGTTCTGTCCCAAGAAGAGACATGAACAGCAGCAGCCTCCTCTTGCCTGTGGTGAAACAGTCACATGCTAATCATGTTTGGTGAACTAAGGGCAGCAGCAACAGAAAACTTTGAGCAGGGCCCACACTTAGAATATGAAATAAAGATTACTGAATTTCACTTTTTACGATGTTGAACAGTTTTGCCACAGCAGGAGCAGATTACTTTGACTTACCGTTGCTTTACTAGATCCCACAGTTGACGCTCCATGTCATTAGATCATCCTGATGTGAAGGAAAATGACTCTGCAAATACACAACAATGTTAAATGCACCTGGTGATTAGTTGATATTATTACTGTTGATATACTGTGTTCTAAGTAATATTCTTACATAGAAACCTAAAGTGTAGAAGTCAGCATCATACAAACAGCTTCTAGATTACCAGATGTACTAAAGAGAATATAGAAAACACTTGGTACAGCACATGCATTTGACTCAGTAACAAATCTTTGTTGATGGTCTTTGTTTTGTGTTTATCTTGTGCAGGGCCGTCGTTGTGTGCTGAAGGACTGCTGTAAGATCCTAGACAACACTGTGCTTCCTCCTGAGACAGTTGTGCCACCTTTCACTGTGTTCTCAGGATGCCCAGGTCTGCCACACCAACACCAACATGCACCGGACTCTGCCACTTTCTGTCGATCTTTCCTGTCTTTACCCGTTTGTCTTTCTCCTCAGGCCTGTTTTCAGGAGAGCTCCCAGAGTGCACACAGGACCTGATGATTGACGTAACTAAGAGCTACTACCAGAAGTTCCTGCCTCTCAGCCAGATCTAAGTCCTGCCCTCAAAGCAGGGTCTGCCTGGTGCTGAGCCAGTCGCAGGTTGGGATCTGAGTCTCATATCAGGCTGAAACAAACTGTCAGAACTCATCTTCTATTCTTCGTCATCCAGAGCCCCTTGAATTTCACTGCCAACTGGTCCTATCGAGAGCCCTATAAAATTCTAGCATTTCAGTACGATAAAAGCACATATTTGATGGAATCTGATAAAGCTGCAGGGCCAGATGTACATTTGCAGCTTCAAATTGCTGTGAGAATCAAAGTCTTTTAAATCCTGTAAGTGTTGTTACCAAACTGCACACACCATGCTCATGTTTACCACCCCAGCTTGTCTGAGATACCTTTGGACCAGAAAAACCCCAACCTATTTTTTCCCTGTGGATACTTTTATTTTCTAATGAAGTAGATTTATGTATATGGGGGAAAATTCAAGGTCCTCTGGATGGCTGCTGATAAGAGGCGGGATAAGCCCATGTGAAGGAGGTTTCGCTCTTTGGCAGCAGCAGAAGATGAAGAGTCAGAGGAGTTCTGAAAGGAAAGAAGGTGAAGAGAGGAGGTGTTTGGAGAACAGCAGGAACACAGAATGGAATATTAAAACATTCATGGACCAAAACAATACCAACATTTTGTGTTTAAGGATGCTGAGCAGTACACTCAATGAAGATATTAGTCTCTGTTACTGTTTTTGTTGAAGAATGTTTGTTTGCATTCCCATTTACTAGCTTGTATCATTTCTAAATCTTATTTAATGTGGTGAGAAATTTTGATTTCATCATGCTCAATCATAAACATTAATTTGGTTATGCTGTGGTTAGAGAAAAGGCTTCTATGGTTTACATGTAGTATACAATGCAATAGCCATCTCAAATAGTGCAACAAATAAATAAATAAATAGAAAAACTTGCTCATCTACCTGCCTGTGGAATTTTGTAAATTTAAAAGGCAGAGTAAAAACAAAACACTTGCAAAGCTGACTTTACCTGTCTTATTTCCATCCTTCACAAGTCTTTGCCTCCTTTTTTGCACCACCTGTTGACAGGTCATGTCAAACCACATGCATGAAACAAAATCAAAACGGAGCACCTGTAAAAGAAAAACAAAGACTGGACTGCACAGATTCTATCACGCTGTGATCATATTTACAGGTGGACAATTAAAATACTACACTACAGCATGGGAAAAGCATAAGAAAGTCTACAAGCTTCTACCTTTCCACATTTATGCATCACAGGCACTTTTCACATGCAGAAAGTTTTTCTAGTGCTGTCAGTTAACTGAGACCACCTAGGGCCTGTAGCAGGACTTTCATACAGAGCCCTGGTCTATTCTTTTGTGTACACCTGGAAAAGCTCAACCTACAAATAAATTCCCTGGTACAAACTAAGAAAAGATGTGTTTGTTTGTAGTAAAGTTCAACATATACCTTAATGCAGCAGGAATATTAATCCAAAAACAACAGTAAAGCATTCACCACTTTTTCTGCATAGCGTTTACTTTTGATAAAGCACATTTTAATTCCTATAGACACGTCTACTTCAATCAGCTTTGTACTTTCCAGTGCATGGGCACAAGATACTATCTCATGACTAATGTGGCTTGACTAATACATTTCATAGATGAATACATCTTACCAGTGCAGTTATTTTAAGAACTATGTTGAAATGTTTATGAAGAACGGACACCTCGAGGCCCTGAGAGATTGGAACAGTGTTAAGGTCAGTGAACGTTTGGAAGGCAGCAGTATGTGGTATGTGATTGGGTGCTAAGGCGCTTTACCTCCCAGCCAGCACTGGTGTTTACCAACAGATTCAAGCTTGCCCTGTTTCGGTCCACCTGGCAGAATCAGCTACAGCAGATAACCATGTGCTGTTTAAAAGCCTAGACTGCTGCGTTTGCGTTTTCACCTGTGAAGTACATACATCTTCAGCCTCCAGCAAAACCAATCAAATTATTTATAATATGCAGGCAAATTATTCTTTTGTTTCACTGTTCCTCGTGTGTATGTCATGCACAAACTACAAAACCTCAAGGATAAAATGTTGTGCAAAGCGAAACTTTAGAAGTAATCAATGAAACTCTTTCACATTTTTCTTTTTTAATGAAACATAGTCCATCCAATTGCAACTCAATTGTTTTATTCTTTTACAATTTGAACCACATATATCATACCAGCAATTAAATGTTAAGTATATAGATTAGCCATTTATTACTTTTTAAACAAATAACCATCAAGAAACAGCTGATAATAGTGTTGGCTCCAGAAACATATGGCATGAGTCAGCCTTTTGAACCAATGCGGATGAAGGCCTGTAGGAGACTTTGGGGGGGGGGGGCAAAGTGTTCCCTCCAGTACAACCAGTAGAGGTCAATGCTGCCAGTTGCACAGTTGGATTAGAAAGGTGAACGATTATGTTGTAGCCAACCCTTTAGTTGAGCCTCTAGAAAAACTGTCCCTTGATAGTCTACATTGCAGTTTAGTTTTCCTGTCAGTAGAAACACCAGGAGATTATCACTACTCATCTGTAACGTAACACACCATTTGGTTTTAATCAGGAATGCTACTGATTCCAATGTGGAGTGCTGGACACAAAACAGTAAAGTGCCTGAAGAAAGAAAATGACTAAAATATTCTAAATGCATTCCTCTGATTTAATGATAAGTGTTTAATGACAAAGATAGGTTGCCAGGTCAGTCCTCAGGATTCACCTCCATCTCCAATCCCTTGTTGGCCCCAGCACTGTATTCTGCCATGAACACTCTGCAAGGTCGAGTCCCAGAGACTAATGCTGTAATGGACTTTAAATATGTCTTTTAGGTCAGTGTTCCTATTCAAGAGCCATGAATCCTTCCTATGCTGCCATATTCACTAGACCTGTGATTGCTGAAGCGACCTGAAACTTACATTGTTGGATTTTAATGTAAAATACATTTTAACCAACAAAAGAAGGATTATCTGTTGACCCTCCTTCAAAGCCTGATTCCCTCTAGACACATTTCCTTTTCACTTGCATTGTCAGTCTCATTCAGTGGTTTCAGTTAAACAGAAAAAGCCCCTGAATGTAAAGCTCTTCATTTTGACAATCAACAAATCTCTTTTCTTTCACTGCCTAACTAGGAATTATGTATGAATTTAAAAATCACCCCAGAGGAGAAAAAAATGAAATCTGTGACCGAAGCATAACACAAATTAAAAACTGGCATGCCTTACACAACTCACAAAAACCTATTGCGCAGGTCATAAAGGTGAAGGGGAGTGAACAAGTCAACGAAAATGAGTAAAAGGAGAAAGAGACATTGACATCTCATGAGTCAGATACAGCAGGTATTATAGCTAGAAAACTGATTTTACACTGTAAATACACTAATAACTCACCTGTTTGAAAACAAGACTTTTTAAATCACTTGTTAGCTTCCTATGCTCAATGAAAATATATTGTTACTTTGTAACACCCACAAAAAAAAAATCTTAGATTTAACTCCAACGATTTTTCATATTAACCTTAAAATAAACCAAAAATCAGTAGACTACAAAAAATATACCCACATTTCTGACTCATGTGACATCAGTGTTTCTTGGTCTACTTCTTTAGAGAAGGATGGAAGGCAACAAGCATGAAAGCCCCGAGTTACATCGTCCTGTACCAAGTAAAAATGAAACCCACCCGTCTTATTAACGCACACAACCTTTATACAAAGAAGCTGACAGTTTTCCATTAACCAGTCCGACACTCAAGCACAAACATTAGGTGTCTTTATGGTTAATGGTTTCCTTACAGCACCATTTATCTTCTAATAAGTTAAATAATTCGACGGGCAGGGAAAGACTGAGTCTCTGAAGACAAACAGAGCCCATGTACAGAAACGCGCCATAACTTGATCAAACACTCTTAAAGCGATGTTGGAACCAGGGGTGTGAGAGGGCTCCTTTTCTGCTCACATCAAGTGTTTACTTTTTCTAAGCACCAACCAGTAAGTAAAGTGTCAACCGACCACACACGGTCCTGCTGAGGGCTGGACAAGGCTACAACTGAATTACAATGGAAGAGCCGATTTGTTTGCATGAGTTAGAAGTGAAAGCTAAGTGCAAAAGTCATTATTGCACCGGAATTATCACACGATCACAGAAAAGAGCATCTGCTTTTGTAACAAGACTACAGTAAAGGGGGGAGAGGGCATCACAGTCAGCAAACAGGCTGTCTGAGAAGTTGCGTGTACACACACACACACACACACACACACAAACACACATTATCTAAAAAAAAACAAAAAAAAACAAAAGTGGAGGAGAAATGCAAAATAAACTTGGCTACCACTGCTGCACACAGTGGCAAAAAGCTGGAATTTTAACACTGGTGGTTGAAGAACTATAAACAAAAAGGGCAACTGAATAAACTAAATCAAGCCATTGTTGAAGCAGAGTAGTTAGAGAAAAAGGCCTAAATGTCCAACATCAATAGCCTGCTATTGGTAGATACATACCATCAGCCTAGTAGCCAGAAAAACGTGACTGGTTATCAGCAGCAGAAGAGGCAGGCTGATTCCACACACATATCCTATTGGGAGATTTGCTCCACCACTGACAGGCAACATCAACTAAGAGCTTCAATGATAAAGTAAAAGAAAGAGCAGGTGGGTTGCTTGATGCAGAGGCAAGTATCTGTCAGAGCTGAGTCCAACATTTGGCGAGCAACTCAATTCACTGAGAGATGATTTGATCATGGCCCTTGCTTCCTTTTCAAAGTAGAGGGTGAGGATGGGGTTCAGGGAGCAAAGGACACCAATGTCTCAAGGATCAAGTGGCTTTTACTTCTGAAGCAGCACAGTGCATTTTCATCTCTGAGAACTGCCGGCATCCCTTCTTTTGTCGTCTCCTTTCCAGGGCAGCAGTGACTGAGGAGAGGAATGTGCGATGTCATCCAGACTTCCCCGTCTCTCACTCATAAAGTGTTCTGATTGCAGATCAGTGATTTGTAGTAATAGCGTCGGGAAAGAAGACAAGGAAAAGAATTCTTCCATCATCTGATTAGATTGAACTGAGAACCTTCAGTGCCTGTTTTCATTTTCAGCCCAGGTTCTTCTGCACAGCCAGGGATCTGAACATCTGTCTGTCTATCTGCACATGTGTCCCACAAAAGTCCATTCATCCCCCTCTCCCAGCCTTGGCTTTGAAGGCTTTCTCCTCACCCTCTCACACATAGGCAGGCTGCAGATCAGATCATCCTGTTGCGTTTGTGCGTAGGGGAGTCTGTGATGACATCACTACACTGGGTGGAGTTTCGTTTCCTGGCTGCCCCTCCTCCGGAGGATGCAGAGCCTGTAGAGTCCAGATGCAGTGCCATCTCCTCTGAGATGAAAGTGTTCAGGTCGACGTCTTGGAGCCCGTTGCGCCTGCTGCGGCACACCGGTCCCGAGCCAGAAGAACCACCTCCACCAGCACCGCCGCCATTACTGCTGCTCCCACTCACATGTGTGGGAGAACCTGGAGCACCGGAGCGGACACTGATACTCGCCATGGCTCCACTCAAACCTGGAGCAAGGAGGAGGAGACAGGATAAAGAGGAGAGAGAAGAAACAAACAAAATCATCACTGGATGGAGAAATTGGATAACCAAGCTACTTCCTACACAATAACCAAAACATAATGATCTAAACAAAAGGCACTTACATACAACAGTAAAGTAGAAGCTATAAGCATGCCTCTCTGTTACTGATGGATTTTGTAATGAGGAAAGTTACCTAGTATCATCTTAAAAAGGTAAAGTTAGCACACCATCATGTCAAATCCAAAGATTAATCAATAATAGAAAAAACAGTTGCATCAGTATTCATGCTGTACTATATTCTAAAAAGCAAATGCTGTGACAGGAGACACTGACTGAACCTGTGTTTTGCAACCTCAACATCATCCATGTAGAGGTTGTAGACATTCATTTCCACTGACATCACAACAGAAATGCAATCATACCTCAAGATAATTATATTACAATTAAAATCAGTTGCATCTGCATATTTAATCTTGACTTGGCTTTGGGTTTAATGAGACATTTTCATCTCTCAAAGAAACAGGAGAGGTCAATGAAATAAGGCCCTCTTTCACCATTGGCCAATACCTGCACACCCATACATAACATGCCCTTATCTCTGAGCCACATGTGGCAGAATATGACAGCTGAAGGGCAAGTGCAGTCTCTTACAAGCTCAGCACTTAGACTTTGTAACATTTTAGGTGACAACCTGTATCTTAGTAACCTGTTTATATTTCAACATTTGATTTCTTCATGTGAAAAACATTCACCCACAACCACAGCTATAGCACATTGCTAAACCTTAAATCCATTCAATTTGTGAAATCAGTTCAGTCTCTCTCTCTCTCTGACACGCGCGCGCGCACACACACACACACACTAAAGGATCTAAACTGAGCACAAACAACAACAGATATGCAACATTAACCGTCCTTTAAAACGGCCTTAAAGGCTACCAAATCACATTTCTTATTAAATGTTCTAAAATCACCATAGATGTGCATGCTGTGACCCAGGCCTGCACTGAACTTTCCTTACCATGCAGTGCTATGGCCTCCCTGAAGGGCTGGAGGTCTGCTTCCACAGATGAGCCAGTTTCAGCTGGTGAATTAGCCCGGCTAGGAGCCACCATTGCCAGCCGGGGATTGGCTCTACTACTCCTGTGTGGTGGTGCTTTGCCGCAAAGGAAGCTGATAAGATCCTCCCTACGGATGGTTCTTCGACGCTTTTTGACCCAGGCCAACATGTCCTGTAGTGCAATGTAAGAGTGAGTCATAAGTTAACTTTATTTAGAGACAACTCCCACTAACACAGCTGACCTATTAACCTAATATGGCAAAGAGGTGTAATGTCAAGATTATTCAGAAACAAAAGAACTGAGGTCACAAAGATAACGAAGAAAAAAAAAAAAAAAGACCAACCTTATTACGACGTTGGTGGCCTATTTGGATACCCCGATCAAAGCTTCTTTGATGGGCCTCCACACTTTCTGCAAATGGAAGACAGTATAAAAGCAATCATCAGTTTTAATTATCATACAAACAAAAGGCAAGCAAATACATATGCCATCTTTAACACTGACAGTATTTTGATTCAAGACCAGACTGTTAACACATTTAAATATCACAGCTTATGATGTACATACTTTTTATTCTGTGCTACTGCACAATCAATCTTACAGTCCACAACAACAGTTTAGTTAGGTTTAAGCCAATTCCTACTGTTTAATTGGTGAATTCCTGAGATTGATGTGAACAGATTCTAAAATGCAGTCTTTTTCCACACCAGAATGCTGTAGCAGCATTCTGAAATGGCACCCACTCAATATGGAGCTAATAAGAAGGATAATGTCCAGGGCTTTTTTATTGTTCGATGGCTGGGCCTGCCATCGAAACATATCTATATTTACTAGAACTGTGAACAGCTCCAGACAATACTAATGGAATGAACCCTGAAAACTGTGCTGTGGTTGATAAACCAATAAATCTTGATCAGAAGCACAAGAATGAAGAGGGTTAGTTACCTTTGTAGAGGTTGGTAACTGCTGTAGCAGCATTCTGAAATGGCACCCACAATGACAAGCCCTGCTGATGACATACTCTATCTGTGGAAGGAAAGCAAAAAAAATGTTTAGTTTCTATAGAGGACATCTGCCATAACTTCACAGTTAATGTCAGGATTGATGTCACCAAATGACAACAAGACCTCTTTAGAGTCACAATAGCTTGTTAATTACATGCTTGAGATAAAGATCATATGCATTCGCCATTTTATCTCGTATCTACAACTGCAGTGACAGGGTTTGGCTTAAAAATAGCTGTCAAGCAGCGCCAGACAGCCTGGCAGGAGGTTGTTAACAAGAAATCACACTGACACACCAACTTAACTGCCCTCTCAGCAGGAAAGTTGCAAAGCCAAGTCAAACATACATGTCAAAGATGGACAGACTTCACAAGTGGAGATCTGTGAATCTGGACTCGTTCTGTTACTACACGACAACCGGAGCAGACTGTAGACAAACTGACAATAATATTTCCACAGCGAAGCAAATATTATCCTCGCCATTTTGTGGTTATAACTCTAGCTAACGTTACGTGGTACTAAACTAACTGGTCACTCGGGGCTATGACGCAAGATGGAAGGTTTTATATTGTTAACTTTACACCTTTACAGGGAACTCAACCAATATATGTTGTTCGAAACAACAAATGGAAACAGTGACAGTATACAAGAGTCTGCCATCTGGAAATGTCGCGTAGCTACGATTGTTGTTACCATCGCCATTTTGTAACTAGCCTGACCACCGTTACGTTAGCTAAGCGCTAATGTTTAATTTGGTTGCAGTAAAACAGCCTAATAACCAATGCATCCATGTTATCTTGGTTATTGTGGTTTAATTATCCTAGCCAACCTTGCTTCTGATGTGTAACGACGGAAATAGTTCAGTTTGGTTTCTAGCTAGCACAAGCTAGGTAGCTAGCATCGCAAAATCAGCTGTAAACGTTATCTTGTACTAGCTCGGAGTTTGCTAACGAGATAGCTAGTTAGCTTTCTACCGATACCGACACGAACGTTAACCGGGTCCACGGTGGAGCGCGAAACATAACCGAGTTGCTAACCAACACGCCGGCTACCTGGCACAAGGTACGCGGACAATGTGGGTATAAGCACGGGGCGCTGATCTGAACCTTTGTATAGCTGAGCCACAGCAGTGGCTGAGTTCTGGAAGAGATGCCACAGTTTATCCTGGTCGTTGTCGGCCTCCTCCTCGCTCGGCTCCCTCTGCTCCGCTTCGGCCAAACACTGCCGCTCCCATTTTGAGAACCAGTGCTCGGGTCCGTGTTCCTGTATCTCCGAGTCTCCGTCTTCCTTCTTCTCCTCCATTTAATGCACCAAATCTCGATGAAAACGCGCTTTTAGTCTTTCTGAGACACTGTATAGAGTTATGTGACCAAATTGATAAATACTGTTATGGTTTTTACTAGTTCACACTACACTGTTTCTGTACCTAATGTTACTTGTGAGGACACGCTAACTATTTTTCACAGCTGCCGACGTCGGGACATACATATATAAATGCAGACTACCCTGTTATTCGTTTAAGCCCGCCCATTAGTCAACCAGGATTGGTCACATGAGCACTGCAGGGTGGAGCTTGACAGCTTTTCTCACAATATCATTGGCTTTCCAAAACGCCCGTCACAACCCCTAAAAGTGTACGAGTTTAGTCACTGGATGAAAGAAAGTACAAATAGAGGCCTAAGTACAATTTTGAGGTACTTGTACTTGGCTTGAGTATTTCTTTTTTTTTCGCTTCTTCATAGACATTTCAGAGGTAAATGTTGTAGCCTACGTTTTGTTCTAGTACGTTTATTCTATAACTTTAGTTACTTTTCAGAATCAGATTAATAAAACAAAATACAATACACTTATTCAAATCATCAGTAGATGTTAGTTAACATTCGCTCCACCTATACCAGCTGCAACATTAAATTAAATAAATAAATAATCAAATAAAAACTGCTCCGATAGAATGAAATGTACTAAGCCAGTAAATAAATGTAATAAAATAAAATATGTTTCAAAACTGCTTTGTAAATGTATTTATCATTATTATTATAAAGTAATGTAGTTTCTAAATAATTTTAAAAGAGGGGCTACATTTATCTGCAGTACTAGCTGTAGTACCGGCCTTTAAACACTGGATGGGGCCATTTTCTCTAACTCTGAAAGCTAGTCTGATTTATTCTCGGGTGTCTGGTTTAGTGCGGATATTTACTTATTTTAGCTTTTTTGTGTGTGGGGGATATTTACGAATAATGTATAGGGTAATTTCTCTAATGGATTTAGATTATTAAAAATAAAGATTGAAAATGGTCCGTTTCTACGCATTATACAATACTGGCGCAGCCAAATAAGGAGAAAAAAACAGGATAACAAGTTCTTTTTAGTGGATAGAAAATAATTTGGGATCCAAAATTCTGAATCAGTACCTTTATTTTTCTAAGTTCACATTAGCAAATATTTTCAAAAAAATTATCTGCAGAGACTACCTGGCTGAAACATTTGCAAATCTTTGAGAACACATACTAACTTAAAGAGTATAATTATATTAAGTAAAATATGAAGTACATTTCTAGTGAGTAAACCAAATATGGTACGTCACTTGACAATGTGCTTCTGTCAGCAGCAGGTCAGTGTAATGGAAAGTAGCCTTTTGAAAGCAGGCTACAATAAAATAAGGGTCCCTTATTATTTTATTTAGTGGGCGATTCATATTATTTGCCTAGTATAAACGCGTTTGTTTCACATGCAAGCTGCTTAGTAAAAGTGTGTTATATTATAATATTTTATTATATATTATTATTATTTTTTGCAGTTTACTGGATGAAACGAATGAATATAATCTAAAATGTAATAAACTGAGTAAACTTATTTCAGTACTTCATCTCGTTTCCACATTCAGACAAGGACTTTTCGCGTTCAAATCACTGTAAATTGGTGATTGGGCCCTGAATGCAACATGCAGTCACAAGAGCCACTGTATTATCATCCCTAATGTTATTATAATTTCTATGCATGTAATAATTGGTGTTAGTGCTTCTTTATTATTATTCTCCCTGTGTCACATGCACACGCCCGATCCTTGTCATTTAACATGGATGCGAACCGGGCCGGGCTGGGCCAGTGTTTGGATCTCCATGCGGATGTGACATTTCAGAGAAGAGCGCGACCGCCATTTTGAGATTTACCTCAGACTCCACACATCACAAACCACGGGAGGAGCGGGCTGAGAGCTGCACGGCTCGGGCTTATAGCGCTGCATGACCGGGCACATTCCTTATAAGAAACACGGGCTTATCTAGAAATGCATCGCGGTGCTGCGTGTTGTTGTTTACGGTATTAGGGGCGGTTGGGGGAATCGGTTTATGTCGGGCCGTGGCAAGTCTCGTCTGCGTGAACTTCCAAATTAACGTTAGTGCTATTCCGTGTTGGAAAGTGGTTTGAATGGATAACTCTTTCCTCCGCTCCCCCCCAGACGAGGGACAATCGGAGGAGCACACGGACTGGGGATACCGCAGACAAAGTTGTTGAGTGTGTTTCTTTAGCAAATGAGCCTTTTTTCTCATTGTTGTTGTACCTATATCACTAGTTGGCTGCCTAGTGTCAGGTAGCTTGACGCTAGCTAGATACAGGGTGATTGTTCCTGAAGGTGCAGGTCGTACTGTGAATTGTCTTATTGCCCCACATTTCCCGGGGTAAAGCCGGATTGATTTAGGTAATTTCAGCGGGCCTCCCTCTCTGGAGCCCCGGTCTATCCATCTAACCCCCCGCCGTCAGCCAGCGACTTGCACCCACCAAAGGCGCCGAGATTGGGCGAATAGCGAGCAAATACGTCCGCGTTTCTCTACCCGCTCCCCCGCCGACCTCCCCTCCTCACTCCCCGGCGCTGACAGCGGACAAGGCCGAGGTCGCAACAGAGCAGGCCCGGCCGCCCAGGCTCGACCTGTCCACCCCACCTCCACATCCTACCACACCTCACCAGCAGTCCAGAAACCGGTTCCCCACCGAGCCGACCCTGGACAAGGTCGAGGGTAACAGAGATAGCAGGGAGCACCGTATCACAACCACAACAACAACAGCTACCAACATGAACCACCACCATCACCACACGCAGCAGCAGCAGCAACAGAAAGCCGGCGAGCAGCAGCTCAGCGAACCTGAGGACATGGAGATGGAAGGTAAGTAATGGTCTCAAGCAGGGTGAACCGACACTTTACATTTTTGTCCGAATTCAGTAGTTGCACGAAAAATGCACGGAGTTTTATTTATACAAACTGCACTCAACTTTACAGTAAACACGAAGGCCCGAAGCTAGCCAAGATAGCCGGCTGCATTTTTGCTGATTGCGCGTCCGTTGCAGCATACTTGTGTGGAGCTGACCTCGTTTTGCGTTATAAGCGAACCGAGCATGTAATTCTGCCCGTATGCTCCCAATATGCTAATGCGTGTAGGTAAAACCCCAAAGTGCTGTTCACCCAGACTGATAGAGATTAGCTACACAAATCATTCATTCGGATCGGCCACTGTATTTCTGAATAAACGACTCGGTTTCGTCCACGATCGTTTGCTGTGACATGTTTATCAAACACACTTTGCCAAATCATCGCCGTTTAGAATCTACATGCAGTCATATGATTCCAGGCCCGGTGACTGTTGATAACCCAGCTTAGATGTTTGTAAACAGTGCGGTTGTTGGTCTTGCCATTAACATGGATCCATCGCTAGGTAAATTAATCTTGCTGCTTTGACTTCGTTGTGGCCTTTGGCGTGAATTTGACAGTTGTCTGCACCCTGAGTTCCTCACCAGAGGCGCGAAAAAAGACGTAAGGGTAGTGTTGCCGCTGTTGGCGATATGGTAAAATATAGCCCGTTAATAACCGTTCAACATGGTAACGTTTCTACAGCCTCTCTAACTTAAAAGACTGTGTTAGCATCGGGTCTGGTAGCTTATAGTTGCGGGCCCATAGGGCAACGATACCGTTAACAACAGGCTAAAACCTGCCCGTTTAGCTCCAAATTGTGACGTTACTAATTACGACAGGTCATTTGTTTAAAACACCAACAGCGCAATTCATACCTTGTGTCCATTAGGCTGGTAGAACGCAATTAACATTGCTAGCGAGACAGCTAATTGTAAGCTAATCAATTAGCTCCAATGCCCATTGTGTTACGTTCATTCTGTGACTAGCATGCTAGTTAGCTCGCAGGCTAACTGACGGAGGGGGTGTGTGGCGTTCCAAAATGGTGGCTTGTATTTTGCTATTGCTCGAATGATGGGCCTTGAATATCTGCCTCACGTAACCTATATATGTTCCCGTGTCCCAGATTGCTGTCAAACGGTGTAACGTACATACTCTGAGTGAGACTTTTCTCTTGTATTCATCCTTGCTTGTTAGCCGTTGCTAGCGATATCAGCCAATATTAGCCGATAACGGCCTGCAGTAAACTGTGGCTAGTGTTTGCTAGCTAAACGGCTAACGCTAGCGTAGATGCGTCAATGCTGATATACTAAATTAACTGAGTTATAAAAAGTCTAGCCATGTAAGTAGAGATGATAATGATATACGTAATGTAAATGAAGTTTTGGTGTAGTTGTTGGTTTTTGTGTTGACGTTTGGCGGAGTTTTATGTGAAACATGCGGCAGTGCTGATGATTAACGATAGTCGCCGCTGCGGTAAGCCAGGCCCGCACAGGGGCAGCGCGGGGATTTGCTGCTTCATTGTATTGAACACCGAGCGGCATGGAGCTCGCCATTTTTAATGACCCGTGTTTTTGTTAGTCTGATTTGGATTTAGGGCTAAACCTTTTACACACCCGTCCTACCAGCGTTTTCATGTAGTTTTTGCTAATGTCAGCTTTGGACTGAGTAGAGGCTTGTGGGGGTCCTCAGCATCACTGCGTCATTTAGTCTTAGTGAGCTTATTATCAGTGTTCACACACACATTGTTGCTTGTTCTTCTGCAGAAAACGTTATATGGGTTATTTAATTACAGAAACAAACAAGTAGAAAAGGTTCATTTTAATACTTGCCTCCCAAGCAGCAAGTGCACTCACCAGACTTCCTTGCCCTGTAGTTGCTGGTTCACCCTTCTTGGGTTCTCTCCCAGTGCACTGCAGCCTTACAAGGACAGTAAAAACAAGTTGGCACAATGAACCCCTCATTTTTTTTCTGACTTATTATGACAACATACATCACTTGTTCTTTATGCCATTTGACGCCATCCAGTTGCAGTGGGATTAATCCATCATTTGGTCTGGATATTTCTGTCATTTTATCTTTTTTAAACATAGCAATGGTAGTAGGATGCCTGGCTGGTGCTGCAACACAACGTTTATATCTTCAGCGGCTCTGAAGAACGTAGGAAATTAATAAAAAACGGTCCTTATTGACGGTCAAAGATGCTCAGTTTCTCTAAAAACACTGCTTCTCTAAGTTTAAGATCAATGATTCGATTAGTTAAACACTGTTTATGTAAATGTGTCACTGTTTTTATTTGTACTTCATGTTACTAGTTTAGGTGTGTTTTGTAACTTTACTGCATTGGCCAACAGTTGGAGGGCAGAAAAACATGGTTTAGTGTGGTTTGATGCATAAAACGGCATTCCTCCCTCTAAGTGCCAAGTCACTGGAACAGGATCAGCTTTGCTGTTATAACCTTGTTGCTGTAGGTTAAAGTGACATGTGGAGTTGTTTGACCAGGATAAGGTTGTCTCACAGAAGAAAGATTTTCTTAATGGTTTTAAAGAATCTTTTATCTGCTGTTTCCACTCCAGACGCCGTGGACTTTAAAAGATTGAGATACCTTGTTCTCCCTTCTCATTTAAATTAAAGATGCATTTATTGCTTTATTAACAGTTTCCATTGTTTTGGAACCATAGCACGTATTCAGATTGATTGTGATTCTTTTTACAACCATATATTTATAAATAATACATCAGTGTGTTGGGATGCTTTTTTTCCACTTACACACTTATAATTCTAGGGACAATAAGTTCTACATTAAGCCTTAGTGGCTGATTTTTGTTAAATACAAAATCCTATACCTAGCTGTGGCTTGTGAAGATTTTAGAGATTGAGCTAGCATGGACATGTAGTTTCAGGATAGGCTGACAATGTGGGCAGGACATGAGGTTGTCACAGAGTTGACAGACAGACCCCATTAGCAGGGTTTAATCCACTTGGGGAAACAAGGTTAGTCTTCTGGAGGACTCGGTCAGCAATGTTACCAGAAGACGCACACATACAACTAACAACACTGCTTCTGTGAGCTTTGAGGAAGGCAAGGAACAGAAGAAGCACAGTGTAAGAAACAGGCTTAAGCCACAACACATTTGGAAACATATACTTGAGTGTTCATATATGTGCTATCTGGCTTCAGTGGCATTGTTGCCATCATCACAGGATGCAGGCATATTTCACAGACATCTACAAGTCTGCTTAAAGTGCCTCGGTCAGTGTGTTGTGGTAGCTGAGACTGTGCATCGAGCTGTCTCGTTATTTGGCTGGAGTAATTGCTGTACTCTGTGTGTCTGTGTTTTTCTTTTAGCGATGACTTGCAGCTTAATCCTGCATTGTGTCCATAATTATACTGCCTACTGTAATGTTGCATGGTCTTTGTTGCCCTCATACTGACATATTTGAAAACAAGAGTTGTCATGCTGCCTCAGCAGGGTTTTCCCAGTAAAATATCTAAAATGTTAAGAATCACTTGATCTGGAGGTCAGGCAAGTTGCAGAGTTATTTCTGAAATCTTTGTAAATGCTATTTTACTGTTTGTTTCATGTAACTATCAAAATGTTGTGCTTACATACATATATTCAAATAAACCAGGCAAAACCCTGCCTGTACAAACGTGATTAAGCTCATTTTCCTTCCTACAACCAAAGGATGAAACTAAATTAGCAAAAGTTAAGAATATTATAGTTTGAGTTATATTGGTTAGTATATTACCACTCACTGGTAGTAAAATGGTTTCACACATGTATTTAGCCTTAAATTGTAGCTGCTGCTTGATGGGGATTGGTTAAACGTTATTTATATTATATTTATATTATTATGATTATTATGGCTTTGTTGATCCTTTTGATTTTGGCCTTTTGAAGTCATGGTGGTAGCAAAGCAGTGTCTTCAGCCAGCTTCCCTCCACCTGAAGGAAGGTCTTTGCCCTGTTGTCTATGCCAAAGCCCTGTTCTCCATATCTCCATAGAGTCTGAACATGTTGTTTCTCTTTGTGTAGCTGGGGACACCGACGACCCCCCAAGAATCCCAGCTAACCCAGTGATCAACGGCAATGTGGCCATGGCAGATGGACACAATAACACAGAGGAGGACATGGAGGATGGTGAGGAGAATGAGCACATTAAAACGCATTTGCTAGTTTAGAAGCTTGTGCTGTTAAATGAAATGACCCTGTGTAATGATCCAGCCTTATTAGACACACATTAGGTTGTAAAAACTTTGCTATACAATGACCAGTTGTTTGATAAAGACGTCAGTTGTCAGTTGTTTGTCCGTGCACCGTGCTACATCTGGTTTTCCATCAGTTCATGCACACATTACTTTTACTTGTTATCTTTCATTAGCCCAAACACCCAGTCCTAAGTCCAAGAGCTTTCATGGTGGTCCAGACCTCCTGAGCTTTCTAACAGTCTACGAATAGGCGCTGTTGTGTTTCATGATTGCAGTAATCATTGGGCACTCTTCTGTTGTGACAAAATAACTACAGCTCTTACTGGAAGCATACCAACATAAAACAGCCTCTGGACACCTGATACCGCTGAGATCTTTTTGTTTTTTAGTGTCTTCATGAACTCTGTTAAATAAATCAACTCCTTATATTTTAAAATCACTCTGCCCCTTTTTTTCTCTTTCCCCAATTTTTCTACAGACACTAGTTGGCGTTCAGAGGCAACTTTCCGGTTTGTGGTAGAGCGCTTCAGCCGCCTGAGTGAGTCGGTGCTCAGCCCGTCTTGCTTTGTTCGGAACCTTCCATGGAAGATTATGGTGATGCCACGCTTCTATCCTGACCGGCCACACCAGAAGAGTGTGGGCTTCTTCCTACAGTGTAACGCAGAATCAGACTCCACGTAGGTGTCTTCATTTAGGGGGCATTTTGTAGATTTTGGCACAAACCTAAAAGTTTTGGTTGTCCTAATACACACCTAAATAATATTGATGCGTAGGACAATGTTGTTGAGTCCCCATGACCTAATCTTCTTTTCAAGTCAAAGTGTTTCTAATACCGCAGAGGCTTTTTAGCGAAAAATGCAATGTTGATCATCACACTAGTTTAGTTGCATGTTTTTCATTGTGCATGCAATCCTCTAGATGTGTTATTTTAATAATATAGTATGATAAATGTTTCATCTGCATCCATATCTGCATCAAGGTACACACAATGAGGTATATATGCAACATAAGGATAAGCAGTTATTCATTAGAAAATAATACAATTGTTTAAAAACGCTCTTCATCCTGTTCTTGATGTGTCAGGTCATGGTCATGCCATGCACAGGCCATGCTGAAGATCATCAACTACAAAGATGATGAGAAATCCTTCAGTCGCAGGATCAGTCACCTGTTCTTCCACAAAGAGAATGACTGGGGCTTCTCCAACTTCATGTCCTGGAGTGTAAGTACAGGCTCATAAAGTAATCCATTGCAGATTAATGCTAATAGTCAGACAGGTTTTTCAGACATCACAAGAACCGTTAATGAAACATTGGAGCTTTTGAATGATCACACTTAAAGGGCACTAGCAAAAACGTGATTTTCACTTCATTATTGTTTGTTGGGTGGGTACAAGAAGCCATGTTGGCAGGGCTGTTAGTATAATGCTATTTGCTCAGTGTCTGTTTGAATCTTGGTGTGTTGCTTTTTAGTCATAAAGTTTAAAATGTACTTTAAATTGATGCCCATTAATTTGAAGTATTTTGATAATGGTGTATTTCAGGATGTGACTGATCCAGAGAGGGGCTTTATTGATGATGACAAAGTCACTTTTGAAGTCTATGTCCAGGCAGATGCCCCACATGGAGTGGCGTATGTAGATTTTCATTTTTTCCTTAGTCTATTATCTCTAGGCTGTAGTTTGTTTTTTCATGTCCATGAAAAAATATAATTTCTCTGTTTAGGCTTTTTTCAATTAAAACCTTAACATCAGCTTTTCTGTCTGTAAATAGTTGGGACTCTAAGAAACACACAGGCTATGTTGGACTGAAAAACCAAGGAGCAACCTGCTACATGAACAGCCTGCTACAGACACTCTTCTTCACCAACCAGCTACGACGGGTATGCATTTATGTCTTTCTGTGTCTAAGAGTGTATTTTTTTTTTTGTCCTACTGGCTGAATGTGCCTTTGACCAGTTTAAGATTTGTACTGCGTGTGTGTACCCATTACAGGGTTAGCTCTTGTGTGCATTTATATCTTTTGTCCACATGACAGCACATGGGCACATTGTGAGAGATACTGAAAGCTAACATCAAATGCAGGCGAAGTGTTCCTCTATAGCTCCTGCTGATTCTTTTAGCACTGCTGCCAGTATCATCTGGCTTTAATGAGGCCGTGTAATTCACAATAGTATTTGTCATTTTATAGCTCTAAAATAGTGATTTTTGTTGATCATCAAATGTTTAAATATAGTAAATATCTTCACAAAACAGTGAAGATTGGTAACTTAGCATATGGAGTATTACTTGCTAAAACTCCTCTCAGGCAAATCCTTGTGTGAATATGCATGACTCCTCTGTTTGCAGGCGGTGTACATGATGCCTACAGAGGGAGATGACTCGTCCAAGAGTGTTCCGCTGGCGCTGCAAAGGGTTTTCTACGAGCTGCAACACAGCGACAAACCTGTCGGCACCAAGAAGCTCACAAAGTCCTTTGGGTAGGTTAGGCATGTTAGTGACCTGTCCTTTGTCAAAGCAAAGGCTTTAAAAGTATGTTAAATGTGATTGTTTTTTAGAATTTAAAAGTTACCAGCTACACATTCTTGCTCAGCTGTGGTTATTCTATCTCACTGCTGCCTTCACTTTTTCTCATGTGTAGGTGGGAAACACTAGATAGCTTCATGCAACATGATGTACAGGAGCTTTGCAGAGTGGTGAGTATTCTCATAATAATGCCTTGAAAAGTGGATGTGTAATGTGTATGCATATGTGCGCTTACTAATTGATCTGCTGTGTCATGTGTCTGTTTCAGCTTCTGGACAATGTGGAGAACAAAATGAAAGGCACTTGTGTTGAGGGAACCATCCCCAAACTCTTCAGAGGAAAGATGGTGGTATGTTTTCTCCCCCTCTTCCTCTTCTTTTTGACATTTCTTTAGGGTCAGTCAAAGTTTGTGTATTTGTTATTAAATACATAATTGAAACACTATCATGATGTCTACGATGTGTATTTGTTGATGGTAGATGGTATTTTTCACAGTGATCAGTGCTTTGTGTAACTGTTTGCATAGTGACGTGAATTAGTCAGACTTAATACAGGATGTAGCCTGGAACAAAGTCAGTTTAAGAATAGAAGGAAATTAAATCAAGAAGTGAGCCACTTAGAAATAATAATTGTGACATAGCAGCTGAATCATAGTCTGACCCCTGTGTGTCTGTGTGTACCCTCTCTCTACAGTCATATATCCAGTGTAAGCATGTGGACTACCGGTCAGAGCGGATAGAGGACTACTATGACATCCAACTTAGCATAAAAGGAAAGAAGAACAGTAAGTAGCTGTGAACTCAGCTTCATAGTTTATGTAGGTTCCTGCTGTGTAATCTTCTCATCCATGTTCTCTGCTTTTTTCCAGTCTTTGAGTCATTCAAAGATTATGTTGCAACTGAGCAGTTAGATGGAGACAACAAATACGATGCAGGAGAGCATGGTCTGCAGGTGAGGCTTCACTCTAACTGGATCTGAATTATTAACACGTCTTCTCTTCCTGTATTTCATTTACTTAAGTTAGCCTTTATGTATTTTGTAAATTTTGCTATTTAATGAAATAGGGTTTACTCTCATTTTAAACCCAACATTCTTACATTTGTTTTTGTCTAATAACACAGGACCCCTCTGATAATGTGCAGTGTGAATTTAGAAGAACTTGAAGACCAAATTATGAAACACAAAGCTGATTGTTTCATGTTTTTCTCCAAGCTACTTTGTTATGTGGTTAAAGTTAAACCTTAAGTCCTCTTCAGTGTTAATGTGGACGATAAATAGGTTCAGTGGTAAATGATAAATATTTAGTTAGAGGGACTTGTCAGATTGAAAATTTGCAACACAAAGTCTGGTCAGATAGTTTAAAACTGGAAGCATTCATGGTTGGGAACTGAATGTCACTGTGGTGTCCTGAACATACATGCATATATGACACGTTGATGTTTGTACTGCAGGAAGCAGAAAAAGGAGTGAAGTTCCTTACCTTCCCTCCAATCCTTCATCTGCAGCTGATGCGGTTTATGTACGACCCACAAACTGACCAAAACATCAAGATTAATGACAGGTAGAACAAACACCGGCTCTCACTCATGCTGTGATCACACTCTCTCTTATTACTCTTATTTCAGTTTTACTTTATACACACACAACTGTGTCAGTGGCTGGTGCTCAGATACAGTTTTAGAGAAGGTCTGGTCCACAGTAACACAGGTTAAAGAAAATGGCGCTTGAGCTTGCACTGAGCTGCATGTCCTGACCTCCTGCACCAAAACAGTGAGAAAGTAAGTCAGGGACAGCTCCCTGTAGTACGTATCATTCTGTGCAAAGCTTTGAGGGAGATGAGTGTTTCAACAATCCACCAGCAGAATCGGACACTTGCTCCTTTCCACAGTAGCTAATTTTCCTTGTTGGTGGGTCTCTCAAGCCTTGAGTCATACTTGTGCTGTTGTACCTAGGCCCACTGAGATTTTCATATATATATATATCTACACACAAGCAGTGTGTGACGTGACAGGTGAACCTGTAACATGACTGAGCTTACACTTATTTCCTCTATGCTATTTGTTCCTCCTTGTCTTAATCTGTGATTCTTCTGTTTTCAGTCTCCTTTTATTCTGCTTATCTGTTTTTCTTAACTTTATTTATTTCTTCCCTTCCCTGCTATTTTTTTTATCTTACCTTTCTCTCCCTATTTTTGTCATCCTTTCTATTTTTCCCTTCTTTTCCCATACTTGTTTGCTCCATCTTCTCGCTCTTGCTCTCAATTGCTTCTCTTTCCCCGTTATTCATATTTGTCTGCCCACTTTAATTCTCCTTCATCCTCTGTTTAATAGGTTTGAGTTTCCAGATCAGTTACCTCTGGATGACTTCCTTCAGAAGCCAGACTCCAAGGACCCAGCCAACTACATCCTGCATGCAGTGCTGGTCCACAGTGGGGACAACCATGGCGGTCACTACGTCGTCTATCTTAATCCTAAAGGAGACGGCAAAGTGAGTGTCAAGGAACCAATAGTGAGAAAAATTTTATTTATACACCTTTCACCAAAAATTCTGACAATAGATGGGTTTCATAATAGTTGGGGATTGTGCATTACCAGTTATACATTTGACAACCACTGGCTTTGAGTACTCAGTTTTATGTTTATTATTTGATGATCTGCTCCGTTGTTTTTAGCTCTTCATCATGAGTGTAGTCATGGAATATACTGGCCTTGTACATTGATCTCTATAACAGCTCCTGTAATATATGCAATGACGGTGTCACTGTTTTGGAGTACTTTCTAATTGCAGTTACATGTAAACTGACAGTTTGTATAGAAAATATGTAGCTGCAAATTTGATATGTTAAATATATAGAATGTGTTAAAAATATAGAAAGATGTTCAACCACAGTGATGCATTCACTGAGATAACCTGATGAGCTGTTTGACAGAAGGGTTTGGTGCCATTTAACGTCAAAAGAACTGGCCATTCCAATTTACTGTGGTATTAGCTACATAGTAGGGTAAATAATGCCTGGGAGGAATGGATTATAGCCACGGTTCACTGACAATCCAAACCACATTTTCAGCTGCAGAGTTCAGTCCCTGTATTACCTGATTTTTTTTTTTTTTGATTTTTTTTTTTGTTTTGTTCCACGTGCAGTGTTAAATATGCAAATTTGCAGTAGTATTTCTTAACACACATCCAACACTTTCAGCTACTTTGCCTCTGCTGTTGAAACAGTGGCTCTATTGTTTATTATGTGACTGATGGACAAGTTCAACAGGTTGAGCACCCTGACACTTACTCTTTGAGAGCAGGATGATTGGAAGCTGATGAAATTCTACCACAGAAAATCAGGGAAATAATTGTTATATTTTTTAGTAATATAAAGTTACATTAGAGTTGACATACATGGTTGTTTTAAGTGCTGATTGGTCCTTTCTCCAATCTCCTTATGTGACAAACATCTTTTTTTTTTTTTTTGGCTGTGCTTACTCCCCTCCCCCTATCCTGTCCTCTTTTCCTCATCCTCCAATATTTTTCTCTCCCTCTGCCCTCACCCATCATCATTTCACTACCTGCCCCTCTTGTCATTCTTTACTCCTCTGCAGTGGTGTAAATTTGATGATGATGTGGTTTCGCGATGCACCAAGGAAGAAGCCATAGAGCACAACTATGGTGGACATGATGATGACCTCTCAGTGCGTCATTGCACAAACGCATACATGCTGGTCTACATCCGTGAGTCCAAGCTCAGTAAGTAAAATGCCTCCTCCATTCTTCTTCATGCCTAATGACAGATGTGTCATATAGTGGCCGAGTTATGCACAATGGCTGCCCTTGGTTCACGATCTTATTGACTGTGGCAGGGACACAGATTAGTTTACTGCATTTTGTTTTCCCTATGTTTCTCACTTGAATCTCTCCCGGTGTCCTAGGCGAGGTGCTCCAGCCAATGACTGATGTGGACATTCCTCAGCAGCTGGTAGAGCGTCTGCAGGAGGAGAAGAGGGTGGAGGCACAGAAGAGGAAGGAGCGCCAAGAGGCTCATCTCTACATGCAGGTCCAGGTAGGCAGGCAGGACTGCTGTTTAAATGCTCCTAGATACTTTGACACTTTGCAGACTTCAAATACTGAGGCTGTTTAATTTTAGTAATGTACTGGTGTAAGCTGCCAGGTGCAAAATAGTAAAACTGTATGCATAGACGAGTATAGGTGAGCAAACTTTTACAGTGAGTGCGAGGAAACAGTTTGTTAAAAGATAAGGGAGCTTTATTCTGTTCACTGGCTTTTTTTGGTCGAGTGAGCCAGTGCACATAGATCTGTTTCTCTCTGTACTCCTCTTTAGACAGCCAGTAGGAGGACCAGAGATGTCAGGAGGAGGATATGTGATAACTCAATATTATTCTTTTTTTCATGGAAACGTGTGGAACTGACATTTTTCTTGTTTGCTTATTTCAGCAGTGGGTTTCAGTTCCAGAGAATATGCACTCTAGTTATCTATATGACACAATTTAGCACTGACAGAATCTAATCTTATACTATTATGTGCACTCAGTTATTGACCTTTTTTTTCCCAATAAAGCTTTATGTGCTTTAGGTTATTGACATTTGTTTTACATGTGCAGGAGGGTTTTAAAGTTTTAAGACACTCTACTGGCAAATATTTGCCTATCAAATTATCAATTAATATCAATCACTAAGATAAATTTCTTCCTGTTCTTAAATCTTCCTCTTCTTGGCAGATGGTGACAGAGGACCAGTTCTGTGGTCATCAAGGCAACGATATGTATGATGAGGAGAAAGTGAAGTACACAGTCTTTAAGGTCCTGAAGAGCTCCACACTGCAAGAGTTTGTCCAGAACCTTTCCCAGACCATGGTGAGTGACTCGTGCGTGTGTGTGTGACAAATGTTTAGCTACCATACATGACAAAGTACATGTGTATTAATGGTACTTTATAGCAGCCTTTCTAACTTTTTTCTATTTGAAATATGTTGTATTTAAACACACTTAAAAATTCTGGTATTTGAAAAATAAAGTCCAACCTTACTCTGTGCTCCTTTACTTATGCTGTGTCGTCTCAGACATTTCATTAAACCTGATGCGTTGCTATTTTGTGAATTGACTAATATTAACACTTGCACTGCAAAGGAAACTGTCTTTGCACATACACTGTGTATTAGCTCACTGCTCCCAACAAATGAGCCTCTGTCTGAAAGAGCAGGCTTGTTAAATTGTATGTCTGTCATTTAAAAGAAACAGCTAGTTACCAGTGTTGGGCACAAAAAGATAGACACACCTATGACAACAGCATTTCATCATTATTTGGAAATATAAATACAGTTTGTGCTTGTTGTTATTATGAGAAGAGGGAAATAACATGCGGATGAAAACTCTACTGTTGAATTGCTGCAGGGTTTCCCACAGGATCAGATGAGGCTGTGGCCCATGCAGGCCCGGAGCAACGGAACCAAGCGGCCCGCCATGCTCGACTACGAAGCAGACTGCAACAAGTCGGTAAGAACTGATTGTTTGTGTGCTCAGTGATACTTCAGCATTTTAGTAAATGTTCTGGTTTATTGTTTTTTTCTGAACAAAGTACAGATTGTTCCTGATCATTTCTAAGGAACCCTACCACAACACAACATTGGAAGGGCTTGGTGAAAATATAAAAATAATAATTTATTGGTATATAACTTTTTTTTGTAATGTGCATCAGCTGTGAGGAAAATGGTTGCTATATAATCTGAGTTTAGTCACTGAAATTTGTGGAGCCACCTCTTCGTGTATGTGTGTTTTTGTCTGTTATTGTGAACACTAATGTTCATGCATTTATTTATTTTTCTTTAAGTTAGTGTCATTAGAAAATATAATGATTATGTTTTTCTTGTTTTCTAAATTCAGATGATCGACTTGAGTGACAATGAAAACCCCTGGACAATATTTCTGGAGACCGTGGATCCAGAGATGGCTGCCAGCGGGGCCACGTTACCCAAGTTTGACAAAGACCGTAAGTCTCAGCCCTCATCCTACACACCTCATGTGTGCCTGTTTCTTCAGTTTCTCATACACGTTACTTTAGTTTAACTTTGGGAGTTCAGGGACTTACTCTTTGGGTGCCAGATTATTATATAGTGATCATGACATCACTCTTCTGGTTTTTAAGGCTTTAGCTACAAATTAGAGATGTTGCAACTTGAAATACTGGAAATGTTGCTTGACAGGATATGTTGCACAAAACTACTTCTGTGTGTTTGGTGTTTTAATTTTAACACTTTCTATGAAACTGTCCACCATTGTAATAAACATGTCTTATTGGGGCCATATTTCTGAATCTGTCATGCTGAGCTGTCACTTCTTTGGAAGAGCTGCTGTATGTTTAATGACTTTGTTGTTCTTTTTAGATGATGTCATGTTGTTCTTGAAGATGTATGACCCCAAAACCAGAAGCTTAAATTATTGTGGACATATCTACACACCTATATCCTGCAAAATTAGTAAGTACTAGTACTAATGTCCAAGTCTGTTTTAAGCTTCACACACTGGGCTGCATGTTTGAGTTTTTACTGCATAAACCGCACAAGTTCTGTCTGCAGGAAAAATCCTTCAAATAGATTGTCATGTTTCTGTTGCTCTTCCCTCCCTGTAACTAGGAGACCTGCTGCCCGTCATGTGTGAGAGAGCAGGGTTCCAGCAGGAAACTAGCCTTATCCTCTATGAGGTGATCTGTTTATGTAGCACTTACTTGCTGGCACATTCCTGTCTTTTCCTCACTTGCTCTCACTCTGACACACACACACATACACACACACACACTGTCTTTGAAACTCTTGCGCATTCTGTCATATGCAGCACCTCTCTTTCTCTCATACTTGCCCCTTTTGTAGTTTTAACTTGTTTACATGTCCTTCACCATATACTATTGTGCACTTAAAGATAGCTTCACTTCCCTTTGACTACATTTCCCACAATACTTTGTGTTTTACAGGAAGTAAAACCCAATCTAACAGAGCGGATACAGGACTATGATGTCTCTCTGGACAAGGCCCTGGATGAGCTCATGGACGGGGACATCATTGTCTTCCAGAAGTAAGACTGTGTGTGTGTGCAGTGTGTGTATGTGTGCGTGTGTGCACACAGTGTCTGAGGGCACAGTGCATGTTTTGCTGTCAGACTACAGCATGTTTATTGGCGTAAAGGTGAGGTATACACAGCTTTTTTATTTTTGTGGTGTCAGTGATATTTACTATTTTAGTCCATGTCAGTTGTAGGTTTTGCAGAATATCTGGTATATTTTGTCCTAAAAGGACAGCAGAAAATCAGGCAGGGGGCTTAACAGGTTTCTGGCCTGTTGGTATTTCTGATGAAATGCAGAAAAAGGAGAGGAGGGCTCATTACGAGAAGTGTGTGAGCATTTAAAACAAGTTCTCGGTATAAATGTCAGAAGAGTCGAAGAAGTTTTAAATATTTTGTCTCTGCCACTTCAGTGCTTCCCTCTGTTTTTCTTTCCCTCAGTAACCTGTCTCAACCTTCTCCACCTGCTTTTTCTCTGCTCCTTATCCTCACTCCCTCCCTCCTTCTCCCTGTTCTTCTATCTGCCTTCATCTTGTCACTAATCATCCCTCCCATTGTCTTTTCTGTCTCAACACTCCACATTCTGCACATCAATTTATCCACTTGCCTACGTTCCTCCTATCATGCAGGGATGACCCAGAGAACGACAGCAGCGAGCTGCCTACAGCTAAGGACTATTTCCGGGATCTCTACCACCGGGTGGACGTCATTTTCTGTGACAAGACCATCCACAACGACCCTGGCTTCGTGGTCACGCTCTCTAATCGCATGAACTATTTTCAGGTATGAGACATTCAGGTACTTACAGTGGATGTTATAAATTTTTGGGTGTTTTAAGTCATTTAAACACAACTGGGTCTTTTAAATATTACTTACACTGCTTACACTACTTAACACTTCATTTAACTGTTGATCTGTTACACTGGTATAGTAAAAGTCATGACATAAAGAGGGAAGACACTTTTGATTTTATGGACTACTATGAAAATCTAATCAGGGAGTGGATCTTTAATACATCTTCTAGTTTTGATGTTATCAAAATTTAAAACCTGCCAAGTTCTCAGTTTGCTGTGTTAGAAATCTATAAATAGTTTTTATTTTCCTTGAAATTTTCCTGCCGGTATCTGGTATTTCACTTCACTGCCACAGGTCAAGTCTGACAGACTGTTGATGATTCCTGCTCGTAATGTTTGTGTTTGTCTGACAGGTGGCCAAGACAGTCGCACAGAGGCTGAACACAGACCCCATGCTGCTGCAGTTCTTCAAGTCACAGGGGTAGGAGGCTTGTCTCATCCACACACACGCGGCGAACAGATGACGATCTGTCTGTGCTATTGTAGTTTCATGAATAACTGTCATGTCTGCTCAAAAAGCAGAAGGGAGGTTGTTGACAGTTTACACTCCACAACAAAAATGAATCAGCTGTTTTCCTGCTTGGAGTATTTTAGTGTTAAAACTTCATTTACAGCCTTGTTGATTCCTGGTTTAACGTTTCTGCTTCAGCATAGAAGGAAATGTGCAGTGTGCATTTATGTAATGTATTGTCTTTCTCACAGCATGTGTGCCATGTTCGGTTTGATTACCTGTTAGTAGAAATGTTGTGTAACCTGTCCCCCCCACCTTTCTTTGTTGTTTCCTCCTCCAACTCTGACTTCCTCCCGTCCCCCTCTCACCCCCTGTCCTCCTCCTACCTCTGCACCAAATGTCTGTCCTCCAACTCTCTCTTTGTATCCACCTCCCTTTTTCTCCTTTCATTCTTCCCACCTTTTCTCAAACTGTCCTTTCTGCCCCTTCGTCTTCCTCCCCCCCTGCCTGGTGGTGTGGTGGCCAGGTACAGGGACGGTCCAGGGAATCCTCTCAGACACAACTATGAGGGGACACTCCGGGACCTGCTGCAATTCTTCAAGCCTCGGCAGCCCAAGAAGCTCTATTACCAGCAGGTAGGAGATGTTAGCCGTCATGACCGCATGTTTTTTGTATTTGTTTTTTTTTTTTTTCGGGCCTACTTTTTGGCAAAACACTGCCACTCTTGGCATGGAAAAGACAGCTTTTGAAGTTCCAGCAGCTTCTGCAGTCTGTACTTTTCTGAGTTTTTCTTTTTTCTGTTCATTTGTTTCATTCATCCTCTTCTGTCTTAAAAGCCCTTTGTGTTTATGTCTGTTACTCTTGTCCTTCAGCTTTTCCTTAATATTTCTCCTGTGTTGTTTTGATTGTGTGATAGAAAAGTGATTATGGGTGATGTTAGTTCATTTCAACTAAAATGCTTTCATCGGTTCAGGTAGTTTAGCAAAGATTCAGTTCTGTACTGTCTATACCAGAAAAGAGACCTAAGAGAGAGAGAACCCCAGCTTTATTTCTGAGCTAATAAAGCTAATGGGATCCTAGCTAGCTTCCAGTGCTTAGTTAAGGTACCTGTATGAGAAAGGCTGATCCATACCTTCATTTTTTTATTACATTCAATTTTAAATAAGGTCCAGTGGTAGTTTCAGTCTGTAGCTGTACTGATAATGTTAATGTTAATGCTCCTAAGATTTTCTTGCAGAATAAAAATGTTGTTTTGTGTATTGTTTATTTACAGCCATGAAATGTGTAACCTGAAACCAGATAAATGTGATCAGTGACCACAGGGTGTCACTAACTCTCCCCTTTCTTCAACCTGTTTTTGTTTTGTTTTTTTCCATCTTTGTCCACAGTTAAAGATGAAGATCACAGACTTTGAGAACAGGAGGAGTTTTAAATCCATATGGCTCAACAGCCAGTTCAGAGAGGAGGTAACACACTCTTCCAACAGCCTGTCTCACACACTCGTTTTCCACCGAGAGGAAGATGTAATGTGTCCACACTTATGAAGCCAAGTGGTTTTTGAGATTCCAACAGTGCCGTGAAATGTGCCCATATGTGTGTTTTAGGAGATCACCCTCTACCCTGACAAGCATGGCTGTGTGCGGGACCTTTTGGAAGAATGTAAAAAGGCAGTGGAGCTCTCAGAGAAAGGCTCGGAGAAGCTCAGGTATCCACCCTGCAGGAGTGTGTCACCATTTCAGTGCTGTGGCTTTTAGTGTGTTTGGCTGGAGTATGACTGGGGGGTGGGATTACTGCAGTTATACAGTGCTTACCAGGTGGTTGAGTTCACATTGGTCATAAGCAGTTTTTTTTCACTGCAGCCCTAACCTCTGACCTCCATTAGAGACTAAACTTGAGTTTCTCGTCTGCTACTCTTAAGGTGCAGTTGTTGCTAATGCGAACATAATCTGAGCACATGTTCATTTGCATATGATTTGAGTTCAGATTGAGAGTTTTTGACATTTGAAATGATGTTTTCGCCTTTTAACCCAGTCATGCCCTCAACTCTAAAGCAGCAGATGTTATTCCCTGTTTAATCTGAAAATCAGTTTAGCTTTGAAAAGCTACTGAGTGTTGGTCTGTCCTGTGTCTCTGCTCCTCACAGGCTGTTAGAGATAGTAAGCTATAAAATCATTGGGGTTCACCAGGAGGACGAGCTGCTAGAATGTTTATCTCCAGCTGCCAGCCGCACCTTCAGAATAGAGGTGAGTGTGTCTGTCTTCAGTTAATCTTCCTCCTTCATTCACTCCTCCACTTAACAAACCATCAGCCTCACATTGTTGTGCCCTACCTACACAAGCAGCTGCCCTGGCTGTCATCATTTAAGCCTGCTGCCTGTGTAACTACACCTAATAGTGATGTGTGGTTGTATGTCTCACTTTCCTGTGTCTGGCCTCACTCAGGAGATTCCTTTGGACCAAGTGGACTTGGACAAGGACAGTGAAATGCTAATTCCCGTTGCTCACTTCCACAAGGAAGTCTTCGGCACCTTTGGGATCCCCTTCTTGCTGAAGATCAGACAGGTGTGTTTTTGTTTATGCACAGGTGGAAACAGCGTTTGTTTCCTTTAACCTACTTCATGCTCTGTGTTTGTCTGCTTGTTTCTTTCCTTTATTCCTGCCTCACAGGGGGAGTCATTTAGGGAGGTGATGAGGAGGATCCAGACCATGCTGGACATCCAGGAGAAAGAATTTGAGAAGGTAAAAAACATGGAAATTTTAAATTTTTTTTTTATATTCACATATTTTGAGAAAACTCTGGACTTTTGATAGCTGATTATTAATATATTGATTTTTGTGTTTTGTGCTGGATGGTGCAGTGTGTTGTCCAGTGGCTCAGGTTTTTAAATTGTGGGGCAAAACAATCCAAGCAATGTTGCAATAATAATGCTCGCTGTGAATAGTGTTGTCCAGGTAACAGTGATGTTAAGTAACTTTGTGTGTGTCTTTCAGTTCAAGTTTGCAATTGTGATGATGGGACGACATCAGTACATCACTGAAGACGAGTATGAAGTCAACCTGAAGGACTTTGAACCACAGCCAGGTATTTCCTGCTCCTGCTGCCACTGAAAGAGCTGCTAACAAAACCACTACTAGTCGGTTACTTTACTAACAATCGAAGTGCAGCAGGCAGTAACCAATCTCTGTACTCAAACCTAAAACATAAGCATCAAAGATACAATTAAAGCAAACAAGATGCACCAGCAAAGGCCCTGAATACTTCGGAGAGATTTAGCTTTGGATCTAAAATAAATTGCAAACTTTGTCATTGTCGGTGTGTATTCATCACTGCAAAAATGTGAGCTAGAGCCAACATTGTAGTTTATCAATATTGGTGATTAACAGCGCTAAATAGAACGGATTAAAGTGTCACTGAAGATGGTCAAAATGCTGCACAGCCGTCTCCACCACACTGCCTCTCCTCATGGTGCTGCTTTTTGGTGCTTTACATTACTTGTATTATTCAGTTTTGTTTTTTTTTTTCTTGACCTGCTCTACCTTGGCACCCAGGCTGTGGTTTTTCATGCAGGGCTGAAGTCACTTGAATGTAACTACACAAACATCATGCGGCTCATTTAAAGTTTGGCTCATATGAGCATTTTAAAACTTAAGTAGCTTCGTTTAAGCTGTTGCATAAATCTCTTGAGCTGTATTTACTACTGCAGTGACTCTCTCTGCTGATACATCCCTGAGACCTGCTGCATGGTGACCTCTGGCCTGCCTCCTTCCTCGCAGGTAACATGTCCCACCCGCGCCCCTGGCTAGGGTTGGATCATTTCAACAAAGCTCCAAAGAGAGGGCGCTACACCTACCTGGAGAAAGCAATCAAGATCCACAACTAAAGCAGCCCACCCTTCCTCTTTGCCCTCCTCATCCTCCTGCTCCGCCTTCCTCCCAACCTACTTTAACGCACCGTAACCACAGACTGTAACCAACCATGTGTGTGTGTCTCTGTCTGTCTGTGTGCGCGTGTGCACGTGTGTTTGTGTATGAGAGGCTGTATGGGTATGAGTGTGTGCTTGTGTGTGTGTGTGTGTGTGTATTCATCACTTTTAACACCCTGCCTGGACACCTCTACAGCTCTACACCGGCACTATGTCTTCAGCGATATGGATCTTGCTGCAGCTGACGGATTATTCTTCAACCACAAAATAAACTGCACCAACCACCTCCTGACTGTTTATTTTATTTAATCGTTTCCCTCTACTTTTGAGGCTCTTCATTTCTTTTCTTTCTGGCTGTTCTTGTTGACTGCCTGGTTTTCCTTTGAATGATAGTGGGAGAAATTTGAATTTTAAAATAAAATAAGCAGAGGGTAGAGGAAGTGTGACACAGTGTGTATATATATATTTATATATCTATATCTATAGGTATATAGATATAGATAACTTCTAAACTTTGTTTTGTTCTGGGTTTTTTTCCCCCTCTTCTCCCACCTCACTTACAGGCTTTCTTTCCTTCATTTTTTGGGGGTTTTAAATAAAGTGTTTGAAGAGGCATCATGCTGCTGTGTGGAGAGATTGATGTGAGGATAGATAGAGAGAGGGAGGGCTGATTGCTATTTTGCTGATTTTGTTTTTTTTTTTTTGTTTTTTTTTTTTTCCTGAAACACCTGCAGTCTGGCGTCACTCCCGAGGCTCGGTTGTTGCCCTGATGTTGGTTTAGATTTTCTGCTCCTTTAGTTCAATAAATACAAGCATTTCCAAGTTTACACAGTTCTTTCACTTAGTTTGGTTGGAGAGCAAATGAATAATTTTTGTCTCTTTCTGCAGACCTTGTATAATAAAAATATACAGCATCTGTTTAAAATAAATGGGGGAGAAATAAGGTGGAAATTTGTCTGTATTTCATCTTGCACATTGGCACTTAATGTCAGCGGTTTCTCAGGACTGGCAAATGTACCTTTCGGTTGTGGTTTTGAGTGGCTTAGTGACTTTAAAGGAACACATCCACGGACATGACCGCCTTGCGTTTCTCTTCTGTGTTCTTTATTTTTGGGGCCGGGAGGTTCTTTGTCTTTCTCAGTCATTCCTCCTCTGAAAACAAACACAAGTTTCATCTTCTCCCTCCCATCCTCTCTCTTGATTGAAACTTGCCTCCTGGTGGTTGGGAGCAGTAACTGCGCTGTGCTTGGTAGGGAGCTGCAGATACTTCAAGCCCGCAGGTTTGAGGATTGTGTAGAGATAAAACCAGCATTGTAAGAAACACTTTATGCCCTATGAATTCATTTTTCTTTTGGTTTTGGTTTTTTTTTTGTTTTGTTTTAAAGCACAGATGGAATGCTCCCCTAATAGCGCATAGCTGGCTCTGTAAAGACAACATTTAAGAATTGTATATTTAAAAATATGAACATGTAAAATTTAAGAGTAACACACACCTTTGTTGTTGGGTACAGAAGGAGCCAGGTGTTCATATTTCTTGTGTGTAGGTTTTTTTTCTTTTTTGCGTTCCTGATGTACCATGGATGATTATTTTCTGTTACATTTGGATTCTTTTCTTTTAAAAACTAACTGCATTGGTTTTGTCTTGGTAAAAAAAAAAGTGCAGTACAAAGATGACCGGCAGAATCACACCTTAATTTGATCTTTTCCAGTTTAAAATCCTCAGTGTAGCAGCAGTGTACGACAACTATTCCTGTATATTGCCTTTTTGCTGGAAAATGTATGTTGAATAAAATTTTCTATAAAAACAAAAGCACTGCTGTGCTGCTTATCCACACCAGTGTTTGGACCTGAAGACGTTGATCTCTGGAACATATACATGTTGGCTTTTTTGTCAGAGAGTTGGATGAGAAGCTCCACACCACTCTCATATCTACAAGACAAATTTAAGGTTGTGGCCAGTGTGCTTAGCTTAGCTTAGCTTAGCCTAGCTTAGCTTAGCATAAAGACAGATACAGACAGCCTGGTTCCATTCAAAGAAAACACTGTATTTACCATCACCTCATAATGATTTACTTGATCATATCTGGTTTGTTTGATCCACCCAAAACCAATGTTATGTGCTGGTCTACCTGTTGGTGCTTTCCTGGACTCGGTCTTGCTGTGAGGCCAGAAATAGGCTGGATGTTTTCTGTGTGTGCGCTAAGCTAAGTGTCTGCTGGCTGCAGTCTTACATTGCAAGTGATATCAATTTTGTCTAACACACCTGTTTAAAAAAAAAAAAAAAAAAAACAACTAAGCATCTTTACCAACATGTGGTTGTTACCAAAATCTCCAGAACAGCCACTAAAGTGACCTTGTTGTGACATTAGTTTGACCCTTGTACGGTTAAAACCAACACCTCAGGTTGTTTGGCCCTGACCTCTGACCTCTAGAGAAAGACAAGCACAACAGGATTATACTTATTGTCTATATTATCCACTTTTATTAAGGAGTGTTATAAAATTCTCAATAAAAGTAAATAAGTTCAAGCACACTCAGTTTTATCCAGGGCACAATGTGAGAGGAGATGATCCCCTGTGACAACACTGTCCGATTTTCCCATGTTTTAATTTTATTGTTTTATGAAGCATGAAGGTTTTTTTTTGTTTTTTTTTTTTTACAACAATCTGAAACAATAGCACAAACAAATAAGAACAGATTTCTCTTGAATGTGTCTAAACAAGTTTTCTGTAGGAGAAAGGATTTTAAAGAGTTAAGGTCCTTTAAACATTTACTGTGTCAGAGTTTGACACAATATTTCATTGCTCTTTTCCATGACATATTTTTGAATCACAATTCGTTGTAAACCTATAATAGATCTAAACAAAATCCATGTTCTATTCACAGCCAGCTGCTGCTTTACATTTTATACATTTGATAAATTTATACATAAATTCTTCTCAGATTGCCCCTTCATCCTTTCATATGAGAATAACATATAAACAGAACACACTGTTCTCGTTTGATTAAAAACCTAAGTGCCAACACAAACCAAATGTGCACCAACTACACAGATATTCTCCCGTTTGTTCTCTGCTCTGGTTTAATGGAAGTGTTGGCCTGTATGACAGTGCGGTCTCTTTTTTTTTTTTTAATCCGAACGCTCTGGTTTAATGGAAGTGTTGGCCTGTATGACAGTGCGGTCTCTTTTTTTTTTTTTTTTTTAATCCGAACGCCCTGGCAGTCCCTGGCACTAACAAATGGAGGGCTGGTCTGTTTAAATTTCAAATGCACAATCCCTTGAAAAAAAAAAAGTCTATGTACAAGCCTTCATTTTAGCATTAGCCTATGCAAAAGTTTCTGAGTAGAATAATGGCATTTCTGCTGTAATGGGGCAAAAATATGTTGACTCCCAAATAGTGAATGAGGTGTTTAATTTAACTTGCATGTTAAAAGTGAGCTGTGTGAACATAACCACCCCAGTCTGTTTGCTAATAATACGATGTAATGTTAAAATGTCATTTATGTTTGAGCTTGCTTTGGCTAATGCAGCGGCTCATCCATAGAAATAAGCTACAACTGAACTGTGACCTCTGTCTGTCCGTGTCCGAAAATGGTGCAAAAGCTTGTTTTTTACCCGGTAACACAAAGACAGAGAGAGGTGACAGGATGTTGTTTCTCATTTCTATGGCTCCATTCCTGCCCTCATGGTCGTCATTTACAGCATTTTTTCTTCTCCACGTGCAGGATTTTGTTGCAGCGGGGGCATGTGTGGTACACATCCTTGAAGTTTTTCATGAAGAATGGAATCAGGCAGCAGCACAGCACTAACCTGTAACACACACACACAGAGTTGGTGTCATGCAGCTTCCTGCCAGTATTTGCTTTGTTTTGACCGTTCTTCATTTGTAGGTCACATTTGTTGTCGTTGTTTTTCATTTAATTTCATAAAAAGAAGTCAGGCCCAGGTGACAGCTTAGTGTTGGATCACCACAATGTTTATATTTGTTTTTCTTTTCCTGCTTTTTCTAATATTAATGTTCAATGTGGCGATTCTGACAGAACTTTCCAGATTAAAATACTGTGAGACTGACTTGTTTTTCAATTAGCCAAAATCTGCTCCAACTGTCACTTGTTAATCACTTGTTAATCTGATTCATTGCAAAGTTGTTACAGATTCTTCACCACTAAGGTACAAGATCAGCTCTGGCAGGTCCTGTATTATGAGCGAAGGATGTGGCCTTGTCTTAGGCCTTTACTGGCTGGTCTCTGGTCTGCATGTGGATGCATAGTTTGCTGTGTGCTCGGTGTGTTCTCTAGGAACCCAGCAGTCTGGTTAATTTGGCCAAACTACAACAACACACTCACCCACAGCAGATGAAGAGTAGACACATCAGCCAGGCGTAGGTCCCTGCTTTGTAGGTGACGTTGGTCATGACCTGCGTCTGGCAGGAAGTGCAGGTCGTCATGCCAGGAGATCTGCCCAGCGCCGTTTCATAGCTCACAAACTTCCTTTTGCCATCTCCACCAGATACGGCGCCTGAACCCAAGCCGCCTCCTCCGCTTGTGTACACTGAGGGATGAAAAGAAGCGGAGCCAGGGGTCAGTCGAGAAGAGAAGGAGGTGAGGAAACAACGATAAACTAGAATAAACAAACTATTGCTCAGGTTTCTAGCATGTTATTCCAAAATAGCATCAGGTGTGAGTTTACCTGGTGAGACAGTGTTGCTCTGTGTGGTGGGAGGAGTGAAGGGGGTGTGGACATGGTAGACCTTTACTCCATCCCCCTGACCTTCAACTGGACCAGAAGAAGAAGGAAGAAACAGAAACAAGATGGAGTTAATGAGCCAGTGATGATGATGATGATGATGATGAACTATGTGTGTTTGGACTCACCTGGTAAGATGTAGGGAGGAAGCTCCTTCTGTCCATCTGCACTCATCGTGCTGGAGAGAGAGCACAGACAACATGTATTAAATATACCTGCGATCTGTCTTAGTGCTGGAACGATACTTTCCCACCCAGTGCTCCTCCTTTTTGCCCCTAGATGGAGCTAAAGTACAACAAACATCTGGCAGTTCCTGATTGAAATGTCTGATGGGTTAGTTGTCACCACAGGTTATGTATCCTACATTGTGTGTAGCAGCAGCAGCAGCCCTGAGGGAAATGCCCGGGCGTGACTCTCTGAGCTGCTGCTCGTGAGAGTCATCCCTGCTGAGGGGACGTAGACATTTCTTCAGACTTTTAATAGCTGAGTCATCCTCATTGTGCTATTGATTCATTTAAAGGATTCAACTTTAACGATGACTCTTCAAAATGATTTATTGTTCAAAATTAGACAAAAAATTCAAAATGTTCTTTGCCCATTTGACGTCGTGTAAAGAAGCTGAAACACCTTAAATCATGCAGGTAAATCCATTGGACGTGTTTTTAAAGTACAGAAGTACGTAAATAAACTGCACATACAGTTGTGTTTAGAAATTTACACATTTTTTTGTGAAAATATCACTTAACATGGTGAAATGTGTCTCCATCATAATAACAGCTACAGTTAATCTACATTCTGTCTGACCACTTTCAGTTTTCTGAGTGATCATTTATATCTTTTAAAAATTGTCAGTGTTTCTCAAACGGTGCCAGGTGGATGTACATGTGGTCATTTCTCACAGCCGCATTCTTCTTCCATCTGTGAATGGAATATTGACCTTACTACTTTTTAATTACATGAAGCAGTCCGCTGGCATGCAAACAATCCTCATCGAGCCCCCGTGACTACACCAATGATGAATGTCAGCCATGACGATAATATCCCACAAAACCAGGCAGATAAAATAAAAATAAAGTGCAAATAAAAATGCAGCTAAACATGAATTTGTTATGATCAAAGGCCAAATCAGAGGATGAAGCTGAGATTCCTGTAACAAACCAACCTGACGTCCTGCAGGAACAGCTGGCATCACTCAACAGCTCAGACAACAAACATCTCTCAAAGTTGGACGAGGCCTCATTCAAAGATAAATAGGTGACACCAATCTGACCGACAAATAACCAAACTGTGCCTCCTTCATACTTTAATTAGTCCAGAATAAACGATTGAACCGTTAAAATGTTAAAAAACTGAGACTTCAGTGTCCAGGTCCAATGCACATCTCATTGTCACCTATTCAAACACACACTTTCGCCTCATACATACATACACACACACACACACACACACACACACCACCTTCCTACTATTCACTACATGCACCTGAGGTTTAGTCATTTATCACCTGTCATTGCTTTGGATCTGCAGGAGATTGGCCACTTCGTTGCTCAAGGTGCTCAAGGTGATCAACACACACACACACACGCCCATATGTTGGTGCAGGAATGTGACTGAGCTGCATGTTTCTCTCTGAGTCAGACTGAAGGTGCGTCAACCAAAACTGCTGCTGCTGATGAGCTCACCAGTAAACTTTGGCTTTGCACAAATCTGAATCCTGATCGGAAATCTGTTAAGTGGGTTTGTGTGTGACACAAAAAATAAGAACTGAAATCAGATTGTCACACATAAAATGCCCAGTGGGGCAGAAATGGAAATTTCAATGTATTTCCAAAATGTCTCAGAGGAATGAGAACGAGGAATGAGGAAAGCTGTCTCTCCACAGCTTC
Organism: Mastacembelus armatus; assembly: GCF_900324485.2. Lineage (NCBI taxonomy): Eukaryota > Metazoa > Chordata > Actinopteri > Synbranchiformes > Mastacembelidae > Mastacembelus > Mastacembelus armatus. The sequence continues at coordinate 20,129,678 of NC_046640.1, forward strand.
AGCAGTTTCTTGCTCGTTAGCGTAGGTAGGGGAGCGGATCTCGGATAAGTGGTTGCTGTCGGACTCACTGGCTCTGTTCAGTGGTGCTATGAACAGCTGGTGTGACAATAATTGGAGCGTTTGGGTGTGTTGGCTTCAGGTTAGTCAAGAAAACAGTTGATTTGGTTGTTTCCAGCAGCTTTTTTCTGAGGAGGATGACTGAAGTGAGAAAATAACGCCTGAAGACAGACCGTGACGCTGCCATATAACTGAACTATGACTGTTAAAAACTACTGACCGTCCACATTGTTTCTATCACATGAAAAAGATTAAGTGCAACTAAAACATAGACAGACAAGAAGTTAATTTAAAGTGTCCAGGAAATAAATAAACAGCAGAAAGCAAATGACTATTTAAGTCAGTCCCCTCTCTACATGGCTCCTATGCTGCGACGAAAGGCCGTTGATGGAGGTGGCGATTGGGTGCGGCCTCCAAAAAATCCATCTGCCACATTACAGAGATGCTTTAAAGGCACAATGAAGGAAAGTCGGAAGCTACAGTTCAAACAATAAGTGCTCTGTGGGAACAGAGGCACATGACCTTTGCTCACATGGCATTTGCTCTGTCTCCATGTTGGTGGATTAATGGAGGATGAAATGGATGGGACCACAGCACGACCTCCCATCCACCGTGTTCTGCTGACAAACCCGAGAAGAGTTTTAGTGGGTTTCCTTGCTAACATCCTTTGACACATCTGATGTGGTTTAACAGCACATCAGCTGCAAATTGATGTGTTGAGTTCAGTGAAACTTGGATTTTCTGATGCTAAGTTTTTCATCTGGACAAGTTAACACACCCAGGTGTGGCCTTACTGTACGTGGTCTGGTCAAACCTGACTTGATTCTCAGTGTGACAGAGAAAAGGACGAACAAGGGGAGACCTAAAAAATCATCATCACATGTGGCTATTCCAACGGCTGTTTAACAATGTATTAAACCAATCAGTTCATCAGGTACATTTTCCTTTCACCTAGTTCAGACTCTGATTTTTGTGATGTATTAACTAATTTTTCCTTCACATCATCGTATAATATAACAAAACAAAACAAAACAAAACAAAAAAACTGTGACATTCAAATTTAAAAATAAATGAATCAAGGTTCAAAGTTCTGGTTTTGAGTTTGTGTTTTTCTGGTGACAGTGGAATAGAGTGTCTGTTATAAATAGAAATTAAAAGGGAAAAACATGACACTGCTCAGATTCAGTGACAGAAACTGGCATGAAGTCCAGTCACAGTTTATAGTCTTGTGATTATTTCCAGTCTGTAACTGTGACTAGAGAAATTTCCCTCTTTTCCACATGAAACCTTTCATGACTTCAAGATGTTAGTGCAAATCAGCATCGCTTTTTAGAAACCTACATCTAAAATCATGTCATGTATAACCTGATGTACACGAGCAATAAAACGTACACAGAAAACGCCCTTAACACCTAAGCTGCTCACTGATGTCCTGCTATTCAAAACACAAACCATAAATCCTTCCATGTGTAACCAGGAGCCAAACGACTGGAAAAAACCTAAAACTGCAATGCAACAACAACCACGATTCAGATCATGTCCAGTAATAAAAGTCTACTTTCGTTCACAGCAGACCATTATTTAAAAAGTAAACGTTTCTGCTTAATGTCCTACATCCTGATACTGTTTCAGCCCAATGGCATGTTCTAAACCCAGAAATACCAGTCTGTGTCACATAACAAGAAGCACAGAGTTTTTACAGCAGCACCTATGCAGGACTACACCCATGTCTGCATGTATAGTTCAAAAGCTCAAATGTCAAATCCATAAATCGTAAAAATAACAATCGGAAACATCAGGCAAGAGGAGGAGAGACAGCAGGTATAAGCAGCAAAACAGGAGTATGTTGCTCTGGTGTCTTCAAAAGTACGAACATGACGTTATTAACAGTTGCAACTAAATTCTCTGCCCTTTGGAGACAGCATATATTATTATTGACTAGTGTTTGTTTTTGTTTTATCTCCACTTTCTAATAATTACCAATCGGTTTTTTCTGATCATTTAACATATTGTAGTTTATCTCACAGGTACAAGCAAAAGGAAAATACAACCCTCTCTGTGTACATCACATATTCGTGTGTCTGTCTTACCTTGACCAGGTGTTGCAGTCAGTATGCAGTGATGTGTGTTTGCAGCTGCTGATGTAGAGTCCCAGCAGGTTGTCGTCCACCTGTCTCACCTGTCTCTCTACAAGCCTCGCCCTGGCTCTGCCCACAGCCCCACCCTCCCCCTACAAAGACGTGAATATGCAGCAAGAATGAGTCACTAGGTGGTTTAGGTGTTCCTCTGAAAAACTGTACTGGTCCTCTTCTTGTTCTGTCTTTCTGAGATTATTGAGGGAGTGTGTGTGTGTATGTGTGTGTCACTCTGTCATATGAGAATAACTTGTTTTCTACCTGCGATGTGTTGTTTCAGCTAACACATGACAAAAACTATACGCTGGTCAGAAGAATCTTTTTTCCTGTGTCAACAAAGAGCCCGGACCGTGATGAGACACTCTGTTCAGACCAGAGTTCGAAGGAGAAATGCTGGTGTATATTAGAGCCTAAAAATAAATTATTATCTAAAAAGGGACAAATGTTTGATTCATGACAGAACAAGACATATAAAAGTCCAAATATGATTACATGCAGGTATAAGCTGTAGAGTGTCAGGACCAAAAATACTTTTTTTTTTTTTTTAATATGTACATTAGAGACAAAAAAACTAGAAACTAATAATAAACATTAAACATTTTTTGATCACGAGAAATACATTTTTTCTTTTTCATACTGACATTAAATCAAGATCGTTGAGCTGGAAAGCAAAAGTCTGACAGGCTCAAAAATCTTTGCTAAGAGTTAGACGAGAAATTTAATACCAGTCTAGTATCTGTACTGAGGCTCGTTAGCATAGCTTAGCTTAGCTTAGCATAAGGACCAGAAATAAAGAGTTAGCCTGGCTTTGGCTCACCAACCAAATGTGTTATATGTGTGTTGTTAGTTTACAACATGGAAAAAGTGTAAAGCAAACGATGTTTAGTCTTTGACCTGCTCTGTTTACTCGTGGCTCTTTGTATGAATGAAACCAGGTGTAGCATGTTACATGAGCTTTCTCCCTGTTTCCAGTCTTTGTGTCAGCTGTGAGCACAGTATCAGTGCTCTCATGTTAAGCAAATGTGATGCTTTAATGCCTCTTGTTTTAGCTGCATTGATGAAGGGGGATTTTATTTGGAAGAGACAAACATGCCTTTGTTTTCTTTTGTTGTGGTCACATCATTACATTTCAGCTCAAACGTTGTCTGGGAGGTTTTGCATTTTCTCTCATGTAACTGGGTTCAGGCCAGTTCAACCACATTTTTCCACTGTTGGTCAGCTCAGTCACAGAGTACTGCTGGGGGCTGGCTTTCCTAAAAACTCCTCACAGGTACATTAAGGAATGCTGGAAAGTAAATATTAATGATTTCCAGCATACCAGTGTTCCCAACATCAGGAGTCAAGAGATCAGGAGGCAGCAGTCTGAGTGTTGAAAAGTCAAGCGTGGAACCTTATTTTATACAGACATGCTTGATATGCTTAAACATATTTTAAATCCTGTCCACTATAAAAATGCAGCCCTCTGTCAGTTTATCTTTCTGTGAATGTGAGACGTTATGATATAATCTCAGAGTGTGTCCACGTTTAAAATCGTTTTTTTTTTCTCTAAAAACCACAGTAGGAACATCTGCAGCGTGAAAATGTGTGTAAGTGAGACTGTGGGGTGTTGCCTGGAAGTGGGAGAGGTGTTAATGTGTGTGTGTGTGTGTGTGTGTGTGTGTGTGTGTGTGTGTGTGTGTGTGTGTCAGGGTGAGTGTTTCGATGGGCCTGATGAACAACATTCCAGCTGATAGACCCATCCCTACAGACATTTACATTCCTTAAACAGGCTGAGGTGCATGTGTGTTTGTGTTTCCATGTTTTGTGTAAACAGGTACATTTCTAAGTGATTTGGCAGAGGCTGATTCCTGTTTCCACTCAGTGTCCTCACTGTTTGTACTGATACCAATCGTCTTTCATTTAATAAACAATCGTTCTAAAAAGAGAGGAAAACACACAACTGATAAAATAAATTGTTTTATCCATGTACAGACATGTTGCAGACCAGAAGAATGGATTCAATGTCAATAACTGATCAGTTATTACTTCTGATTATATTATGGAAAATGTCTGTTTGTGATAACAGAGACCTTATACAGAACTGAAAAGCTTTGATCAAGCTTTGGGTCTCAGGATCTGCTGGAGCCTATCCCAGCTGTCTTTGGGTGAAAGGCAGGGGCGCACCCTGGACAGGTCACCAGTCCATCACAGGTAAAAGACTTTTTTAATCACAAATAAATTCTTGCATAAAATTGATTTATCATTTTAGTGTTAAATACTCTAACTGTGTATGTGTCACTCATTTACTGGTGTTAGAAAAACTAAATCTTGATACTGTCCTTGTTTTAGATTAAATCTACTTTCTACTATGCTACTGTAATTAAAGTATATTATATTAATCTAATGAAATTATATCACTATATGATTTGAACAAAGAGACCAGTTATTTTGGGAGTATTCAACAATACAGCTCCCATTAGGCTTTGACAACTCTCCCACTCATTGTTACAATTTCTAGCTGAGCAGATCTTGAATGTCATGGTAAAATAAATACATTTGCTATTTATGCAGCAGCTCAGTAGAGCATTATACACAACTAAACCAATAAGCCATTCTAGTACTGTGTTTGATCATATGAGCATAATGGTTTTACAAGATAAAAGATTGATAATGATGCATTTATCCTTTTTCATGTTTGTCAATTATGTACATACTAGTTTAGCAAGGTGTGGTGAGATCAAAGACACACACACACACACACACACACACACACAGACACACACACACACACACAGACAGACAACGAAACCTGCAGTGTGTCCTCCCTTTGATAAAGTTCACCGTCAATAAAACACTGCAGACTATGCAGATTCACATCAGACAGTTTCCATACAAGTAACATTACAGCAGGTGCATTGTCTTTAATACATTCTGACAAACAAACACCACACAGTGTAATGCAATAATTAGTCTAATGTACAATTGTATATCTATAACTGTGTATAATTCAGTACTGTGATTTTAAATATTTTTAAGAATTTGGCCACACGAGCTAATGAGCAAATGACATAAAGATCAAGTCATTGCTGATAAATAATGGCAAAAGTCACTGTGTGTCCTTGTCTGTGAGTCAGACTCAAACCTGTGACACTGACAGCAGGTACTGTGACATGTAACCTGCTGAGTCATTATCACTTCCTTTTTTTCCTTTTACGGACTAAGAAGAAGCTAGACCTGTTTTTGTTTTGTAAACTTTTAAGGATTTGAGTTTATTTTCACTCTGTGTATATTTAGATTTCGGACGACATTTTAAGATCGCACCCATGACTCGGTGTAAAATACATATAATAATTAATAATTAATACTACAACCAGCAGAAAATCAGCATCAGCACAGAAACACTGAGTTGGAGTTAAGTGCACCCTGCACCACACCTGTCAGTGAAAGTGTGTGGCAACATGGAATAATATGAAAACACAGTGTTCAGTGATGATATATTACTTTAAGACAATGGCATGTTGTAAATAAAACAAGTCTATAATTTGTGTACGTTTACAACAGTGGGCTGATCTTGACCTTCTGGCAGATGCTTCTAGTCTCTCTGAATGACCAGTAGTCCATCTGGGCTCAGTAATTTTCCTAGTGGTCCATTTCTCAGGGTTTTACGCTCTTAGGAACATACAACCTCTATGTACTCTATGTACCTCTATCAATAAAAGAATCTCTTTATTCAGATTTTAGAGCTACACCATCACCAAAACTGATTGCAAACACTGATCTACAAGCTTCAGCTCGACTGCACAGTGGACTGAGTGCGCTTGATGGTGAATGTGCGTCCTGTCCTGAAATAGTTCTCTATTTCTTCCAGCGAGCGTCCGCGGGTCTCTGGGATGCACACGGCGTTGAACAGCAGGCAGAGGACACACACGACTGTGAAACACAGGTAGGGCACATAAAGCCCGTAGCTGTCCACCAGGTGTGTGAAGGCGTGTGTGAGCATGAAGGCGGTTAACCAGCTGACAGTGACACAAAGGCCTGAAGCCACGCCTCTGGCCACCAGGGGCAACACCTCTGACATCAGCAGCCATGTGATTGGGCCCCATCCCATGGCGTATCCTAGGAGACAGACAACAATGTGACAATGCTGATATGAAAGAAGATTACGTCATAGCAAAATAAGAGCCACAAAAGTCATATATAGGCCTTTGTTAGGGCACTGACCCTGCTATGTTTTCAGAGTTTCTCAGGTACATCTTATTTAAAAAACTATAAATATTTATATTATATAAAAAAGACACTTAAATAATCCGTCTACTCCTTCAGGTCTGACTTTGGACAGATGACAGCAGTTTCCCCAAGTCGCACCACCCAACAACACAGATGTTTTCGGTTTTAAGTAAGGTGTGAGAACACAATCAAAACCAATTGAACTAATTTAGCAGCACAACACCCAAGGTGGGGGATGTATGTTGACAGCAGTTAATCATCATCCTTTAACAGCCAATAATAACACAATGACTCAACAGGTCACAACTTGTTAGGACAAAAAGTAAATTAATGCAAAAAGCACATGCTTTGTATAGAGACACCTGTCGTACAGGTTATCAAACCTCCACCCAATTTAACTGCATCCATGTTAACGTTTGACTGTAGGTCCTAGTTTGCTTGTCCCTGTGTTACATAACTGGAATAAACCAAAAACAACACCACACCACAGCAATGGTCAGACTTGAAGCTCTGACAGGCTGTTTATGGACATCATCACGCTAACATATTCCCAATGACAACGCTCACATGCTGATGTTTTTTATTGTGATGCTTAGAGAGGGTGTAATATTAGCATGTTAGCACGCTAATATTACACCCTGCTTTGGTATTTGCTGTCTCCTTGTCATAAGGCCGAAGGAGCAGCAGTAATTAGTACAAATAGGATTATACAATAAGTACATCCATGTTGCGGTAGAGCTTTGAGCCAATCATTTGGTCATTAGCCAAAGTATTAGACAATAATATTCTAGCACTAGATGAGAAGTAAGTGGATTTGAATATTTGTGCCAAATCCATTCAGCAGCTGCTCAGAGGTCAGTCTGGGTAAAAGCAGTGTACAGACCGGCAGATATCACCTCTATAGAGCCAGTCTGTGTCCATGGTTAAATACAAAGATAGGACTTGGTAAAGCATGAACTTTCAGCAACAGTTGGAAGCTGCTTGCAACACTCACCAAATATAAAAACCATAGTGCTGATGAGAGGAATGAGGCCTGCAGAACTCTGGTGGCTGGCCTCTAAACTGTACCCGATGGTGTTATAGTCTGTGTGGTTTGGAGGAGCAGGGCCTGGAGGGCAGGGTGTGGTGTGGGAAACCATGGTCAGAGTCAGCGTGGACAGGAACATCAGCATGCTTGATGTGTACAACAGGGCTTTGCGTCCCGCCTTGTCCATCAGACTGGCTGCTGTGAGGACAGAAAAGAGGCGAACCAAACCCACAATGGCAGCATCGTACCTGAAAGATACCGAACAAGCGCCGGTCAGTACGTAGAGCATGCTGGGATTGAAATCTGCAATATCATTTTAAAAACATAATAATTTACAAATCATGATTTGCACAGTGAATGTGACCTAACTGGTAGACAGATCATATGTTTGCATTAAGGAAGAATTAAGCTTTATCTGAACAACAAACAACAAGATTAACAGTCAAATCAGGAGATAGACAAATAAGTACATAATAATTAAATGTAGAATATTTCTCCTACTTAGGCTCCAGGGAGACTTGGCTCAGGGCAAAGATGGGCTGCAGGTAGACTAGGATGGGGGTGATGCCCGTCATCTGCTGCAGGAAACGCATCACCACAGAGATGATGATTGGCCGGTAGTAGACAGGTGTGACCAGCTGGGATAAGGTGACTTTTTCCTGTGTGTTGATGCTGTGCTGCATTGGTGGAAACATAAGAAACATATGTAGATGTACTACTTTGTACGTTTTGAATATTCTAGCATGTATACCACTGAAGTCAATGTGCGAGAACAGATAAGTGATTACTGTTCTCTCCCCTGGCCCTTGTTAACACACATAAAAGCCGCTGTCTGTCTCTTACCTGTATAGCACTGAGCTCGCTGTGGGTGTCGTACTGACTTCCCCTCAGCCAGCGCAGGGCCTTCTCAGCCTTCTGCACTCGGCCCAAAGAGAGAAGCCTCCTGGGGGAAGAGGGCATGAACATCAGCAGCACAACCATCAGCACAGCTGGCACCTCTCCTGCTATGGCCAACCAGCGCCATGGTACCACCAGACCTGTTCATTACATACAATACTGAGATTATGATATCATGAGCAACAGAGCAAAAAAAAAAAAAACCCTGAAAAAAACCCCAAAATAATAAAAACCAAAGAATAATAATAATCCCAAAAAATCAACATCCATGATGAGTAGTGTTTATTAGATACTACTCAAACTACACAGCTAACATATAAAAAATGTGGAGTATGTTCCTACTCAGGGCATAGAGCGTCAAGGACCCAAACACAGAAGTGATTTGAGGACAAGAGCCCAGAGCTCCTCTCACGGCTTTGTGGGAGATCTCTGAGATGTAAACCTGTGACATAAGCACAAAAAAACAAACAAACAAACAATGCATGTAGTATGAATTCAGACAGCAAACCATAAGAACAAATCACATATTAATTTCATAATTATCCTTATAATTGTCAACTGTAATTGAAAAAGGACAAAATCCATGTCTGCCTAAGAACCTACAGGAATCGATGCTGCTGTCATCCCACCAGCAACACCTGTGAGGAAACGCCCCACATGAAGCATCCACAGGTTTACAGCTCCTCCAAGCAGCAAGTACCTGAGATATGCATGTACAGACAAGAAGAAAATATTTACACTCATATACAGACATCATGGCTTCAAAAGCATCGTGTTCTTACTGCGGTGTGTGTACATTTTAAATACATAATATAAAGGTACACAATACATTTAAAGGTATTTTTCAGATAATACAATTCAGATTCAGAAGTTAGATAAATGAAAATTATGTTGTAGAATACAAAATATAAAATGCAGTAAAATAAGTAAAAATAAAAAATAATACCGTATCCCACCGGTTTGTCCCTGAGTTTAAGTAATATCATCTAAAGTGGACCTTGTCTGGTGTATTTTATAGACTATGGATTTGTTACTGAGACAAAGTATGAGCACTATTTTAATGCTGGGGTCATGTAGGTGAAATTCTAACTACGTATCATCATGTTTAGCAGTTTAATTAACAGGAAGCATTAAGTCGCACCCAATAGTTGACGGCACTGCAGACACCATGATGCTCAGCTTCCGTCCAATCATGTCGTTGAGCAGCATGGCCCCGAGCCCCCCGGCTGCTGCACCCAGAGTGTAGATTGAGCCGAACCAGGCGGCCTGCTCTGTGTCCATCCTCAGCAGGGGGTCAGCATCAGGGCTCTTGAACTTTGGCAGAACAGGGGACGAATAGACCAGGGAGTAACCGAAGTTAAAGTTCCCCAGGACGGCTGAGAAGACTGCCAGGAACAGCCTGGAGTTATTGATCTGGGATGAAGAGATGTGGACAGATGAGAGTGGAAGAACAGTGAGAGTATGTTGTGATTAGAGAATTAGTCAGAAAGTTTGGGTTAAGTTAAGTTTGAGATTTAGGGGCTTGAAAACTTCCTTTTTTAATGAAAGTAAATATCAATGCTCTTTTCTTCTAAAAACATGAAATAAACAGTTTCATAATTAAATAGACCACACCTGGTTTTCATGGTTGTCTATAGTTTTTGTTTTTGTCATGGTATATATGAGTGGTGATCGTGGCAACTGACTTTAGGCAGCCTGCTTCTTTGTTTACTCCACTAAAAGTTCCATGCAGCACTTTCTCAATAATGAACAATGTTGTTCTGTCAGCAGTCTGGGTGTTTTGTAGGTTTGCTACTGGGAACAGGATTCTGCTGCCATTCTGAGAAGATCATGCCCCAGAGTTGCCAAATGGCTAAAATAGATAATATTGTATTTCTGTGCTTCATTTATGCTACATCACAATTAGTAAAACTGCAGCTCAGAACATTTAGAACAGGTTCAGTTGCACCAGTGTTGACTGGTTCTTGTGTTTTTCACTACTATCACTGTTTAGGATTTTTATTAAACTGGACTCAAAATTACTTTTTCAAATCTGAGTGTGACCTGGTGACACAGCAGGGACACTAATTGTGTTTTAAAATGATTCAAACTAGTAAAATGCTGCCAACCTTTGATTCAGCTGATGTTGACCTTCTGTTCAGCAGTGGAGTCTCTTCGTCCATGTCTGCAGCTGGAGACCGCACAGCAACCTGATCACAGGTGTCCGGGTTTCACGGCCGTTTGTTCTCCACGACAAAGGGAGAAAATATTACTGAAGTATAAGATGAAAAACTCTCCTCGTCTGTAAAAAAATATCTTGTTCCAGTGAAGCTCCTAGAAAAGCTAAATCTTCTTTAAAGGTTAGAGATTAAAATGAGTCTTTTGTTTAAACGCAGTCATATCTTCTGGATTCGAGTGAAAACTGTGAAGGGTGACCGGTCATCTTCCTGTGAACAATGTGCAGATCAGGGTTTTCCAGCCTGAAAAAAAAAAACCTGACGTATCAGGTGTTCACAATGAAAAGGAAACTGAAAACTCTGTTTACACCAGATTTCCACATGTGAAACTGATTTCATGATGTGAATAGCTGAACATTTTCAATAAAAAAACATATTGCTCAAGATGTCATGGATACAGGCGACAAAAGCAAACTACCCCCTTCTTTCTGCCCTCAGTGGGAGGTTTCTAAGTGGAGTCTAAATGAAGTCACTGTGTTGTAACTTTGTCATGAGCAGAAAGCAGAAGAGAGGGGTGAACAGCAGATTCCTGGATTGGGCCATTCAAAAGAAAGCAGAAGAACAAGAAGAGAGCAGATCCCCTGTCAGTTGAGTCAGGAGGAAGAGGAAAGTACAGGCTGCTACACCCTCAGCCCACACATCATGAGATTTACTGCTATGCTGCAACACAACACACACAAATACACTAACATACACACCAATCAAAGCACGATCACACTGAGGGAACTGTGTGTTATTTTGCTGATTGATATTAAAGACATAATAAATCAAAGCTTAATAAATCAAACATTTCAAAGATCCAAAGGAAACATTAAGGTTGCTCCACACACAGGGTGGATGAATGTGCTCACAGTATTCTGCATTTAAAAAACGGTGGAGGTCAGTTTGCAGATTGATTTGAGGAGGGTGCTTTAGGTTTTTCTTGTTCATGTGTGAGCGAGAGAGACAGAGAGAAGCTGAGTACCTGTTAAATCCATCTGCATTTCCTCTCAGTCCCCAGATGATGTTTGGAAAATGGAAAATGTGTTCTTGTCCCAGTCCGGGGGTGAGCTTTTGTGTGTTGTGTGTGTTTGTAGTGTATATACTGTGTATAACAAGACCAGCCCTGTTTAGCTATGTCTTTCTCTCTTATATTTTTCCCCTCCACACTTTAACACAGGGACCCAAGCGCCCAGCTGCATCTATCACTGCTCCTCTACACCATGGGCAACCTCAGGCCCGGACACTGGCTCCTGATCCTGGTTCACATACTTCAGCTGCAGATTCAGCCCATAAAAGTCCAGGGAAATGATCCAGTATCCCAGAAACTACGACGGCTCAATGAACAGGTGGGTTTGAGTCAGATTGTGTGTGTGTTTACATCAGGAGTACCCAACTTCCATCAAAATATTGTACATTTTTATTACTTTAACAAGAGTACCAGGGTATTATATAATTTTTTAATGCAAATTGTTTTGCAGTAGCAGCTGTTACAGTTGCAAATAGTTTGTGGTGCATCAACTTAAACAAGCTCCTGTGTATCATGACTGACTATCTGACTCGTCTCTGTAAAATTGTGGTTTTCTGCAGCTGCTGGTTTTCCGCTAGCCCCTTTCCCTCAGCCCCCTTGTTTCTGCACTGCTCTCAGAATATTAGTCATTTTGTAAAGTAGTGATGAAAGCTGAGATGGTGTTGCAATAATAATGATTGTTCAACATAAAAAGTCATTATGTCATGTGTTTGTTTTTTTTCTGGAGATTTTGAGTATTTTCCTGATCCTTAAATTGGTTACCAGACAGCTGCAGAAAATCCATTTCTTCTCTGGTAGTTCCAGCAGTTCCGGGCTCTGACCAAGGCCCGTTTGGACATGTTGGCCATGAACCAGAGCAGAAACTCCTCGCAGGTCCTGGAGAGTCGCATTCAGGCCCTGAATGACCATTACCATCACATGTCTCAGGACCTCGAGCACCTCAAGCAGAGCTCAACGCAGGAGATAGAAGGTCTCAGGTTAGAGCTGGTGGACAAATGGTCTTCATAGGTCCAAATATGTGTGTGGACTGGGTATGCTTAACAAGCAAAGGCATTATATAAAGCTGTGAAAGTTGAGCGAAGGCTGGAGAAGAGGAGTGGACAGTTTGGGTTAAATATAAATTTTAAAAAATTGCTAATGGCTGTTTGTCAGATATTAGGAAATCTGCAGTGTTGAGTGGGTGGATTCTCCTTTAAATGTTTGCTCTTCTGAGGGATTATCAAATCATTTTCTTATCCAAGATGTTCAGTCATTTTTTTAGAACAGCCCTGTAATAAATGTGATAACGAAGCGCAGACCACAGCCTACAAACTACACGAGGAACTTTTAACAACAGGTAATTACTACATGAAGTAAACAAAAATATGTTTATCATCCCAGAGAGTGGAGTAGGAAGCTTGAGAAGAAAAATAAACGTCTGGAGGGTCGTCTGGCTTTGATGGAGAGGAACCTAAGGGAGAATCGCCGTCACGCCCAGAAACAGAAGCCTGATCTTAGTGAAGAATTCTTCAATCTAACTCTGGAGTTTCAGAGCCAAGAGGAACGGCTGGGTGCCCTTCAGGTCCAGCGTGACGAGCTGCTGGTGGGGCTAAAAGGGTTGCAGGAATCCCTGGAAAACCAGGCGCTGCGTGTGACTCGACTGGAGGAGCGACTCAGTGAGGTCCTGCAGTGGAATGGAGGGGGCAGCCTCAGAGGGTCAGGGAGGGTGGGAGAGACCCTCAGCTCTAACATCACACCTCAGAAATATGACAATCCACACAGGAGAAGCCAGACCCATAAAGGAGGGAGGCCTGGGAGGATTCTGGGTGGATATACCCAACCCAGAGCAGAAGGAATCAGTCAAACCAATACTGACAAGCCCTCACAGTCCAAGCTGTATCAATACCATGCAACAAACCAGCCTAAACGTCCAAAAGCCCAAAAGCCAAGACCTCAGCTAGACTCTCATCCACAGGCACAAGACCAGCATCCAAACCATAAAACCCAGTTCACAGATTACCTTCCCCAACCAGATACTTACAATCCCCAGTCACAGGTCCAGATTCAGGCCCAGACACAACCTTACCCAATCCACCAGGAGCAACTTCAGTCTCGGCAAAGTGAGTCTTATAATCAGTCCCAGATCCAGCCCCAGGTCCAACAACCATCCAAGCCTCAGTTTCATTCTCAATTCCAGGTAGCCAACCCCAGTCGTCCCACCTGGCCCCAGCCCCAGTCATTGGTTCAAACCCATTCTGAGCCCACAAAAGACAGACAGAACAGGACCAGAGTGGGGGGTTCCCAGCCACAGGTCTCAGATTTTCTCTCTGAACCCCAGTCTGAGTCTTATCAGCCCAGCACTAGCAGATGGAAAGGTGAAGAAGAGGAAGATAGTGACACGAAGGTGAAGTCTGCTATGATCCATAACTTACTCCAGCTTCCTGTGAGGCACAAGATCCCTGCTAAACCAGTTCCCAAAAAGAATGCAAACAGTAAGTCAGAGTGATTGTAGACAAACCGTGTTTTGTCCTGTTCCTACATTCATGTTGACTAACACCTGGAAACATTTTTGTACCTTGTAGAGACTTGTTTGCTTGCTTCAGGATAGGTTATTTATTGATTGTAGAACTGAACATATCCTCCGTCTCCCTCTGTCTGCAGTCTGTAATGTGGACTCCATGCTGATCTTTCCCTCGGCATCAGCGGAGAACTACGTCAGCTTCTTCTTGACTCTTCCTGACCTTCCTGAATTTTCTGTGTGTCTGTGGCTCCGTGTGGAGGCCTCACACGTCGGCACACTGCTCTCCTACGCCACACATGACAATGACAACCAGGTAGTTCTGTTTGGACGAAACTCCTCTGCTTCATCTATGTCCTCGTCTGCTTCTTCCTCATCCTCCGACCACTCTTACTCCTCTTCTCTGGTCTCACCGTCTTCCTACAAGTCTGCTTCCTCACCCTCCCTGGACTTTGTCATTGGAGATACTGTCTATCGCCGTCTTCCTGTGTCGTCACTACTGGACGCTCACTGGCACCACCTTTGTGTCCTCTGGTCCTCAATCCAGGGTCGTTTCTGGTACTATAATGACAGACACCTAACTTCTTCAGGATCCAACTTCAGGAAGGGCTGGGAGATTCCTGGAGGTGGATCAGTGGTACTGGGGCAGGAGCAGGACTCTGTTGGTGGAGGGTTTGACCCCGCTGAAGGTTTTGCTGGGCAGATGGCAGGGTTCAGGGTATGGAACCGGGTTCTGAGCCCATCAGAGGTGAAAGGGGTGGCAGAAGGGAGAGGTGTGCCCAGGGGAGTGGTGCTTTGCATGGAGGATATAAAGGAGGTACATGGGGAGGTGCAGCAGGTGGCGTGTGAATGTTTAGAGCACTGCGTGTGATGAAGCTATGGAGCAGCATTCAAATAAAGAGCCATTTAACTGCTTTCTGCAGGAGCTATAATTGTCTTCTGCTTCACCCAATCTGAAGAAGCCAAATTAAAACAATTCTTTAAGATTTTTGAATACTTGGATATACACACACCATCATATCAGTCGCAGCAGATCAAAACATCAGGAAATTACAGCACAGAATATTTAAAAAGGGAGTTTCTTACTTATTACACTTCAGCAGGGGCAAAATTCCTGTAGTTCACATTATGAACCCCGTTCGACTCAGGGTCCTTCTGTGTGGAATTTGCATGTCTGTGTCCCTGTGTCTGTGCGGGTCGGTACTCTGGTTTCCTCCCACACTCCAAAGACCTGCAGTTTGGGATTAGGCTAATAGGTGACTCTAAATTTCCTGTAGGTGTGAGTGTTTTTCTCTATGTGTCAGCCTGCAAAATCTTTAGTCCAAAGACTAGTCTGTATTACTAATAGGGACAGCATATAAGTTTTCCTTTTGGATTGTCAGGTAATGTTGCTTTTTTATATAAATAAACTCTGTAAAAAAAATGAAACAAAAAAAAACACAGCTTTATTATTTCATGAATATTTTGGTCTAAATATTTCCTCCAATACTGGTGAAACATATTT
Source organism: Mastacembelus armatus (assembly GCF_900324485.2). Lineage (NCBI taxonomy): Eukaryota > Metazoa > Chordata > Actinopteri > Synbranchiformes > Mastacembelidae > Mastacembelus > Mastacembelus armatus. Next base: position 20,145,226 of record NC_046640.1, read on the forward strand.
TAGACACATGTGCAAAACATCGGTGAACTTTACTTAAGTAATAGTAAAAATACCAAAGTGTAAAAATACTCTATTACGAGTAGATGTGCTGCTTTCAAAATATTACTCAAGTAGAAGTTCATAAAGCATTAGCATCAAGAAATACACGAAGTACCAAAAGGTAGGCTAGTTATTATTCAGAGTGGTGCAGTTCACATAAATGTATATAGGTGGATTCGAATCAGTGATTATTATTGTGTTAACTAACCCTATTTATAATTTGATTTACGCTGGAATTCAATTACTGCATTTTTTCTGCAAGGTAACTAGTACTTAGAGTTATCAGATAGTTTAGTAAGAAGTACCATTATTTCTTTCAAAATGTGCTGGAGTCAGAATATGAAGTAATTGAACTGAAGTAAGGGACTTGGGTAAATATACTTCTGTGCCTCTTTGCACACAGACTTCAGTTTACGCCCTCAAACAGTAAAACTACACATCCCAGCATCCAACGCCCCGACGTATGACGATTGGCCCTGCACGCGATTGGCCCTGCACGCGATTGGCCCTGCACGCGAGACTTACAAGACGTCACGAGTTACGTGAATGATCATGGGGAGTTGAGTGAGAGCAGCAGCACTTAGCTAGCTAACAACAACTGTTGCTAATGAAATAATTTAGCGACGGTTCGAGCGGGGAGCTATCGGAGGACACCATGGCCAACATCACCAAGAAAGTGTCATGGTCCAGCCGAGCCGACGAGTTGGGGGCCGCCGGGGAGGGGACTCCGCTGCTCAACGGCTCCGAGCAGTCCAGAGCCTTCAGAGAGGTACGGCTATTACAGTGGCTAACAGTTAGCATGCCAGCTGTTAGCTCTCTCTGCTGCAGGACAGAGAGTTTGTTGTGTTTTTAAAAGTTATGAAGTTGTGTTGAGTCGTGTTTGTGAGCACTGCCTGAGGCTTGAATATTTGGAATGAGTTTTAATGCACTGTCGCAAACGGACTGTTCATTTTTGGGGGTGTTTTTATGTGCTATGACATGTTTGTAGTTGGGTAGTAACACCAAGCTCCATTTAGGACGGAGTGTAATTAAAGTTGTGTAAATAAAACGACTCACATGATGCATGTAATTAGAGTCAGCTGTCTAGAAAGACTAGTGAAAATTCTTGATTGACTAGTCCTTAAGCTTTTCACAGGGAATACTCATTAGTTTATATAAAACTGGAAAAGATCACTTCCAGGGCACACATGTTTAATCTAAAAGGTCACTGTCAGTGTGTTGGAGGTCACAATAATACTAAAAGTGATATGAAGCGTTGAATGAATGATTGTTCTGCTAATATAGAAACACACTGGAAAATCCTACTTACCCTTTTTTTCCTCTGGTGCAGCGGCCAAAACCTTCCTTACACCCTGCACCACCAGGACCAAATGTTCAGAAAATAATAAGTAAAGAAAGGAGAGTCGCCAAACATCCATTTATTTGTGCAGTCTATAATTCAACGTTGGCGTTTGCTTTGAACATGGCTTCTTTTAAGTTAATATTTGAAAGGAGGTGCTTTTAATTTACACATATATTCACTTTCACTTGTGTCAAACTTGAATTCACTTGAAATTCCCTTAGCGGATTAATAAAGTTTATCTGATATTATCCTAAACAGCAGTAAAGTAATATTTCTTCGTGTGTAGGATTTTGTCAGGAGAGTGTTACGTCCATCTCACAATGTATCACAAATGTGGTGTTAGGTTCTTATATCTCTGGAGCCCTGTTGACTGATGTTTACCAGTCAGCCTGGAAATTGTCACACACAGCCACATATATGTTTCTGTTTTGCTGTCTGTGATTTCTGTAGCTGTCTGAAGGAGGCAATATATTTCAGATAGGCAGACTCAGCACGGTGGATTTGGAAGAGGAAGTAACATCAGATGAGGTAAAGTCTCAGCTCTGTCCCTGTCTGTCGCGCCTGTTTATCATCACTCCATCAATACCGTCATCAACCGCTTGTGTTCCAGACTCCAGAAAAGCAGTTAGTTAGTCCATTATTACACTAGGATGCAAATTATCTAGATCCAACTCAATTAGAGATGATCTGCCTTTGGTATGCTATGCACATTACACCTACAGTTAAACGGCATTCAGGGGGATTTAACAATTGATGTTATGGCTACGTTTAGGCCAATTGAGTTGGCAAGGCAAGTTTATTTGTATAGCACAGTCATACACAGAGTGTATAAAGTAAATAAAGAAATAAAGTAATATTGTTACAGTAACATGTTAAAAGCACCTAGTAAAATATAGATTTTAAACCGAATAAAAAAAAATTACTTTGAATTAAATTAGAAGAGAATGAGAGTCGATAAAACGCTTTCAGTGTTGAAAGCTAACAAAAAAAAAGTTTTTAGCTTGGACTTGAACATTGTCAGAGTTGAGGCTTGTGTAAGCAGAAGGTAAAGTGTCAGACAGTAATGTTTTTCATTTAAGGTTAAGTTACTTCTTGCTGGGTGACGCCTAATGTGGAAAACTGACACAGAGATGATCTGCTAATAGACCAAATCAGCCCAGATGACTCACCCAGTGTGCATGAAAGGCACGTGTTTGGAAACCGTCTGATGCTTTTCCACTGTGATGCATTGCAAATGTCTGTCTCTTTTGGCTGTGTCTGTTTGGCAACTGTTTGTTTTTAATAAACTCATTTATCCCCCACATTGTTCACAGGTTCAGTTTACAATAAGTAAAAATATGCATTGAATATGAAGGCTAAAGGTGTAATTGAGGTTGACTTAACTTTCACTAGAGTCAGTTTAAATAAGGTTAATAAGGCAGTTATAGTAAGCTCAGTCTGGCTGTGAGAAGCTCCTATAATGCTTTTTGTTCTGTTTATGTGAATGTCACTTATTTTCTTTGGCTGCTTTAGTTGCTGCTGATTGTGTGGCTGTGCAGTCGGCTTTGGCTGTGTGACACATGCGCACTTATTATTGCATGTGACCCACTGATTTGCACTAGTGTTTCCTTTAACACTAAATAGTCTGCACTAACATTGGAAAAAACAATTTCAATAAATTTCATTTGTTTCTGAGTTTTTAATAAATGTTCTGGAGGAAACACTTGGCCTTTTTTCACCGTCACTGCAAAAAAAAAAAGTCTGTCAAACCTTTCCCCTTAGCTTCCTGCCGGCCTTCATGATTTAAAGGGTCAGAGGTCGAAAGTCAGAGCTGGTGTGGTGATGATTTTTTTTTCTGTTGTCCCTTCAGGACTCTGTAAAAGGAAGGCCCAAAGAGATCCCTCACAATGAGAAGCTGCTGTCACTTAAATATGAGGTAAAACAACACACTCATAAAACAGATTGGATGATTCTGGAGTTTAAAAATTATTTTGAATTAGAGCCTGTGTGTACGTTTTAAAGTTTTCCTGCTTTAGCGACATTTCAATGGAATTTTAAAAAAGACATGGATGGATTTTTTAAAAAAAAGTATAGACAAAAAACTGTTTGTTATGGAAACAAAGAGGGCAGTAATTATTATAATCCGGCAACATTGTTAAAATCAGCTTTGTATTAACATGCTTTTGGTTGTCAATGGAGTTGCTGTTATTGATCCAATATAGTATCAGTTTATCATGAACTACCAATGCCTTTATCATTGTGTTAATGATTAATTGTATGTATTTATAATGTTGGTGTTATTCCAGAGTTTGGACTATGATAACATTGAGAACCAGTTATTTCTTGAGGAGGAGAGGAGGATGAGTCACATGGTGAGTAGAGTGAAAATCACCTATAATATGACTTAATTATTTACTAAATTACTACATTTATATATTTTTCTTCTTATCATGTGGTCTAATGTGTCCTCTTTCACTTCTCTCATCTTTTGGTTTCAGAGTTTCCGCTGCCTGGAGATCAGTCGCTGGGTGATCTGTGGCCTGATCGGGATTCTGACTGGCCTCATCGCCTGTTGTATAGACATCATTGTGGAGAAGCTGGCAGGGTTCAAATATCAAGTAGTCAAAGAAAGTATCCTGATGATATGTAGATAATACACATAATCACATCAGCATGTTGGTACCAGAGCCTTTAGGTTTACTTTATTTGTACCTGTAGTTAGAAGTAGGATAGAAAAGAGTCGTCCACCCTGACAGTAAACTAATACACAACAGGGTTCAAGTGCTCAGGTTTACACATATAAACTGACAGAAGTAAGTAAATGTGAAAACATTCTTCATTCATCATCTTTGCAGTATCTCTTCTTGACCTTTGAACCCTCACAGACATAGAAAAGTTTACAGAGGTGGGTGGCCTGTCTGTGTCACTCCTCCTCTGGGCTGTCCTCAATTCTGCCATTGTCATGTTGGGGGCCCTCATGGTTTCATTCATTGAGGTAAGACTGAAAGAAGAAATGGTTGAGGAACAAAATTCCTGTCTTGTTTCAGGTTTCTTCCTCTTTTGTGACCATATTCCTCAAGTGTGAGAGCAGCTTTTGAAGAAGTGCTTCATGAAAAATACTGTTCAACCAGTTAGATGCCACAATTCCCAGCCAAATTGACGTGGAAGTGATAACTGCACAGATTTGCCCCCAGGAATGTGCAATACTGAAAATATGTACAGATGAATGTGCTTCTCTATTCTTGCCATTCTGGTAAGCCGCAGTTTATTAGCTTGTGATCAGGAACAGCTGAGGTTTTGTTAGGTAACATTATTGTTTCCTCTTACCACACTCTTTCAGAAATGCTTCACTTGTGATTTTTCTCCTAATTTGCTGACAGCCTGTAATACCACTTTGTTCATTTTTCTAGTTTCATTATGAATAGAGATCCAAGCACTGTTCTCTGATCACAGCTTCAAATATTGCTGCTCTAATGATAAAACTCTTACATTTCACCCGGTCTCTTGCAGCCTGTAGCAGCAGGGAGTGGTATTCCTCAGATAAAATGTTACCTAAATGGAGTCAAGGTTCCCCGAGTGGTACGACTCAAGGTATGCACAAATCAGAAACACACATTAATGAACCACAGTTTGTTTAAATAGGAAGGACCTTTAAAGCCTCTTGTGTGTGTGTTTGTTCTCCACAGACACTGATGGTGAAAGTGTTTGGCGTTATCTGTTCAGTGGTTGGTGGTCTTGCTGTTGGAAAGGTAGAAATTATTTCTAAAACTTTCTTCAATGAAAATATGCAACACATTTGTCAGATCTGTATCATTCAGATTTAAGGTGAAGTGGTTGACATTGATCTCTGTTGGACTCATTTGAGATGATCATTTTAAATATATTTTTTAAATTTTTGCCAAGAATTTCCTTTGATCCCGGTCCTCTTGTTTACCCACAATCCCTCAGGAAGGACCCATGATTCACTCTGGTTCTGTTGTAGCTGCAGGGGTTTCCCAGGGCAGGAGCACTTCTTTAAAGAAAGACTTCAAGGTGAGTGTGTAGTGAGTTTTACCTGTGTGTGTGTGTAATTTGAGTTAATTTGTTATAAACACTAATTTTGTATTTCGTTCAATCTAAATATTAGTGCTAATTGGTCAGGCCGGTTTGTGTAGCACTGACACTTTTAAAGTGTTTATGTTTGGAGTGAGTAAAAATGCTTTATAATTGGAAAAAGTGTTGGTGTGTGTTTATAGATCTTTGAATACTTCCGGAGAGACACAGAAAAAAGAGACTTTGTTTCTGCTGGAGCTGCTGCTGGAGTTTCAGCTGCTTTTGGAGCACCCGTTGGTAAAAACACCACAACCCACAAAGCATAACGTGTAAACATTTGTGGATAGTTTAGCTTAGCTATAAGGCCAGCAGTATAACAGTAGGGCTGCATACCCACACTAGAGAAAAAGAAATGTGTGTCCCACTAAAGCACTTCTTCTTCAAGACAGACCTGTTGCAACTACTGTCACTGCTATTACAGTGAGTTTAAAATTGTAATTTAAGTTTGAGGAATACTGCAGAAAGCTGCCTTGTACACATGGAAACTATTTCTGTGCAGATTTTATCAGCAGCAGTGTGATCATTTCTGCAGAGTGCAGACTGTGTCTTGGTTATTTGTTGGCATCATGTGAGAGGTGTACTCACCATGAGCTTACATGAATGCAGTAAATCTTTGGATAACTATACTGATCTGAAGTGGATGCATGTGATGGTACAAGCTCTCATGTTAAAATCAGCACATCAGACAGGCTTCTTTGTTAAATGCTGCCTGGGTTTTTGACTGTACTTTTGTTTCTTTGGACAACAGGCGGCGTTCTGTTCTCTCTAGAGGAGGGCGCTTCTTTCTGGAACCAGATGCTGACATGGAGGATAGTAAGTTATGTTTCCTCCAAGCCCCCCTGTTATAAAACCCTAATTAAAGATCTGACAATGTTGTCAAGTAAAATCAAGAATATTATGCATTTTGTCAATGGTTTTATCATTCCCACATTTGTCCTTGATATTTACTTTGTTTACTCTTTTGTCTTCCTTGCTCCCTTTTCTCATCTGCAGTTCTTTGCCTCAATGATCTCCACTTTCACCCTGAACTTCTTCCTCAGTATCTACCACAATAATCCAGGAGACCTTTCCAACCCAGGTCTCATCAACTTTGGGCGTTTTGAAAACGATGTGAGAAATCTCGATATTCTGTGTTTTACTGGCTTTGTATTGTTGCCAGTGAATGTAAAAGATGACATGTGTTTTTGTCTTTTCTCAGAGTGTGGCTTATTACCTCTATGAAATTCCCTTGTTCATCGCTATGGGAGCTATAGGTAAAAACCTTCTGTGTGTGTACATCCTTACAGTGCTCCTCTTGAAAATAATTGAAATGAAAAGTTCTGTTGTGATGTGTTCGTGTGGCATTTGGTTTGCCACAGACTTCAACAAAAAAATTGCAAAAAGAGCTTTACATAACTCCAAGAACAGCATTTTGTGTTACTACATAGATGTTGATCAAACATAAGATCATGACCACTGACAGGTAAAGTGAATGACACTGATTATCTCGTCAAAATCTGACCTGGCAGTGTGTGGGATAATGGCGGCAGGCAAAGACGAGGGCAACCTATTGGAGGTTAAAGTTTTAAATTTGATTTAAATTAAATTTCGTTCATCATTTTTAGTCATTTTAGTTTGAAATTTGTAAAAAGTGGCTAAAAATGAGAAATACTGTATATTGGTCTCTATGAAGAGAAACATTCAGCAGCTCCAGTGGTGATATCACAACTAGAACTGATCTCTAACTCCTCACGGCCACAGTTTTCACTCCTTTTCCAGCTGTTTCTCACTGTATGGCAGACAGATGTGTGCTCAGACAGATGTGTGCTCTTCCTGACAGTAGAGCTACAGAAGCCAACAGATTCAGAGAAGATGCACAGTGAGCTGCAGAGTGAAACGAGCACAGACCAGCTGCTGCATTGACTCCTGTGTACACAGTGTTAGGCAGGTGCTCACAGTGTTCAGGCTGATCAGTGTTTACTGCCTGTATTTTATAGAACAAGGGAAATTTGAGTCTTCAGCAGCAGCCAGCATGCATTTTCAAACTTAAAAACCATAACGACCGTAACATTTCTTTTATCATCCTTTACTGGGCAGGTGGATTGCTTGGAGCTCTGTTCAACTATCTCAACTACTGGCTGACAATCTTCAGGATTAGGTAAGGTAAAACACAAATACAAAACACTTCCTTGTAGTGTAAAAAAAAAACACATGGCAACATTAAGGCTTTGGTGTTGTCAATAATAGGGTGGAGTCCAAAATGAGGAAGAAACTTAAAGCATTTTCTCACAATATTAACACCTTGTGACTGAATGTTTAAAAATAGTCATAGGTGAGAACAGGTACAATTATTGGGAGATCTTCTGGTAAAGGTATATGTGCTTCCTTGTCTGGCACTGGAGGTGCATAGTTTATAATAATTGAATGGTGTCTGATTTAACAGTGTTTTAAGTTTCTTCAGCTGTCCTTCAGCGTAAATATATGAATCACCAATAATAATAGCACAGCAGGCGGTAAAACAATACAAGTTAATAACAGAGAGCATAATCAAATATAGAAACATAGTGAAATATGTGTGTTATTATAAAAATAGATCAACAGAGGACTAAGAAAGAAAGGAAAAAGAAAAAGGGAGCAATTGTTCAAATAACAGGGAGGAAAATATTTCTTTATTTATATGCTGGGGACAGACAATATGTAATGTTTGTCAGATGAAAGAACTGTTGACATAATCGAAACCCTTGTCATTTCTTTACACAGAACTAGACCTAAACATACTGATGTTCATTGTATGTAAGCAACTACTGCAAGTTGTGTTGTAGCACATATACTAAGACATAAATCAGAAAAAGGATGAAGATAAACAGTTTATATTGAAAACACACTGAGTTTGCCCAGGGGCACCATAAGTTTGTGACACCTCAACACCTTTAGCCCTGTGAGGACAATAATCATGTCCTAATTCAGCAGCTGCAGGAATCAGACTGTGTACTTTACTCTTTATTAATTCATAAATGAATTAGATTTATTACCTGCCAGGGCTTTCCTGCTTCTACAAATACCCCATGTGTCATCTGGAGGATGAACTTTGTTTCACAGGTGGTAACAACAATTGCATTCCACTTGACATTTATAGCCACATTGCCAGAAGGCACAAAATGGCAGCTCTGACAGAGAAGCATTGTTTACCGCTGAGCTGCTTCGTAGAACTCAGAGCGGCCTCGTCATTTGGGTCCAGTATTTCTGGATAATTAAAAACGTCACATGTAGGATTTCAAAATGTTGGTTTAGTGTCATCTGATGTGTGCGTGTGTGTGTTAGGTACGTCCATCGTCCCTATCTGCAAGTGATGGAGGCCATGTTGGTTGCTGCAGTGACAGCGACGGTATCATTCACCATGATCTACTTCTCCACTGACTGTCAGCCTCTGGACCCAGAGCACAGTGAGGAGTACCCACTGCAGGTACATTAAGGCGACATGTTTCACTCTTATCAGCAGGCTGAAACGATCTCCTGTCAGCGTTTCTTGATTTAGACCATGCCAGGGACAGTCACAGTTACACGGTGTCACAAAACATACTGATCCACAACAACACCAAATATGATTAGCAGCCTTGTGTTGATCCTTATCTGTCCTAATGTCCTGTGTTTTAGAGACATATGTCAGCATGTACAAGCGTGCATGCTGCCCCCTCATCATTTTCTTTCTCTGGTTCTAGTTGTTCTGTGCAGATGGAGAGTATAACTCCATGGCAACAGCCTTCTTCAACACACCTGAGAGAAGTGTCCGCAGCCTCTTCCACAACCAGCCAGGTAAGGCTGAGAGGTTACAGCTGCTATGCACAAGCAGCTGCACTGGTCCTTTTCTTCATTCACTGTGTGTATGGGTCCATGTGGGAGGGAGAGTGATTGTAATGATTAAAGATGGAAACTTTCCTGTTTTTCTTTTTTTTCCCCACAGGAACCTACAATCCCTTGACGCTGGGCTTGTTCACTTTGACATATTTCTTCCTGGCCTGTTGGACCTACGGCCTGGCCGTGTCTGCTGGAGTCTTCATCCCGTCTCTGCTAATAGGAGCAGCCTGGGGTAGACTGTGTGGAATCCTGCTGGCCACCACGACTGACAACGGCTCGGTTAGTGTGTGTGTGTGTGTGTGTGTGTGTGCGTGCGTGTGCGTGCGTGTGCGTGCGTGTGCGTGTGTGTCTACAATACGGACAAGACTAATTTTGTTGAGTGTATGTCATGGTTTAAAATTAATTCATTAGAAGGTACAGCTCAGATTCGTACAGTATCTAATTGCCAAATTAAATAGAAAGCATTTCTTTGAGCTGCATTGTTTCTGTCTCACATCATTGTTGCTTCCTACACTTCAGACCACATTTCCCTAATTTCTGTGGGTTCATTTTGCTGTGGCAAAATCGGTACTTTCTCTGACCTCTGACCAGTGGTTGATATTTATTTGTGTGCATTACTTTTCTTGTTGGGTTTAATAGTTTGTTCTTTGTCTATAGAGACTCCCATTATTGTGAAACAGCAGTGCAGTCTTTTGTTTTATGCTGTAAAACTGCTGCTAATTGACTAATCTGATGATTACAACAGCTTCTGAGATTGATCATTTATCAGCATCGAAATGCTGAACAGTTTTAAACTTGATTTGAACAATTAAAACATCGTTAAACGCCTCAGCTACTTGATACCACAGCTCACCTGTTGTCACAGTGCTACATGTTTTGTTGACCTGCTCATGTTTTCCTTGACTTAATTGACACTGTGGAGCAGCTCATTTCACTGTTGCAGCTTTCACACAGTTTCCACAGCTGCTGCTTTTTGAAGAGCTGCCTGAAACACACTAGGATCTCACCACAATCAGCTTAACATATGCACTCTGTTACACACATTAGCACACAAAAAACACAAGTGATAAAAGACAGTTATCTCCTGTTTTTAATATGGAAATGGAAGCAGAAAGATTCAGTCCCATGAAGTGATTGGCTCAGCAGTGCCATTAGGAAAAAAAAACTATTTATTTGTTAATTTTATTTAAATCAAATCTGTTAACTATTTGATCCTATGTTTCCCCACTGACATGTTATGATTTTGAAGGTTCTTATAAAAATGCATGTGTTTCACTGCTGCTGTAGAATTTGTTGATTAAGAAAAACCTGAGTTAGAGAAATGAGGACTGCTCCGACATACTGTTGACTTTGACTGTGTGTTCTGTCAGATCTGGGCTGACCCTGGAAAATATGCCTTGATTGGAGCTGCAGCTCAGTTGGGTGAGTAACTTTAACACTCGTATAAAAAATTTTCCTTTTTCATCGACGTAAATAAACAGTGGATAGTATTTTTATGACCAGTGTACCTGACCACCAGTCTTTAAATACATAAATACTCAGAATAAATGTCAGACTGAGTTTTACAGTAACAGCATACTGTGCTCTCCAGGTGGCATTGTGAGGATGACTCTCAGCTTGACTGTCATCATGGTGGAGGCTACAGGAAACGTCACATATGGCCTTCCCATCATGCTCGTCCTCATGACTGCCAAGATCGTCGGGGACTACTTTGTAGAGGTGAGTTGGAAATGACACACACAGAGTAGCCATGTATTAAATCCATACTAACACACTAAGACTGATGTTTTGAAACGTATTCACACTAGAAAATGTCCACTCCGCTGTCAATATGGATCTGTAACAGTGTTTTGTGTGTGCTGTGATGGACACTTTTATCTCATAATATGAAGCACAAAGAAAATAGAGGAGCTACTTAACAGTTCCAGCTGTAGGTGTTGTGGTATACCTCCTGAGATATTTTGGACAACAGAAAGATTCATGTTAAATCTGATTAAAGACATTTTGGAGTTTGTCTAACCTGTTGGTTGTCGCTTCAGGGTTTGTATGACGTCCACATCAAGCTGCAGAGTGTTCCCTTCCTGCACTGGGAGGCTCCTGCCACCTCCCACTGGCTGACTGCCCGGTAAGCTCCTGTGTGATTTGTTAATGGCTAAGTGAGAGTCTCTCTGATTGGATGGCTCTCAACTCATATTTAAAGTGTTCAAGGCTGTGAGTTTTTCTCCTTCTGTCATTGTCACTTGTCTCCTTGTCACTTCTGCTCGTTTTGGTTTTTCCCATCCAGAGAGGTGATGAGTTCTCCAGTCACCTGTTTGAGCAGGATCGAAAAGGTGGGAACCATCGTGGACATCCTTAGCAACACATCTACCAATCACAACGGCTTTCCTGTTGTTGTGCAGGTTACCGGTAATGAAGAGGTACTACACAGTTCCTTGAGTTGTGGGTTTTTTTGCTTTGTTATGTTAAAAGAAAATGGTCATACGTGCCTGAATACCTGCTCACATCTACCCAAATGTATGAGCCAGTGTTGAACAATGATTTTTCAATGAATGTGAGGTAATTTCACAGTGTTTCTAATGGTAAAATTTAAATCATTAATATCACTAAGATGTTGAGCAGTTTGCAGCATATAATCACAATAAGTCCTGTGTAGTTAAAGAAATCCTAGTTTGATAATTCTGTACCAGACAGGAGTTTTGTTTAACAGCTCAGCTTCAGTGCAGACAGAAACTCTTCTTCTCTCCTGTTCAGCCTGCGAAGCTCTGCGGCCTCATCCTCCGCTCGCAGCTCATTGTCCTCCTCAAGCACAAGGTAACTTCAACAACAGAGAGCAGAAGTTGGCAATATTGTAACATAATTCATCACTGTGATGTTTTAAACAGAAACCATCACTATGTGTTCCTGCTCTGTGCTGGCAGGTGTTCGTGGAGTTGGCTCGGTCCCGGCTGACCCAGAGGAAGCTCCTGCTGAAGGACTTCAGGGACGCCTACCCCCGCTTCCCCCCGATCCAGAGCATCCACGTCTCGCAGGATGAGAGGGAGTGTATGATGGACCTTACCGAGTTCATGAATGCAACACCTTACACTGTCCCACAGGTAATACACACACACACACACACACAATGGAGTGCACTCCAGTAGCACAGCTGAGCTAAAAACCTTTCAGGTATAACAAATGAAAATGAAATCAAACGCTGCTGTTTGCAGGACACATCACTGCCCCGTGTGTTTAAGCTGTTCAGAGCGCTGGGACTCAGACACTTGGTGGTAGTGGATGATGAGAACAGGGTAAGAGTGTGTGTTTCTGTGTCTGTGTCTGTGCTGGTGTCATGTATTTTTTTACAAGCACCACTCATCTTTCTGTTGAAGAGTGACGTTCTAGTTGCTGAATGCTGCGATGGTGACGACAGTTCTTCTGACATCACGTTGTTGGTTTGTGACAGGTGATTGGACTGGTGACCAGAAAAGACTTGGCGAGATATCACATGGGCAAACATGGACTGGAGGAACTTCATCTGGCTCAGACCTAGTACACAACCGCACACACTCTCAAAACAAATCCATGAACTATGACCACCAGCTATGCAGCCCAAAAGGACGCCATCAGGGGCCAGGAGATCGCTTCTACTCTTTGATGCCAAATGGTCACCACGAGAACAGGCCTGGGTTATTAACGAAAGTCCCATTTAAATGTCTTAACTACTCTTGGTGTAAGCATCAGAAGAAATATGCACAAATTGAATTGTGTGTGAAATGATTTACTGTGAAAGGCGTTCTAGCAGTTTCTGCTGATGCACAGGGTTTTCTAACCTCTGTTTTTTTCGTTTGGCTCTGTGCAGTCCTTTCCTGTGGTCGTGCACTTTTACAGCCTCTCTGAGCTGGAAATTTTCTCTTTCGTATTATTCACACAAACACATCCGCACACGTCTGTCTGTCCTTAGTCCTTTTGTGCCTCCTCATCATCCATGGGAGCTGTTATATGTTAGTTTGCTCATGAAGTAATGTTGTGACAATGCAGTGATACATTATTAATAAGGTTAGAACATTGATTACATTTTGAAATGATTCAGATGGATGGATTCTTGCTTATGTGTTGCTGTTGAAGGGAACAAGACATTTCAGTGTCTTTGAAAACCTGATTTTTGGAGCTGAAAAATCAACAAATTGATCATTTAAGATTTCAGTTAAAAAAAAAAATGTAGTTTTCGAATTATGTGTAGTTTTGCACTGAAGAATGCTGTTATTTATTATTGAAGGTGAAAACCTGTTTTAATTTAAATCTGGCTCTGCCAAGCATTATTTGGGTTTTACACCCTCCATGAGGTTTTGAGGAGAAGAGAGGAGAATTTAATGGCCGCCTGAATGTTTGACTCTCATCTCTTTTGGCTGCAAGATGCAGATGAAGGTACAATATTGAGAGACAGGTCTGTTATTACATGACGATACAACTGCTTCTTTCTCTTTACTGAGCATATGTTGTATATTTGTACTATTGTCAGTATGAATATGGATTTTATCTCTACCAAATGCATGCACTTTCACCTACAGTGCTACTTTCAAAAAGTCTCCTTTGGTGAGAAATACCCACAAGTGTCCCACAAAAAGCTCCGAATGTAAAGCTCTGTTTACCACACGTCTGCTGTCAGTTCATTCATCCGTTACTGGTCAGGAACCCACAAGACACCAAATCCTCAGATTTATAATTATTTTATTTAGATCATTTGTAAAGTTAATATTGTTTCATAAGTGTTACATGATTTTTTTTTTTTGTTTTGTTTTTACACATTGATTTTGTGTCCTACAGTATGTGATCTTTGTTTTGTTGCACACTTCTAGTTATTAAAAAATTAACTATGCTCTATTTTATATTCACTGGATAAGCCTTTGTGAAGTAATAAAGTCAAAACATATCTATTATTATTATTAATTTATTTTCTGTAGATGACATTTGCAAAAGTGTGATCTCTTTATTAAATTGGTTTTAGGCCTTATTGTTTATGTGATGTTAATACTTATATTTTAAATTGACTTGGCAGAATCAGAACGTCAGGTGGAAAACTGACCTCAGAGACTGACTTTATCGTCTTTAGAGGATTTTCAAACGTGACTTTTTAGTGGCAGCACAGACACATTTAAAGTGAAAAGATATTTGTCAGTAGACTAGATTAGATTCTGAGAGTTATGCAGCAGACACTGCAGAGGAAATAACACAATGTAATCATACAAGCACTAGCAGTCCACAGGGAAATAAATAGTAAACAATGTGTGGTAGGTTGTACTGATAATACAGACCATTGGATCCGCCAATTCATTTACTATGTGAAGAAATACCCTTGTGGATGAAATAGATTTTATAATTCTCTAATCACAGGGTTGTTGATTTGTTCCCCAGTACAGTGAGTGTGTGTGTTTGTCTGTGTGTGTTTGTGTGTCTGTGTGTGTGCGTGAATGAAATGCGGGCAAAAAATTGTTGAGCCCTTTGTTAGTTGGTGTAGAGAAGCACAGTTTGTAGCTTCCTTGTGCTGCACGGACCCAGAATCATCTAGAGGAAAAAAGTAAATGTACATAATCACGAGCATCACCAATACACACACACACACACACTTACCAAACCCATGTAGCTGTTCTCTCAGTCTCCACTAGATGTCATATAAAGGCACAAAAACACTGCTCTAGGGAGATCTGTCCATACATGGCAAATTAAATGCCTTGATCACATGTTGGATTGTTGCTGCAGGTCATGTTTGCACTGCCTGCACAAACAGACCTGATGTGCCAGTTTTGTTCAAATGCTAAACATTAGCAGGAGTCATTGTTAGACATGGGCATGACCCAAATAATGAGAAATTATATAAACTTTACCCCAAAATTGTTTAATAAAATGCTGCAGCCTCTCAACGCGTATTTGCATAAAATATTGGCATTTTCAGCTACACTAGTCACATGACCATTACTGGGAATATCTGTGCTCTGCAGAGGGTGGACCTGCCCTGATGCTTTGCTGTAGTGACACCTTAAAGTGAAATACCTCAATAATGTTTGGATGAATTGCCAAGTAGTTTGTTATACACATTCAATTCTTTTTATACAAATTGACTTGGTCTTCTCTGAATTACTCCTCATCTTAGATGGCACCTTCCAGCTTCTGATTGACTGAACACACCTGATCCAGGTACTCTGGCAGGTGCTGGGACCAGGGAAAGCAAGTGAGGGAATAGTTGGAGAAACACAGGTGTTATCAGTAACATTAACTAACTGGAGTAGCCTAGTAGAAAGTCCCAGTCACTGGTGATCCAGCAGTGAAAATACCAGGGTCATGAAACTGAATCAGCTAAATGTGAGTCAGGTATTGTCATTATTATTTACACCGTGAACCAAATCAAGAATCCTTTCCTCATTTTGCAGCAGGGAAATCAAACTAGAAGTGTGGTCAGTGGCGTGTGTGTGTGTGTGTGTGTGTGTGTGTGGGAGTGGGGGGGGATCAAATGTTTAGCATTTGAACAAAACTGTCCACTCTCTGGGGATCAGTGTCGCTTTTCTGTTTGTCAGATGAGCTGCGAGACAAGACCTGCTGCCTGCACAGCTTCTGTTTCTCACAATCCTCTGAAAAGGTAAATGCATTTTCAATATGAATAGATTTCCAAACTATAAAACCAAAGAACAAGCAGAATGTTAGACCCATGACTGGAGGTTCTTAGTAGAAAAAGTTGAGAAAAAGTTTTTAGTTTGGACTAGTAATAATTCTAAAACTGAATTATTACTTTTAAAAGCACTTTCTTAATTATTTCTGATTATTGCTGTGTGTTTTCATCCAGGACACGACAGCTCTTTCCTGTCTGTTCCTGTTTCACATGTTTTCTGTCTATTATTATCTGTTATTGCTAATTGTTGGAGTTAAGTATGAGCCTTTACATGTGTTGACACAACATACATGAAGTACTGCATGTAATACAGTAAGCATATCCAAGAGCTGAGATAACTACTTCTCTATGTGAAAACTAAAACTATGCTGCACTGATGTGTGTGTGTGTGTGTGTGTGTTATGTAGCATGTATGTAGCTGCAGCATGTGATCACGACACGTCGTGCAGTCTGGTGTTTATTGGTGACTTTGACATATTATTCACTTATCATCTGACACAGAAAGACAAAGTCATCCCTTCACCTGACAAACTTGATTACCGCCCTGATTTCCTCCACATTTATTCAGTCATCGCCAGACAGACACCTTTGTATTTATTCATTTGTCGTTGCCCAGCGACTCCCTTTACCACACTGAGCATTATTCATTCCCTCAGAGAATTAGCATCGGCGTTATTCAGTCACTCACACTCTGACTAAATCAGGCGGTTATGGATGAATGTGCTCCAAATGAGTCTGGATTATTCTTTTCACACTAAGCAGAGATAAATGCTCCCCACCCAGTTCGCTGTCAGAAAACCATTTAGACACTGCTTATACACGCACCCCAAGTGTATAGTTTGCATACTGTATCTGTGTGTGGGTGAGAGAGAGAGAAAGCAATTACCACAGCTCATGTACCCACAGCTTAATGGAATAACTTGCTGAATCAATGCAGATTACACTTGCAAATCCATGTGATATCAGTCGGTGAATTTAATTTGAGGTGTGGTAGTGTATGATAATTGTTTTTTCTTGGTTGTCAGCAGCACCAGTGTCATTATCGAGATGATAGTTTTTCTTTTGAATAACTTTTGACTGTAATTTTATAAACGGCATGAAAGCGAATTATGACTCTCTGCTTTCCCAGTGCCCAGGAAGTATCCTGCAGTTTTCACTTCCACAGTCAGATCTGGTGTAACCTTATTTAACCAGGGAAGGTGGTGTAGCTTTCACTTATTTATTAAACTCACTTTCATGTCTGACAAACTTGTCAAGTCTGATCACCTAAACAGAAGCAACGTAAGAGATGAAGACTGATACCAGTCATGTCCAAGCACTAAATCTAAAGCTACTGCCAGAGCCACTTAGCATAGCTTAGCATAAGGACTGGAAATATGTTATAACGTCTTCTATTCTGTTTGTTTAATCCATACAGTCAAAGTGTAACAACAACCAGGTGGGTTGTTGTGGATTTACAGCTACTATAGCTGTTGTCAAACCAGATTTATTGGCAAGGAGCATCTGCTTTCTGAAGTAAGGTCATTGTTAGGCTTGGTCTCATGACTGCAACACGAGTCCTGCCCATTAGACTGCAGGTAAAACCATGACTTGTTGTTTTTACACTTTATTGTATGAATTAGGCTGAAATCACAGATACGGGCCTTTTGTGGAAAAACAGGGGGGAGCATTGTTGGGGGGTGTTTGTTTTACATCAGCAGCCTGACAGTAAAATATGACATTCAGTCGGAGGAGCAGATTTATGTGTTTAAATGTATTTAGATGCCAAAACACAGCACAGTGGTTTGTGCGACTCAGAGACTGGATTTTACAACTGACTACTGACTAACGTATTTTCTGCACAACCCCTGTCCCCACACCTCCCACCTTCAAATGAATAGAAAAGCGTGATCAGTGACCTATGGAGAAGCTGTTTCCCCTCGTCTCCAGTCTTTAAGCTAACCAGCTGCTGGCTGCTCCAACAGATGGGTGATGGACTGGTTCAGTTGATGGTTGATATTGTCATCAGCATGTTCTTGGTCCCGGCTGAGCTTTTTATCAAGTTTTTCCAGTTTGATGGAAAATGTGGCTCTGCATGGGTAATCCCTGGGGGGCTCTTCGCTCTGACACACGCTTTATGACACTATCCATGGCTGCCTTGTTCAAACACACATTTTATGGGTGTCACTCACCCCACCGGGGACCACTGCTGCAGCTGATTTATATTTCCATAAAGCAATATGAATATACAGTAATAGGTTTAAAGCTCTGCTTGCTTTAGGACAGTCAGGGGAAAAGAGGAGAAAACCACTGCTGACACTGAGGGGGTGATTGGTGGGCCAAGGCAGCGACATTAAACCCATTTTTACTGGCATTAACCATTTTAAAACTGTGGATTTTTACCATTTCGAGGGCACTTTTTATGAAGAGAACCCACTTCAGTACTATACAATCCTACTCGGAGAACCAAGTGGTTCTCTTGATATAAATGTGCATATTTATTTTAATTTAAACACTTCCATGTCAAATGCTTCAGTGGCTGTTATCAGTTTCCAGTTTCATGGCACATATGATGTGAACCTGTCGATTTCAGATCAGGTCAAATTTGCCAAAAATTCCTTCTGAATTTTGTTTGTTCTTTGGGCTGAAAGATAAATTCAGATTTTGTCTGTACAGCTTCTTCTTTTAGCTTTAAACTGCATGTTGTTCAGTTATAGCAAACAGATTTAATCATCTAAAAATAATAATCTCTCTCTTTATAAGTACACATAAGTGTAGAAATGATCTGCCCTAAATTGTCGACTGTTTTTGGAGCCAAACTATGAAAAACTGATATTTTGTGTTAATATCTTTAATTTCCTTTGATGTTAATGACAGAAATGACGTGTTGTTAGTGATTTTACAATAGTGAGGTCAGTGCTGGGCTTTCAGGCCTATAAAAACTTAAATCTAACACATTTATATCATCAGCAAATCTTATTTCTTATAGTGTATATGTGGATGTAAAATAGCATAATGCAAAGAGAATGAAAGACAGAAGTTGTCTCCCATTATCTGCTATATGACAAGTCAGACAACCTCTGAATGACAGATTAACGAGGTATGTGTCTGTGTTTTTGTATTCGACAGTACTACAGCCTCTCTTATTGCCCCAGGGGCATCAGAAGCAATGGAGGGGCAGAAGCAGAAAGAGAGGAGAAGAAAAAAGATGAGTGAGAGTCATGATTGAAGCATACTGCTGACAGGGTGTGGTCACTAAAAGACAGAGGGGGATGAGGAAGATGAAGACAAAAGGGTGGGAGGGTGTAAACTAGATGAATAGAGGCAGAAAGGGAGAGATGCATGACACAGTGACGGATAGATGGAGGGAGCGAATGGACACTACAGGAGAATTCATGAAAGTGATGAAAAAGGAAGAGGGGACATAAAAGCATGAAAGAGTTGGAGGGGGTGCGTGACGAGGAATGAGGTGTGGAGAAAGAGGAGGGGAGGCAAGGGAGGATGAACGAGGCAGAGGGAGGAGAGAGAGGGAGAGAAAGAGGGAGTGGGGGGGTAAAGGATGAGCTCATTGCAGTCTCTGGGATGATGACACGTGGAGGGAGGGAGGGAGGGATGCATGGGGGGAGGAGGGTTGGCTGCTTGACTGTGAATCGACCGCCAGCGTCTGAGTACCACATACACGCACACACATGCTGCTGCAGACGACTCTGCTGGCTAAACCGGCGTCTGCCTGCCTCCATAGCTCCCAGAGCCCCCGCTGCACGCAGAAAACCAACAGCTGACAGCATTTAGGCATTTCTTGGTCTTTGTTTCCACTGAGCTCTACTTTACCAAAGGGAAGAAGAAGAAGAAGAAGAAGTGTAGAAAGCCGGCTGCTCCTTGTGTCTGCTGCTTCTTCCTCACCCACCCTCCCTCTCTCCATCCTCGCTTTCCAGCTCACACACATCCCCATCTCGTCCACACCCACACCCAAGGATACCCTCCCTGCCTCTCTCGCATCAGTCCTTGTCCTCTTACCCCGAAAACCCCTATAACTACATTTTTAAAATTTTCCTCTGGGGTGGAGATGCTCGCCTGACCCCTTTTCTCTTCAATCCAAGACTTTTGTGGATTCTCCTCTATTTAATCTGTCGCTGCTCTGCCACTTTGCTGCTACCTGTGGAAGTCCCCCCCCGGTTCTCTGGTTTTTCTTCATCCAGCTGTCGCAACCCCGCAGAAGCACCATGCTGGGATTGGACGTGTGTGAGTTTGGGGGTCAGGTGCTGGAGCTGCTGTGGCTGACTATGTGCTACAGAGGTGAGGTGATGGAGGAGTGTGTGTGTGTGTGTGTGTGTGTGTGTGCATGTGTGCATGTGTGCGTGCATGCGTGTGCTCTGGTGGATTAGTATAACTTCAGTTATCCAAGTTATCCTGTGCATGAAACTTGCATTTTATGGTTTGATTTGTGGCATTCATAAAACAGAAATGAAATAAAATCTGTGGGTGTGTGTCAGTTTTATAGGATGTTCACCTGTGTGTGTGTGTGTGTGTGTGTGTGTGTGTGTGTGTGTGTGTGTGCGTGCCTCTACGTGTCTTTATCGTGGCGGGTGTGGACGTTTTCATGCCTAACATGAAGCGCTGCCAAGACAAGCCAAAGGTGGCAGATCAATAGCTATTGATCCCTTTCTACACTATCTCCTGTGTGTGTGTGTTTGTGTGTGTTTCTGCTCAGATTTACATACCCAACTGCACGTGCAAAAAGGTGTGTTTTTGTGAGAGATGTGAGCACCAGGTGTAGCAGGTGTGTGTGTGTGTGAGATGACACAGCATATGCAGGAGTCAAATGATGTCACCGGCAGCTGCTTTTCTTAAAACAGTGTGTCTTTGCCTTTGTGTTTGCAAGAGTATTTTATATGCAATGCAAGCCTTTCTCTCTCTCTCTCTGTGTGTGTGCGTGTGTGTGTGTGTGCGTGTTAACTACACTGCAGATGGTGGAGCAGCCCTGGGGTTTCCCCTCACACAGGTGTGTGTATAAGAGTGTGTGCTTTGTGAGATAAGGAGAAAAAAAAGGAAAAGACACAGGGAGATCGATGCAAAAGGAAAAAGTCAGTGAAGTAATTTGAAAAGAGACACAGAAACCGACAGAGAGAGAGAAGAGGTGGGAAAACCACACTGACAACTACAAGAGAAGAAGCATAAGAAAAAGACATTCTGTGGAAGTGGAGGTGAAGTGTCATTTAAGATCTAAGGAGACCATGAATAATCTATTCCATTAACTCAATGAATTTCAAGCTGCAATTTGAATTGATTACTATGCTCCAGTCATGAAACATAGATCTTTGTGTCTCTGCTATTCAGGCTGTTTCTACTGCTGATTTACTGCCTGCTGCTTCAATCCTGGCACCTTAAAGTTCAACCATCCTTCATTTCTTAAACAAGAGACTCTATTTCTATCTGGGTTAAAGCCAATGAATGCCAATCTTCCTTCCTAAATGTTGAACTTCAGTTGGTTTGGGCACCATTAAAGTGCTTATAACTACAACTGGTGTTTTATTCAGTGGAGACACCCAAAGTCACTGTTGGAGCAGGAGTACTGAAACATTTGTTAGCTGCTCGCGCCGAATGTCCGTTCTTTTTTTTTTTTTTGATAATTCATGTGTCATTTATGTGCAGGCTTTTTTTTTTTTGTGGATGATGCATCAAAAACACTTGGCTGGAAATTTTAAAAAACGAGGAGGAGGGTGAGATTTTGATAGGAACGTAGGAGGCGACTGAGTGGAAGATAAATGGCAAGAGTAGCGCAAAGTGACGAGGCGAGGAGGACTGAGTGATGGAAAGAAGAAAAAAGGTTTGGAGAAGGTGGGAGGCTGAGGAGAAAAAGAAGAAGAGTGACGGGCTGACCTGTAAGATAGACCAAGAGGAGGCAATGGAAGAAGAGAGATGAGAAGTGGAAATGGTTAGTGGAGGAGCAAGAAGAGAGTAGGTGGAAGATGAGAAAGGAAATGAGGAGGGAAAAGAGAAGAGGGGCTAATAAATGAAAGGAACGTTCTGTCAGTAGCTGTTAGTGGGAGAGGAAAGCTGAGTGGTTTATGATATTTTACAAAGTGTGTGTGTGTGTGTGTGTGTGTGTGTGTGGTAAAGAGAGAGTGGGTGAGGTCTGTGTGGCTTAACACTCTTCATGAGCTGCCAATCAGCAAACACCAGCGCAGGCAGTTGGAATCTCTTTTCTATCCTCCTCCTTTCCACAGGCTCTCTGTCTCCATCTTTCTTTTCTTTATACTTAAATTCTGACACTGAATAGGATGGGCACTCCCTCCCCACTTGCAGCTGAGGACAAATCACTGTCTATGCTTGTCTGTGTGTGGACCGGTTTGATACCATGGGAATGAGGACATTTTAGGAAACTGGGGACATTTTGACTGGTCCTCAGACTGTCTGATACCTGATACCTGTGTGTGTGTGTGTGTGTGTGTGTGTGTGTGTGTGTGTGCCTGGTATAACTCACACTGTGGGAACTTGGTCTTTTTTTGTGCAGACCAGATGCTGGTGGCCACCATGTTAATCAAGAAATTTTAAACTAGCTAACTGGTTTGAAGTTGAGGTTCCTGCGAGGAATGAAAAGAAATGCGTGTGAGGACATAGATGTCTATTCATACTCAGTCCTGTGCATTTAAGTAAATCTGCAGCAGCCAATCGGTGGCTTTTTGGTTGCTAACTTGAAAAGACTGTAGTACACAGCGATCCACACATTTCTGTGCCCAAAAATTGTTAGTCATTATGGCTGCACTGTGCTTTATGATAGCATGTTTCCTCTTAACTGAAGTGTCATTTTCACTGGAATACTGCAAAGTGCATGATGTACAGTGTGATGCATATTAGCAAAACTGAATGGGACAAAGTTGAAAAGCTGTGTAGCACCAGCTGGATTCCTTACGAAAGTGTTTTAGTGTCACATGCTGATTTTTCTGTGCTGCAGCGAAGGCATGTAATCATGTAATCCCACAGCAATACAAAGAGTAAGTGCATTATATAGGCTCACATTATGATTTGATACGTATAAATGTGTCTGTGCTGTTCCTCTTACCCTGGAGAGATACACTGAATATCTTACATTTTAATTTTTCCCTGAAAATGAAGACGCTAAATGACGGTAATGCAATTTTAAAACTGCAAAAGTAAGATGTGCAGCTGCATGACTTCAAGGTTATTGTCAAAGCACATGAATGAGTGTGTCAGATCTGCAGAATTCAGGATGCTGAATGTAAACAGAAGCTGCAGTGTTAGTCATGACCATGGTGATATCACCGGTCTCAGTAGTTGATATCATTTATTTGTCAGCTCAGTTTTTCATCAAGAAGGATACATGGGAAATGAGATTTCAGCGATTTTCTGGTTAACGTGATGAAGTATTATGAGTGTCTCTAGGGTTGACAGGGTGTCTGCACCTCTGACTGCAAATCTTTCAGGTGACAGATTGATTCTGATTGTGTCATGGCAGAAAAGACCACACTCTGACAGCAGTCACACTCTGCTGTAATGTTGTTATGTTGATATTTAAAAGCTGCTATTGGCTTCACAAAGGCCTGAAAGACTTTTTCTTATCTTCTGTGTCTCACTGTGTCACTGTGACGCTGTGTCTCTTTATATATCTGTGCGTGTGTGTGTGTGTGTGTGTCCCAGAGGTCTCGTTATAGTATTAGAACAGGGCAGTGACAACAGGACTACAGGACTATAACAAACACAAATCAGTGCTTAGGGCGCACACACACTCGCAAACACACAGACACAGTGAGAAAGAAGCGTAGTCCTGACACAGTGAACAGTTATCTGGGTTAAAGAAAAAGGAGCCAGACAGGAAGTGATAATGAAAACAGATGAAGGCTGTTAAGGCAAAAAAAGAGAGCCGTTTAACTCTGATGATTTAAAGTCCCAATGAAATTAAACACTTCCTCTTTAGTTTGTGAGATGGTGCCCTATTTATGAGACAGAATTTTAAGGAGTCTCAATCGTGTAGATGAACATAATTGTACAAACTTAAACAGTCTACTTTCCTAAAGGAATAGTTTGACATTTGGAGAAATATACTTACTTGTTTTCTTGCTGAGACTTAAATAAGAAGGTCATAGTTAAGTAGGACTAACGTAATATCTTCTAGTTGATTTTTTTATTGTACTGCATATACAGTTTTTGCACTTGTCAACATAGACATGGAATTTCTATTCCTGTATCAACACTGAACGATTAAACTTAAAATTGTCAAAACCACAATTCTTTTTCCAGGAACTAGTGCCAAACTGTGACAGTGCTGTCTAAAGAAACAGGAGCAGTCATGTAAAAAGTAACAGCTACAATACATTTAGTGTTTTATACCTTTAACATGCTCAGTGTGCGCACCTTTATGTGAAAGTCCTCTTCATATCCCCTTTGTACCTTTTACCCCCTGAAGCTAAACAGATTGTTGTGTTGATTTTCACTAAACATGTTGATTTTGTTGCCGTTATCATCAGATAAACACAGTCTGACTTGACTTGTACTGCACATAAAACCATACTGGCTTTAAAAAATCAAATTAAATATAATAAATAAACAAATAAAGGTAAAGTTCTGATACACTTCAACAGTCACTGAAAAAAAAAGAAGATAAATTATTGTGCATTTTATTAGGTAGTGACAAATAATATAAATGAATCCCAAGTTATTTTACCATTAGGTTTAGGCACCCAGCTG
Source organism: Mastacembelus armatus (assembly GCF_900324485.2). Lineage (NCBI taxonomy): Eukaryota > Metazoa > Chordata > Actinopteri > Synbranchiformes > Mastacembelidae > Mastacembelus > Mastacembelus armatus. The sequence goes on from NC_046640.1 coordinate 20,169,837, forward strand.
GGCCTACAAATCCACATAAGTAATAAATAGTGCATGGGCAGATTCTTCAATGGCTAAGGAGTAAGTGGACCCTGTACTGGACTATATGGGAAAATTATACTATAATGTCAAACAATGCAAAATGACTAGAAAGACACACAAGGCACCTTCAAGGAGATAAAATGATCACGAACAGACACAGCAGGACCTCAAGGAGACAAAATGACCCCAAATAATGTAAAATGACCACGGAGACACAGAATGACCACACAATAATGCAAAATGAGCACAAAGAGACACAGAATGACCCCAAAATAATGCAAAATGACCACAGAGACACAGAATGACCACATAATAATGCAAAATGACCACAGAGTGACACAGAATGACCACAAAGAGACACAGAATGACCTCAAAATGATGCAAAACTACCCCTAAGGACAGAGAATGACTAAAAGAAGAGACAAGAAGATACAATCACAACTTTCAGTATTTGGACCTTGTTCCTGTGTTGGAGGGGTGAGAGTCTCTTGTCAGTTGTTTCATAAGCCATCATTGACTTAGTGACACCATTTTATTAGAGGTAACAAGTGACTTCAGTTACAGTATATGGACTTTTTTGTTGTTTTCCAGCAGCAGCTCTCTTTAGACACATAAATATATAAGTCAAACTTGTCACCATTCATGATTTTAAGTTTTCCCACAACAGCAGAAAGTGCTGTTTTATACTTGCACCGTATATTTCACAGCAGGCACGTGTAATGATCCAGGCAATGCTTTGAGAAGCTGTTGGGGTACTGAGGCAGTTTGAGGGGCATCAAAGAAAATCCACCAGTTAATATCACATCACAGATGGAGGCTGAAACAGTTGGATCGCACACATCCGTGCAATAAAAGCCACACACAAGCACACCGCCAGCTTTTTGCTGGTGTTAGCTTGTTTCTAACAACTGATTCACACAATATGGTTGGGTTTTAACCCTGCATGTTTAATCCAGCAATTAAAAGATGTTGAAAGTCTTATTAAGTTTTGACATAATCTGCTGGACAGAAAAGATTTGCTCATTGTTACAAAACTGCTCCTATTCACTTCATTTTTTCAGCAATAGGAGAATAATTATTTGCTACAAGCTCAGTTATTCTGATGTTTAAACTAATTTAACCTGGTGAAAATAAATAAGTAGGCTTGCCACTGAAACTTTTAAAGAAATCCGTATTTAAAACACTTATAGCAGTTATATCAGATCTCTGTGCGGACCTGGTCCAGCCTTTTACAATAAATGTCAATTGATGCAGTTTCTCTGACAGCTCAGCAGCCCAGAGATCAAAAAAGGACTCTCAGATGTCAGAGAAGAAATGGGTTTGGTAGCAGCTCAGAAACACTTTAATGCTGCAGTGAGTGCATATGTACGCTCCTGTGGGGGTGGACTATAGAGTCTGACATGTAACTACAGTGAGGTGAATCATTTATGAAGTCGCGTACCATCCACATCTGAAATACTAGAGTTTGTGTTTAATCTGTGTGTAGGAGAGAGAGAGAGGGAGAAATCAGCATTAGATTTAATATTTCCAATACTTTGCTGGGTAAGAGTTTCACAGATCAATAGAAGCATGCACCTTCAATGAACCATCCTAAATATTTGATCTTTAACTTCTTTTATATAAATGTTAATATTTTAGGTTCCTTTCATAAATGAGCTGGAACCAGCACATACAGTAGCATCTGGAATCCTAGCAGCTAAACAGCTGTTGTCAGTACTGCATATAATGTGCAAATAAAATAATGTAATAATAATATCAGGTTGTATGAATTCATATTCAATTCTATTACATTTTGAAATAAATATTAGAATAAATTACCTTTAGTCTGTCTTTATCAATGAAAGCAAATGTTTTTTTTAACATTGCGTTTAAAACTTGGAGTCAGTTCAAAGTAAAAAAGAAGAAATACTTGTATAAGTTGGCTTATATCTAGCTTTACTATTTGTTAGAGATGATACAATGAAAATATAGATGTTGCTTTAATATGACTTGTAAAGCTTAAATTAAAGTCTATTAAAACTATATTTTATGGATTTTCATCTTTATAGAGTATAAAGCTGGTGCAATAGAGGCCCCAGAAATGAACCTTGAGGAACTCCACATGTGATGGTCATTGACTAACTTTCTAAACTATCAATGGCAACAACCAAACCCATGCCTTATGGCCAGTAGTGTACCAGATAGGCTTACAGTTTAGTGTCACACAGCATTTTATAGTCAACAGTTTCAAAGGCTAAACTAAGACCAGCAGCAAAAGTAATGTAAACCAGCATTGAAATTAATATCACCTTGTCAGTGCAGTGTTACGTCTAACTGAAATCTGAGTAAAAGGCCATTTAGATTTAAGAAGTTCTGTTGAATAAAACAGCTTTGCAATGTTTTTTAGAGAAAGGAAACAAATATTAAGTTTGCAAATATAGATGGAGAGATTTCAAAAATGAGCATTTATCACCTTTAGCCAGTGATAACCTGTGCAAAATCAATCACATGTCCACTACAAACATCTTTAGCTGTAACGCCCGATGCTAACTATTCACTGTGCTAAGTGCTGGTAGTTAACTTGTTCAATCAGTTATTAATTTTCTTCTCTGCCTGCCTTTGTCATATTCATTATCTCTCTCATCATTTCAGACCCTGACACTCCCACCACTTGCCCTACAGTAAGTCCGCCTGATTTCCCCACACCCACCAGCTCATTAGCTCCCTAGTATTTATCCATGTCCATGTGCACTTTCCCTGATTATCTAACGTGCCATCCCAGCTGTAGCTTCCCATGCCTGGACTTGTGAACTTTGTCTTGAATCAGGGATAAAAAGTCAATGATACATGGAGCCTTATGTCAAAAACTTCACTGCAGTGAAAAAAAAAAATTACCTGTACTATAAAAATGATTTAAGTAGAAATACACAGTGGCTAAATATTGATTTCAGAAAAGCTACAACCAAGGGATTATAACCAATAACAAGGAAACCATCCAGTAAATATAGATCAATGGAAATGTGCATGTGTGTGTGTGTGTCTGTGTGTGCAGCGCACATTAAAACTGGCATTTCATGGATCTCTCCTGCTGCAAGTGAAAGTAAATGCTCCACTGTGTATATTCAGTCTTATAAAAGAGCTCCACAGCAAAGGTGATGTCACCGCAAGGGGAGTTGAAAGGGTTGCCATGGTGACGGGGCGAAGACGGCCGTGTTTCACTGGGTGGGGTGCTGCTACTAACACAGAGTACGCATGCATCTGTGTGTTGACACTTGAATTGGGTCATTATGTTCCCGTTAACGCTTTTGATTTCCACTAATGTTTACAGAATCCATAACACCCGGTGGCTGTGTGCATTTTTATGCATTAGATGGTTTTGTGACAAAATTTTTGTGTGTGCGTGTACGTCTCTGTGTCATCCAATTACCTCTACACACAGCTCAGAGCTGATACACACTGAGACGTCTCATTATGAACAGTAAAAACAGAACCAGAGGCTATTACACTGGGCTGGTACAGCACAGTAAACAAACGTCCACAGCAGAGTTTGCATGTTTCCAGTTCTCCAGATGATTGGACTCTGGAGGTATGCACTGTGCGTTTGGGTTTGTTACTATGTGACTATTTTCTTGTAGAAGCGGATCTTTGTGCGTGTGTGTGATGCACATGTTCCTCAACTCTAACATTGCGAAATAGGTTATTTATCAGTTTATCAACTATCACGAATCATGAATTTTCTAGCATGTCAAACTGATTTTAAAGGCTTTTCGAGCTGATTGTTAGTCCGTATGAAAATATCTGATCACCTTTAACACCGTTTGCAGTTTTGACCCTGGGAAATAATAAAAGTCTGCCAGTGGTGCATCTTTTTACTGTACTTTCTAGTATAATTGTCTCAGCTTTACTGTGATCCAGTTTTACAGAAATGATTTTGTCAACCATAAAACTATTACGCTCTTGTCACTGCTGTTGATTATGGTTTTGTGAGTTCAAATCCTTCCATTTATTGAAACGATTTCAGTCGGAGTATTCACCCTCTGGAGGTGCAGATGAGGTTGAGAAGCTAGATTGAAATCTCAGCTTGCAGAACACATTATCAAATGTCTGTAAAATCTGATATTGAATCAAAATCCCTGATGAAATCAAAGCCCGGATGGCTGGAGCTGGCCCACATAGAGTTATATGTCTTATCCCAGACACTAAGCAATCTTGCCTGTGGGCTGAGTTTTCAACCACTGAAATATAACATAGAAGTACTGACTGCTGCTGAGTTTAGCTGCAACTGTTATTTGCATTTTCCTTCTTTGCACTTTCCAGGTGACTGTCAGAGAGCCACATTTCATTATTTTACTGTTAGTTCCTTAATAATTTTTAGAGTACGGACAGAGATCGGCCTCTTTTTAGAACCTGATATATTATATTTTGTTAAACGGCAACAAAACTGTCACTGAGATTACTTGGAAATGAAATAACACCAACAGCAATTTAGAGCATGTTTTGTCAATACAGAAGTTAGTGTCACATTTCCTTTAACTTATGACAGCTTCCTCTCAGCTTAGCCTCCTAACAAACCAATACATTTATCCGACACACATATTTCTCTACAACAATGATTCCAAATCGGGTTCAGGGGATGAGAGATTGTCAAGTGGCTCAACCAATTAAAAAACTAATAATAATTAATTTGTCCACCATATGAACTTTTAGCATCTGAACACCACATCAGTTCAGGGTGAAACCAATTAACAAGCAAGCAGAAAAGCTGAAACAGCAACAGCGGTTAGCTAGACGTAATGGATAAATGATCATAATAGTAGTAGTAACAAAAATGGATTAAATTCAGTTTTATACAGTGTATATCAGATTTTAGAAACTGCAGTTGACCAACTTACTTTACACACTATAAAACCATCAGCATCAATTTATTTGCAAAATGCTGAAAAACAAAACAGAGGGGGATAAATACTTGTAAGATCAATTTACAAAAAAGAAAAAAATCGATAAAATATACTAAAATGTCAAAACAAATATGAGCCATTGAAAAGATTGAGTAGAAGCAGCATATCTGGTTGAAAGAGGAAGGCTTCCCTGAGCTTTGGAAAAGGCACAAGTGGCTAAAAGTGAGGTTACACAAAACAGCTTAAGAAAGTGGTCAAATGTTTGGGTGAGGAAACTGATAAACCATTGAAACAATAATTTAAATTATTCTGTGGCTTGTGGGAGTGTGTCGGCCATCACCGCTCTAGAAAAGCTCCTGCACGTGTGAGAGTGGAGCTTTAATGTCTTCTCCCTGCTTTCTGGAAGGTCTGATGGCTGACAAGAAGGATTTGCCTATCGAGGAGGAGGAGGATGAGAGAAACCTCAACTACAATCCTCCGGCCCAGAAGTCGTTGCAGGAGATTCAGCAGCTGGACAAAGATGATGAGAGTCTGGTCAAGTACAAGCAGACCCTGCTGGGGACGGCACCAGTGACGGCAGGTGTGTGTGTGTGTGTGTTATTATCCTGTGGTGATAGAAAAACAGGTGGTGCCCAGTGTTACTGCAGCGTTAATAATACAGACTCAATGTAATAGTCCTCACCTTCTGATCAAACTCACACAGGAAGAGAAATGCTTGCCTCAGCATCTCTAATCCAGCAGCTGCTCCATGATAGCTGATATCAGTGGAATGACTCTGACTCCCATCTCATCTCCATCGTACTAACATCAAATAGAGCAGGAAAGGCAGAGGGGGGACTTCATTGTCAAACAGAAGCCATTTACCTCTCAGTCTGTACATGGTGAATCCTGATGTTAGACCACAGAACTGAGTTTGTACAGGTTCTTTATTCTACAGTGGCTGCAATATGTAGAGACTGTGATATTTTAGTATATTCAGCTAAAACTGCAACTTCTGTGAATGTCAGTTCAGCATCAGTAAATGGGCTTTCAATATGTTTTAGCCATTCTGGCAGTATGGCTCTCATAGCAGTCCAATCGATTGGTCCACCAGTTTGTTCCATCAGGTGCACTGAGATTATATTTTGTGCAAATAACAGTTCCTTGGCTTTGGTGATCCTTCCTCTAGCACCACCTTAACCTGGATGTTTGGGGTTTGATGGATTACCATGTAATCTGTTACATTTGTGTTCGCATTGTGCTGAATTTTAAAGCATTTAGCACAATCATTAGGTCATTTCTCTTTGGGTATGGTTCTGGTGTTTCCCCTAGTTTTATTCTATTCCAGTACTAAGCTAAGCTGATCATGTCTCATCTAACTTTGCCAAATTTGGAAATTTCAGAAATTTGCAGAAATAAATGAATGTGTGACTACTCTAATAGCCAGTTTCTCCTCTCCAGACGTCTCTGGGCCAAATGTCCAAGTGACCAGACTGACCCTGCTGTGTGACGAGGCCCCTGGACCAATCACCATGGACCTGACAGGTAACGCATTCATTTCATCACACTTTCATTCTTCTGTTTATTCTTCTTCATCTGCATTTCCTTTCTCCTTTAACCCTGAGTTAGTAGGCTGCAAGGCGTGGCTGTGTATTGCATTTCCTATATGGTGACACAAATCACCTCTATGCCCTGGAGCAAGGCATCGACAGCCTCCACTGTGCTGCATTGCATTGTATGTGCAGCATGACTGCAGTGGGTGTGGGTGTGTCCATGCGTGAGAGAGGCTAAATGTTTGCTTAGTGGGCAGTATTGACGTTTCCCCCGGTGCAGGCGACAGCAACATGCAGGTCAGGGGGGTGAGGTCTCTGTGAGTTTACGTGTGTGTGTGTGTCTGTGTGTGTGTCTGCAGTGAATGACAATCGGGCAGCTGCAGAGAAATTATGTCATTCCCAAAGTTAAAGAAAGGATCGATCTGTCTTTGGGTGTGTGTGTGTGTTTGTGTTTCTGATTTCACTTAAAGCAGAATTAGCTTTCATCTTTCCTTACCTGAGGATTTACCCCTCTAACACACACTGCATGCACAATCAGACACTAAAAACACAGAATCAGGTATTACTATGAATACTAAGAAAGGTCATCTGGTTGCTAGGCAATACTGACTTTGTACTATGCAGTTTTGTCTGAGAGCTTTAAAGTATGAAGCAGCCATGAAGGTGCATGTGTCACTGTGTGAAATGGGAAGAGCACACTGTTCTTCCTGACCAGACAGATGTAATGCTTTCAGATTGGATCTCAGTCATAGGTGATAGAAGAAGCAAAAGGCAGATGGAAAATAACTTGAGTAGTCTCAGGCTGGGTATTTCTAACACAGACACCAATTATACACATGAAGTTCAGCTTTGTGCCATAAAATCTTTGCAGAAGAAGAAGGTGATGTATAATATTTCTTTCTGCTTGATGCATTGTTTTGATGAGCATTACACTGTCCTTTTGGTCTTAAGTCACATGATTCACGTATGTACCAACACCTGGGATTAAAAGCCAAACAATCCCACCCTGATTCACTTCAGTTGTGATCTTTTTTTATATCTGTCTTTAAGAACGTTCCCCAAGGACTACCACTTTATAAGACGTCGGTATTATTCAGGCAGTGACAGCATAAATCTCAGGGTCTCATCAAATACTTAGGACTCGTTTCCTCAGGCTCATGAATGCTGTGCAAGATACATTTGCCAAATATGCGTCAACAGAACTGTAAATTCTTTTGGGGTTATGTTACCAAAATGTGTTTGTGTTTTTTTTTTCAGTTGCAGTGCATTTAGCATTGACTTTTTCAATATTTGACAAAGATCATGATTTTTCTGTTTCTGTTTTTCTAACTGGATGATATTGCTAACTAGCCGTATCTGGGCACAATTTGTAGGAGACATCTTGGTTTATCAATAAATGAAAAGCATCTAAACATTCAGGCTCTGGACAAAGAGCTCTCTGACCAACCAGCTGACATGGCCATCTTCACCCAAGGGTGACTAATGGGATTATCTCCTCTTAAAAAGGCTTCACCACAGACTAGAAATCATGTAACTGAATTTCATTATTGCCTTATTTGTTTATGGTAATGATCCAGAGGTACCGTAACACAGTTAATATGCAGCCTGTTTCCTCTTGCATTAACGAACATCTTTTACCAATCACAACAAACTCCAATCTTATGACTAATGCATGAGCTTGCAACATCTCTGGTGGGCTCACCAATATTTCTGGAACTTACAAGCAATTTGTGATTTGTGAAATTTGTTGAAACATGATGCTGCCACCAGTCTGCAGTCTGCCCCTGATGATTGTATGGAGAAGATTAAAGGTTCATGAGGTGTCACTGCTATCTGTGATATTTTGTATTGTCTGGATTTTCCCCTGGAAGATGTTCAAATAATTACTGCATTAATTCGGTTTCATTAGGATGAATGTGTTTGTATGTGTTTGTGCTGTATCAGTAAAAAGAAATGGAGAAAGTGCTGAATGCTTGTGGAGAGAAAAGCATCTCCCACCATAAATCTATAGCTAAGTAGCAGCATAGTAAGTGGTCCTGCTGGTGGATCATGTTGCAGCCAGATAGCCGAGCCGGCACCAGACTGGATGTTAAATGGACTTTCCATCGGTGGCTGAACACATTAGAGACCTTATTATACACTATAGGCTGTTAACAGTGTGGCATGGTGCCCTCACAGATAACGGGAATTTACTGCTCTCCATGCTTGTGTGTGTTGATGTTCCAGGGAGAGAATTGGTGGCAAAACACAGCTTTAAATTCAGCGCAGTATAGCAGAGGTGACTGTGCTCCACACTGAGTGTGAGTGAAGAAAGGAAAGGAGACAGTTTTCACGCTTCGCTGGTTGTCCCATCAGCTTCTGTGAGGTTGTTTGGGTCAGTGTCTTAACCTTAACCTGTCTGTTCATATCTGTTCCCTCCTGCACTCCCTGCAGTGCATCAAACCTCTCGCTGGGGCAGTCATTCCTATTGGATCCCAATAATATTTACAGAGTTTGGTCGTATTTACCATATTTGTCATGAATTCATGCACAGACACATTTCCCTGCATTAGGATGGATGAATAGTTCACTCACTTTCAGTCTTCCCTCTAAATCAACAGGTGGAGATGACTGTTCAAAAATGTTCACTTGTTTACTACCTGACGACATCAACCTCAACATGTGGCTGCTTTTCTCCTGCAGGAGCAACTGCCCAGACAAATACAAATAACCAGTGACTAAACCACAAACATAACCCTGCAGCCAGTCTGCATTCTACGTTTCTTCTGCGATTAGTCACAACCCACATCTCAGTTGTTTTGTCTGCCTCTCATGATACTATTAACATCTTCAGAGCCCTTTTATTTTTCTTAGTTATCACTGAAACTGTACTCTGAATAGGAAATTGGCACATCATGTGGAAGGGGACACCTTCAGTCATTAATCATGTCTCGTAGCAGGAATATGAATGGAGGAGCCTGCAAAGACAATATTCACTCCTTATGGGTGATTCATCACAAATGATCCATTGCCTGAGTGTAAACAGCTCTGAAAATGGATTAGATGGAATATTAACAGCAAATGTCTTAGACAATATGCGATTTAGTCTTTTTGTGCAGATTCTTTTAGATTGTGTCAGTGTTTCTGTATTTTTCAGTTTTTCTCACACACACTCGCCTTCACATTTTGAATATATCACTTCATTTCTCTGTAGATGTCACCCAGCTTCTCTTTTACCTCAGGCAGACACACTGTTATTAGACTGTCACTTTGTGTTTGGCTTAATCCTATATTAGTGTTTGTCATTTAACCTCCTGCTGTTACTTGTGTTTAGATCAATGTCCCGAATGTTTATGCATTGAAACATGCATCAGGCTGAACTGGCAGCACAAAAACAACATGTAACGTGTTTCTGTGTCTGATTATATAGAAATAAAACCACCAGGCGTAAACATTTCTTGCTTAATGTGGCCCATTGTGCAAAAAACTAAAATAAAACACTGTAAACACAGCGCTGGGACCTAGTTTGGCTCTGTATATGTTAAATATCAAATTTTACAATAATGTGAATGTCATTATTATTTTGGTGTGATGTAATTTCACTAATGTATTATTACTATAATGACAGATTCTGTATTTTTTCTGTCCTACTGCTGCTGTTCGAGCAGCAAAGGCTGAAACTCTCCATGTGCAGAAAACAGGAGGAAGAGGATGAATGTTTTGACTGCAAGTCAATTTCTAATCTCCCTTCCATGTCTGAGCTTAATCATAGTTGTCTCCCATAAACCTACTGCTCATTTGTCATGCAATGTTCTTATTAACGGATTTCATTTTAGTTTTCAGTCTAATCACTGCACTGAAGCTGCAGTAATAAAGGCTCTTAAGGGCCCCAGTCGACAGGAAATCAAACTTTTCAACTGACTACTGTGTTTAATATTGTTGTCCGCCATAGGTTATTCTTCTGAATATTGACCAAAGTATTTATATAATTTATTTAACTAAAAGTAGCGATATCAAAATGTGTAGTAATAGTAGTAGTCAACTCCCTGAATTCAATATTTTGTTTCCTTAAAACAGAAGGATTTGAACATAGTGTTCAGTTGTTATGTGGCTCTTGTTGTGTTTTTTAGTTATTACTGACTGTTGGGTAGTTTGTTCTACAGAATGCATCGTCATTTATAAACCAATCACATGTTTTGACTAGATCAGCAACAGTTGATGTCAGATTTATGCAGTGAAATAAGGTTTGTTTTCTTTGCAGTGGCCATCTGTTGGTTTTAAATGTTTGTCCTGATGCAAGAACCACAAAAATGTGGTGAAACAAAGAAAACAAGACTTTTATGATTTTATGGCAGTGATTATTATAGGTTATAAAAGTAAGTTAACATGATGAAATGGGCGTTTAAATTGATTTATTCTGCAACATTTTCAGCTTTAGCCCATATTTTGATTTGCTGTGCCTGTGCATTCTCGTACATACCCGTGTTTTTGTGTGAGTATGTGTGTGTGTGTGTGTGTGTGTGTGTGAGAAAGAGAAGAACATCTCTTCTCCTCCCCACACTGACCTGTTTTCCTCGTCAGACGCTCCCTGGGGAATCTGGCGTTTTTCCACTGTTCTCTGTCTAAGGAGGCGAGAGGAGGGAGACAAGGAGAGGATTCAGAGGGAGCAGAGGGGAGTGTAGAAAGAGTGAGGAAGACACAGAGATAGAGCAGTGCATCTACAAAATGTCAGCTACCGAGTTACAGATTCATTGTCTCGATGATATACACTTTTGATTTTATCTAATGTGGATTTAAAGTGTCTTATATCTGGGGAATAAAGCCCCTAAACCACAAGGTGACATTTCACTTCAAGTGAAAACATGACAGTACACATCAGTAGAGTGCAAAGGTTTTCATACATCAGCAGCACTGTAGGTCCTTTATTGGACTCTTCTACTTAGACTGTGCAACAGATGCATATATTTTTAATATGACTGATACCAGTAGGAGCAAACCTGCAACTCCATATAGGTCATTCCTGACTATATCCGCTGTCTGTGTGTGTGTGTGTGTGTGTGTGTGTGTTATCTGTAGGTCACTTTCTTTGCCCAGCTTCCTCTTCTCTTCCTCCTCATATCACTGCTGTCTGTTTTTCTTCATCCCCAGCCCTCTATCTCTCCTTTATCTCCTCCATCCTTTTGTTTCTCTCTGTCCATTAGGAAGCACTCAGCACCGGTGGTTGGGTTTAAATTGAGATATAAAGTGATTAGGCAGTGGATGCGTTTCTGATTGCTCTGTGCTCCGACAATGGCCCAGGATGCTTTTTCCTCTTCAGTATGAACCCATTCACCCCACAGCATGACAAAGACAACTTTAATGTGCAAAGAAGCCTCTGTGCTTTTACCGGTGACACCACATTACTGGTATATCAGAGCTGTACAGGCGTATGAAACAGAAGACACCATGTTTGCTTAGTGGTTTTCTTATTGAAGAGCACATGCCTGTTTGGTGTGAATTTGTTTTTGCTTATTTCTGTCATTCCCTGTCATGTTTTTCTTTTCCTGTGCAGAAAGATGAGCGGTTTCTCCTGAAGCAGTCCCAATTTCCTTTTTCATCGGTACTTTTTATTTTACAAGTTTGTCGACTGTTCCAGCTGCAGCAGTGTGATCATATAGTCAGATGTTTTGCATGTTGTGATCGTCATGGACACCGCACATCTGCTGAGATCCTATAACAAGATGAGTGATGTTTTATTGTCGTGTGCAGGAGACCTGAGTGCCCTGAAGGAGAAGAGCTTCTCGTTACAGGAAGGAGTGAAATACAGACTAAAGATCCACTTCAAGGTAAGATGGGCTGATGCGTGTGTATAAAAAGGATGGAGATATTAACTGTACTGTAGCCACCATGTTCTGTACAACCAAACAAGGCCATTATCATATTAAATGGGCTGTTGTATTTATAATGCCAGTAAGGATCCAGTCTAGAGAAGCAGCTCATTTAACATCAGGAAGTTTGCTTCTAAAGTCATTTCTCTCTGGATGGATGGTTTTATTGACACGATGTGTCACTGTGTTGGCTGATTGATGCCCCAATTCAGACTCAAATATTTAAGCAATTGTCAAACTGATTGGGATGAAATTTTGTCCAAACATTCACACTCCACTGAGGACGAAGCCTGTAAACTCAGCTTAACTTTTCCTTTTAGTGTCACAAACACATTTGTCATTTACCAGAATCTATCAAAGTCTGCGATATAGATTTCTTCATGGAGCCCAGAGGAGGATTCATAAAGACTTTGGTAATCAGGCATGTCAAAGTTTTCCCTTATCCTGAAATTACATTTTTCTTGTTATCCTCCAGACGTAGCACCATCATCATCATCAAAATTTCAATTTCTCTCCTACTTTTCCCACAACTTTCATCTCTAAAGTGGTACTCAGCTAATGTCAGCATCATTTGCTTCATCTCTCTCCTCTTTTGCTGTACACTACTTGCCCTGTCACCACTTTCTCACACCTCTGTCCTCTTCCCCTTCATTCCTCGCTCTGTTACAAATAAACCACTCTAGACTCGTGTAAACATGCACAGCTTTTTCCCAAGCTGCACCCTCATGTCCAGAACAAATAAATGAAAACTGGGGACAATGGCGTCACTTTGAAAGGAAATACAGAGCAGATATACATGGGAGAATGGAGTGACTCAGAGCACAGCTATAAAGGATGTTTATGGAACAACATTAGGAATTATTAAATATTTCTACATACGCCCAGCTCGCCACAGGAATCGGAAAAATGTACCAATGAACAATAATGTCAAGCCAGGATCGAAAGCTACAACATGAGTAGATATTGTTAAATAGATTTTAAAGGATTTGGAGGAAAAGTTTCTTTGGGAGAAACACTTGGTCCTGTATTAGGTGATTCTGGTTGTTCTTCACATCACAGATTCAGTGGAGTTGCTGTAAAACAGCTGAATCAGCCTGTGAGTGACCCAATATCTGGGTAAACTCTGCTGAAACAAAACAGGGTTTGATCAATTTGTTGGATTTGTTGATTTACAGTAGTTTACATAAACTGTCAATAAGTAGATTCTAGTTGAAATGAAGAGACTGTGTGGGAGTAGTAAGAAAAGAGGTCAGTGTATGTGGGTAAACTGGAGTCCAGGGACTTGGTCCTGGAGGGAAAGGGAGATGTGCTGAGAATAATCAAACTGGGTCCGCTCGGCTGTGGGGACACCTGCTGGACAAACACCTTCACTGACACCCGTTTTACCTCTGTGCTTTGTTGACATTGGTCCTACAACGATAAAAGCTAAAAATGAGAATTTTCTCAATCAAATATTTTTAAAATCTTGTCTCACCTTATTAGTGATAACACTTCTCTCTTGCCTCAAACCGAGCTTGTCCATTTTGTGAAGGCGATAAAATACAGAAATGACCATAGAACTTGGTTATTACACCAAATACATAATAAAATATATTTCATGTTTCATATGTGCAATGCAGGAGAGAATATCTGCTATTTGTGCTGTGATAGGGTGAACAGGATAAAGCGGGTGTGTAGCTGAGATCATGACACGTTTATGCCGACTGTGATGCCTGTTTGTCACGATTTGATGAAACTGTGTGTCTGCAGGTGAACAGGGAAATCGTTGCTGGCTTGAAGTACCACCATGTGACCTACAGAAAAGGAGTAAGAGGTGAGTTGAGTTTAGATATTAAATTAGTGTATCGTGTATAAATAGTCCCAAAAGGAAACTGATTTAGCGACTCTTTGTGCTGAGATACTTAGTGAAGACGCCTTCAGGTTGTTCAATTTCCATTTTCTCTGTTCCTTCAGTGGACAAGGTGTCATACATGGTGGGAAGTTACGGCCCAAAAGCAGAGGAGCAGGAGTTTCTGAGCCCGCTTGACGAGGCCCCCAAAGGCCTGATGACACGTGGTCACTATCAGATTAAATCCTGCTTCATCGATGATGACAAGAACGTCTATTTGTCCTGGGAGTGGAACCTCGACATCAAGAAGGACTGGAATGAATAGAGAGAGAGAGAGAGAGAGAGAGATGCTACTCATCTTTCACTCCAGTTCTTCAACTCTATCTTTTCTTTCTCCTCTTTCACCCTCCTCCACCTTCTCCTGTGAGCAACCCGGCGATGGCCGGCACACAGGGCTTCTCCTCCCCCTCCTCTACTTCCTTATTCCCTTCTTCTACCTTTTTCTTCCTTGTGTGTTTAATGCAGGTGCCCTGAAACCCTCGAGCAACTGGGACTTTATTTCTTCATCGATTATCCTGAGTTAGCCATTACATTAGGTCTCTACATTAGGCCTTTGACTTTCAGTTCCCTTTCTTCCACTGTGTGTTCTTATCCTGCCATGTGTCGAAGCCTTCATACAGCAGCAGTGGACGGTCTCCAACAGCAGGAACAAGGAAAGTGAGCTGAGCCACAAAGGGAAACATTTATGCAGCATCCTGGTGACAGTAAAGGTGCTAAACAACTCTTAGTGCCTATTGCCACAGTTTGTGTCAAAAATCATATTTATAAAAATCTGAATACACAGACATGATAGACATATTTTTAGATTTGGTGGACTTTCCCTGTCGAGGATGTCGTCATCTCTGATCTCTTAGAAATCCATATAGAAATTGTGATGGGAAAGATGCTGCTCAGTGCTTGACTGAGAATTGTCCTGTTTTTAACTTTTCTTCAGCATTAAAATAATTTGGTGATAGTTGCCTGTACAAAGTACATACATAAACTGCAAAATACTAATTCAGCATCTTTTTATGGCGCCGAAATGCCAAAACTTTCCAAAATGTAAACAAATACATGTTAAAAAAGAAAAACATGTTCAAAGCCACTGAATCCATAGCAAGATTACACTTTTTACTTCTAAAACACTGAGGATAACATTTCCCCGAAAAGAGGTGACACAGATAATAATGACTGGAGTGTAAAAGTCCAGTTTGTCTTAAGACGGAGCCCAAAGTGTCAGAAATCCCTTAATTCAGAATCTGTAAGAAATGTCAGAAACGTCACTTTTCATTTAATATGTATTTTCTTTATGTTTATGTTCAGGAATTTAAAAAAAACTCATATCAAACTCATAGTTTTTTCAAACTAAAAACATCCTGGGGGTGAAAAAATACACAACTCAGAGTCACCTCTTCACTCTGTGCACTACATGCATAGGATCTTGGACTTTTTTCAAAGTTTTGTTTGCTTTCAAAGCACCAGTTCTCTGGAGATTTTGTGGAGCTTTTTAAAAGAGCAGACCAGTTGAAGACTGTAACTGTGTGTGTATATTGTAGAAAGAGATGCATGTATGTCCTTCAGGATTTGATACTATTCACTCAGTCCAATGAACAAAATTAGCCCTTTCTAAAAACCAGATGTCAATATATTTCTGCTTTGAACGTAAATGAACCATTTTAAGATGAAAGACAGTGGAGAGCTGTCAGACAAATATTTAAAGGGGTTGATTAATTCCAGTGAAAAAATAAGAAATATCATCATTGTGCTAAGTCTTTGGATATGATATTGTCATTGTTGCTGAACATGTTGAACATTGAAATACGATTTGAAATTGCTGTGATCGAAGAGTAACTGTAAATGTTGACTTGTTGGGTGTTGCATGGTTTAACAAAATTCTTTCTTCCTTTTTTACAACTTTATTGTAAAATTTAATGTGATTAAAAGAACAAAAAGATACCAACGCAATATCCAGATGTCAATGGTTGCCAGATACAGTATTTACAGGGATATTTTAAAGGCACAGATAGCTGGAAGACTCTGCCTGTGTCTCGTGCCCCCTCCAGCCTGTAACAATCAAGTGCTGCATCTTCAAATATCTGTGTCAAATCTAATATCCAATATCTTTTAATAAAGGCAATTCAAACAACCACCGAAATGTCTCCTTTAAAGAAGTCGCAGATTTACAATAATCGAATAACAAAACAGATATGAAAAATAAATCCAGGGATTAGTTGGCCAGCTTCTGTCTCTTGCTGACACGTTTTATAAATAAATATGTAAGTATTATACTACTCAATATTTTGTTAACAGATATTTTATTATTACATCATATTAAAAATGAACAGAGTTACATAAACAGCTACACTGTAGAGATACAGATTAGTCAAAAGTACGCAGGTTAACATGCATCATAACATTTTTTCAAATTTTATTTATAAAAAAATCCACAAGACGCTTAATTTTTTAAAAATACTTTGTTATAAACTTAATTCATTGTTTCTAACTGAGGAGGAGCCAAGTGGGACAAAGTGCCAACCATTGGAAAATAACTATATATAGAAATATATGCACATACAAGTAAGTAAAGAAGTACATTTTGACTATTTATTTATGTAATACTTCAAACAGTCTGCTGCGTATGGCCCCTTTGTCCTACAGGAGAGTCACCACACCATCAGTGTCAGTGAGTGCTAGGCTTTCCCATAAATAAAACCCTTCATCTCTCAGTGCTTCCATCAGTCCTGGTCCTCGATGCCCGATGCGGTCCCTGCAGAGGTGGTGTTGTTGCTGCTGAGCGCCTGCTCCAGCAGGGCTCTCTGTGCTGTAGCCGGCAGGTACAGGAAGGCGTAGAGGAGTGCCAGGAGCAGCAGAGCCAGCAGCAGAGGAAGGCCCCAGTCTGATGTCATTATTGGCTCATCACAGCGAGCCTGCAGCAAGGACTTGCTCGGCATGGTGCAAAGAAAGTTTACAGCACTGCTACTGTCACAAGGTCCAAGAGAAACATCTAAGAAAGTGAGAAAATACATAAATTCATGAAGGGCCCAGCAGCTTGGTCTCAAATGGGAAAAATCACTTTTTTCCTGAAATCTCTTAGAGATAAGAAATGATGCTTTATTTTACAAAGTTAAATCAAAGGACTTTGTTGCGGTTTGTAAAGTTGGCAATGTCTAATCTTTCAAAAACTGCACAGAGATGAAGAAATTTGATCACACCTATCTGAGGAAAAAAGATCCGATATTCTCCTGGTCTGTGTCCAGTCCTGCGTCGAGAGTTTGAATTCCTGAAAAGATCCAGAGAGCACAAAGTATAAATCCAAGAAAGTCGGCTTGGACAGTATGGAGTCAGTTAAATCCACGGAAATGTCACATCCACTGACGTCTTTATTCACCGAAAACTAAAGCAAAAGATGGAAAAGCTCCGCTCTGCTTTCACATGAAAGTAATCCTAAATTCTGTCAAACCTCCAGTTAATGGTTGAGATTTTACAAAGTAAAAACATCACCAGAGGAATAACAAATCCTTGTTATTGAAGAGGATCATCACTTACTTCATCCTCTCTGTCATCAGACTGAAACGTTTGTGATTTCCAATGAAACTCTGCAGTGTCACATGCATCTAAGTATGTGTGTGTGTGTGTGTGTGTGTGTGATTGTGATCTTTTCTTGTCATGGTGCATGCCCAGGTAAACACACCAATCTGCTGTTCAGCTCTTTGGGATGATTTGCTGTGAAATGTTATGCAACAGTAACCAGAAACCCGACCATCAAGACACGGGGCCGCATGTGAATCCCAACACCTGTGTCATTTATACGCACACAGACACACACACACGCAGTGGGAAGCAGATTGGGTTATGAAATGCCAATTATATAATAATTCTTGATCTGCTTAGCTGAAAGCACATTCATACCTGCCTGTGTTCAGGGATTATTGGAAGAGCCTAAGTTTCGGCACAGTATGTTCCACACAGTCATCACTTTGTTAATAATCTAAATCAGTCTAGTGTGAAAAACGATTATGGCTCCACAGCACAGACGTTGGTAACGCTGGAGGTCTGGTTTGAGCACAGTCCAGATCCAACAGAGAATCCTTCACCGTAGCAGCTGTAACACGCTGGTGTCAGACATGGTGGATCAGTAGTTAGTGCTACAGACTCACAGACGGACCTGATCTGAGCTGAGTGTTTTGTTGTTTCTGCATGTTCCCATCTGGCTGGTAAATAAACCACAGAGGTTAAATGACTATTAGACCCTGTTGCATACTGGAGGATTTAAATAAACCACCACCGGACACTGCAGATTAAAATCACATACTGTATCTATCACTGCTTATTAATCACTGGTGCATTTAGCCTCCTTTCTGGAACAATACAACTTTATTTGCATTTTGACCAACAGTATAATTTACCTCCTGGCACATTGTTTGTGTCCCCCAAATGTCCCTGCACCAGTGTTAGTACTTTTCCAGTGGCTCTGGATCTATTGCAGTAGAGTTTCATCATATTTACTAGTCAAACATAAGCCCTGCAGACAGCTACACCATGTGTATAACAATAACATAGACAGGAGACACCATGTGCTGCCAGTATCTATATAGGGATATCAGTTTGACACAATAACAACACCGAAAACATACGGGTTACCTCATTATCTCAAACGCTCACAGTATTGGATGGTGTGTCATCAGAGCCAGTGACTCCTGTCAGATAAAAGTGTCAAGGTGAGATTGAGGTGGGGGATTATGAGCGTCACAAAAAAATGGATGAGCGACCTGAAAAAATACCGAACAGAAACAGATGAAACAAACAAAAATAAAATAACCACTTCTGTCAAGATGATGGACTACGTTTCAGATTAAAGTCATACAACGTCTGCAGTCGCACTGTCATAATTGAAATTTATGTGAAGAAAAACATTCAGCTTCTTCCTACATTGTGATGTAGCAGGTGAAAATAACTGCAGGAACGATTCTTCTGTCCACTGTCACACAGTGTCATGGAATAGCTAAGGAACATGCATCAGCATAGACTTTAAAACAGTCCCGCTTGTGTATAAGTCTCTTCATGGCTCAGCACCACAGCACACCTCTGACATGTTGGTGCCATATGAACCATCCCAAACTCTGAGACCATCAGGGACAGGCCTTCTGCTCGTGCCCAGAGTCAGGACTAAACATGGAGAAGCAGCATTTCAGTTTTATACAACTAAAATCTGGACTAGTCTTCCTGAAGATGTTAGACAGGCCTCATCTCTGGAAATGTTTAAGTCCAAGCTAAAAATCAGCATATGACACCTGAAAGTGTTTTATCTGGACTCATTCTCCTTTAATTTCATTTAAAGTTCATTTTCTACTATTTTCTGTTTCTTTTTTTTTTTGCCTATGTACTTTTAACTTGTCTTTTATAAGCACTTTGAATTACTCTGTGTATAAATTGTGCTATATAAACAAACTTGCCTTGCCTTACTGCATTAACAGATCCAAGGTTTGTATTGATACCAGCTCTGTTTAGTTTCCACTTCACCAAACTTACATGATTTAACACTGCAGGAGGAAACCACAGTTCCAGACCTAGAAGTCATGACCCCCTCCACAAGATAAACGTGAACTTTATAATGCAGTAAGACTGGAAACTATGAAACTAGATGTTCTGACTTTAACTAATGTAATATCATCTTATACAGGACAGCGATCCTGTGTCTTGGAATAAATAAAAGCCGTGACGTTGCGACCTCCAGTGCCTTAGGTGGCGCTATGCACTGCTCACGATGAAATCTGCCAGATTAAAAGCGAAGAAGAAGACGGTGCGCAGTCAGCTGCACCACCTGTGGTTTTGTTTCCATCTGTATCCATGTAAATATACGCTTACTTTCTGTATGTGGAAATAAACGTACTACACAGTAATCGTGTGTAGTTGTTTGTGGTAGTTTACGTCTCGGGACAAATAGCCAGTTTGCTTCTGATGTTAGCAAACAGCAGCTAGCAAGCGAACGATGCTAACATGCTAACCATTGCAGAGTCTGCTGTTTCTAAACCAGAAGTTGTTTTTCCAGCTTTGAAAACACAGATAAACTTTGTGCAGTCGCTTCAGAACATGTGTGCATTGCCCTTATTTAGCACAGACCAGTCATTTATAAGAAATAAATCTAACTGCGTATATCACTAAGTACTATAATAAAGTACACATTTGAGGTACTTTTACTGTGTTTCAGAGGGTAGTATTGTAGTTTTCCTCCACTCACCAGATGCAGATTGTTCAAACAGTATGATCAGGTAATACAATGAGACACATTGTTAGATTAAACAAGTATTTAATTGTATTTAAAATTTAGCCCCGCTGCATCATTAAAACGGTGATATATCATGAAAGTATTAGAAATAATTAACAGCCCATTCAGTATGTTACCATTCAGTTTTATTTTTATATTGTATATAAGTACATTATACTTGTATAGTTTTATTTAAGTAAACATTTAAATGCAACACTTTGCCTGTAGTGTAGTATTTTTAAATTGGAGTATTTAAACATATTTTTTAAAATGTTATCTCACCGCTGCCTGATTCACTCAGGGGGAAAGGTTTTATGTGGAAATGTGTTCTGTTATGTTGGATATACATAAATACAGAGTGAAATATAAACCCACCACCTTGTCTCCACAGAGTTGAATTGGTTAGACACGTCACATGATGACCACAGAGGCTGCAAACCTGGAGAGCCTGCGTGTTCTGTACCAGAGCGACGACTACATTGTGGTGGACAAACACTGGGACATTCGCATCGACAGCAAGATGTGGTATGAGAAACACACCGTGCAGGCTCAGCTTCGCCACCACTTCCCACAGCTGGCAGATCCTAGCACCTACTATGGATTCAGGTTCGAATCACACTGATACTAACTGCATCCGCCGCTCATACTTCATGTTCATGAGGTTACAGTCTGAACACTGTTTTTCTCTTCCCCCCAGGTTCTGTCATCAGTTGGATTTCTCCACTAGTGGGGCTCTTTGTGTCGCCCTCAATAAGGCTGCTGCTGGACGGGCCTACCGCTGCTTCAAAGACCGCACTGTCACCAAAGCCTACATTGCCCTGGTATGAAAACATGCAGGAGACTTTTTTTATCATGTACCTATATCTAGAGATGCAGAATGAATATTTTTCTCACTTGTGTTTTATTATAAATATCTTTAAATATAAAACTAGTCCCAATTTTTTCTTTCCAGGTTCGTGGCTGGGTGGAAGAAGAGACTCAGACTCTGGACTTTCCCATTGGCAAGAACTCTTCAGAGGGAAAAACACATATGATGTGTATCGAGGGAACAGAAGGTAAATAAATCAGGCTTAGTCTGCACTGTTTGTTTGTAAGTGTTAAGGTGTTTAAAGTTTTAAATTCTAACTACAGTCCATGCATTTTGTCCATCTGAGCTTTACACTCACACTTCAACTTGACCATGCTGACCTTCGTACCCAATTTAGTTCATGTTTTATATTTCAAAAGTTGGTGTAAAATTCTTCAGACAGTTAACATGAAAAATAATTGCAGATCATTTATTGTTTTGTTTCTTACTGAGGTTTCCCACTACTTCTCTCATCAGGTTGTGAGAACCCTAAGCCTTGCCAAACAGAGCTGACAGTGTTGGAGTATGGGTTATATGATGGAGATCCTGTCACCAAGGTCCTGCTGCAGCCCCTCACTGGTAACAGCATTAATTTGTTTCCAGTCATGGGAAGGAAATTAGGACTGTCTCTTTGCACGATGCTATTTTTCAACTGCGAAGTGAAAAAGACAATAGTGTGGCCTATTTTTCACCTCAATATTAGAAAACCATTTCTAAAACAAACCAGGGCAAACTTACATTTGTGCAACAAATAATTTTTAGTCTGACAAGGGAAAATATTTCATATATCAGTTCATATAGTTTATTTTAATCTTTCTTTGATCATTATTTGACATTGAAATGTTGTGAAAGATGAATAATCCATCACTGAATAATTATATGATATCATACTTCTGTGAATGATTGGTAAACAATCACACCAGTGTAGCGTTTTTCTCTGTGTACTACTGGACACATATTGTACCTGGGAGTTACATACCTGTATTTGGGAATATCCTCTGGCACAGCTGTGAAAGTCTTACTCCCTCTGACTGCTCCCCACCCCCTGTTCCCTCAGGACGAACACACCAGTTAAGGGTCCACTGCAGCGCTATTGGCCATCCCATTGTCGGAGACTTCACCTACAGCTCTGGAGCGGACGACGCTCCTTACCGCATGATGTTGCACGCTCACTTCCTCCACATTCCCCTGGACCCACAGCCCTTGCTCGTCTCTGCGGGAGACCCCTTTGTCCCCACGGTGGATCCCAAGTGGCTCCCACAGCGCACGTTACGGACACTGAGGGCCACTGTGGAGGCCCTGCTGGAGCGCAGGGTGGAGGAGGATAGGAAGAGCAAAGAGCAGGAGAGAGGGATTGCAGGCAGAGAGGAGGAGGAGAGGAGGAAACGCAGGAAGGAACAGAGGATTGAGGAGGAGAGTGAAGAGCAGAGGAGACGGTGTCAGGAGTGGCTGAGTGAATGGGCTGGAGACTGACAGAGTCTTCTGTTGTTATTTATTAATTTTAGCTTATTTTAGCTGTTTACTTATAAAAGCCATGTTGAGCATGTGCGCTCCATCTCCACCTGCATTGCTTTTAAATGGCATTGATTTAAGTGGACCAGCACCTTCATTCCATCCCAAACCAGTTAGTAACATTATCCTAGAAAAGACTTGTGTGACCATATAAAATGCTGCACTTTGAAACAAGTCATACTGGTGGGAGCTTCCCACCATAAGCAGAAAGTTACAGTGGATCAAGTGAGCAGCTCCGCTGCAGTAGCTGAAAAGAAGTGCCTTGCTCAAATTCATGTTAATAAGTGAAGGTTGGCATTATTTCTTCCCTAATCATTACAAGAGTTTTTAATTAATGGCTTTTTGTCACATATCTGTTCTACAGAAAGTCAGATAAGATTAAGATTAGATTAAATGTTTTCTTGTCTAACCACGCACATGTTGAGATATTTGCCTCTGATATATGAAGATCAGTTGATGTGTTTCTTGTCCTGCTCATGTGATTTTTCCATATGCTGCATGGCTCTGACATATAAAAATCTGATCTGATCTGCATAAACTAACCTGTTGTTTTTTGTTTTTTTTGCATTTTGCTGTACAATGTCTATAAAAAGTATTTAACCACAGCCATGTTTTATTATTTTACAGCTTTAAAACACACTACCATGGAAAAACAAACATGTCCAAAACCCTAAACCTAAAGTTAGGTTCAGAATTGGTTAGTTGATTATCTCACACAAGCTAACTCGGGAATTTGCATTTTTAAAATACCTATTTCAAAAAAATTACGCTGTAGAGTAGCATGAGCTGTGAAAATGACTTCATTACCCATCGTCCCCCGCGCTCTGTAGAAAAACATTTAGAAATCACAATCGACAAGGAAGTGTCAAAATAAGAAGCGGCAGGTGAAGCATGAGGGAGTGACTGTAATTCCGTTTAGGAAACAGGCGTGTAAGTCATTTTTGGTCAGCTTCGTTTAGTCGAGCAGTGACTGGAAGAGTAAAAATAAAAATGAGCTTCACGGTTTTCTCGTATGAGAGTTTGGTTCATGCTGTATCAGGAGCAGTGGTAAGTTACGCCGACTTTTCATGATCCAGTTCTTTAATTGACTGTACCAAAGCAGTGTCTATAGCTAAAAAGCTCATACTCTTTAAATCGTCCATACAGAACTCCATTCAAAATGTGTCGTGCTCGGTGTTTTTGACCTGATAGCAGATTAAATAGACCCAGAATTGGACATCTCGAAGCATTTAGACCAGCCTGTCGATTCGGCACCATCTAGTATTACATATAACATGTCAAACAGGCCGAATCGTATAGTGTTTATGACACACATACAATTCGATCACGTGGTCTTTTAATAGGCTGCGTACAGTTGTTACTTTAAAATACCAAATTTGTCAATGGAGTTTGGTGTGGGATTTTTATTATATGGAACCAAATGGCTCATACTGAGGGCTGACTGTACTCTGTTCTAGGGAAGTGTGACAGCAATGACAATATTCTACCCACTTGATACTGCAAGACTACGGCTTCAAGGTAAGGAGTACCTTAAAACTGCAGTAATTCTAAATATGCGATGTATTTATCTACTTTATCTACAGCTTGTCTTTCCTGTTTGTGTTCAGTGGATGACCACAGGAAGGCCAAATCAACTCCAGCCATTCTGGCAGAAATTGTCAAAGAAGAAGGACCGTAAGTGGAACAATGTTCAGATTAAAGAAATACTAAACAAGCAAAAACATAAAAATGAGGAATACAGACATACATAGTCTTTGTAAATCACGTTTCAGGCACATAATGCTTTGATATCCTGACTTCCCTAAAATCATTTTGCTCACAGACACCAAAAGATATATCCACTGAGCTGCAGCACTAAAACGGCTCTAAGATGTGTGTCTGTGTTTGCTGCAGTCTAGCTCCGTACAGAGGCTGGTTCCCGGTGATCTGCAGTCTGTGGTGCTCTAACTTCGTCTACTTCTACTGCTTCCACGGCCTAAAGGCTAGCTGGCTGAGGGGAAAGCAGTCAGCACCGAGCACTGACTTAATCATAGGCCTCGCTGCAGGTGAGATGGTCATTGCCCAGATGAAAGCCTTGTTTCACTGACTCGGGACAACAGAGTCCATCAGGTTTTAGATTTGAGTCCAGTCTCTTTTCTCATGGCCTCAAACTTTTTCTGCACGTTTTTTTGTTTCCTCGCTTTATTTATCCTGCATGTCAGCTGTCTTAATCAGCCACTATTTAATGTGGTGACGTTACCGGACACACAGTATTGGTCTTTATGTGCCTCTTTTACCCCTTTTCAACCAACATGAACTAAGTGCTGGTTCAGAGCTGCTTCAGCTTGTGAAGCTTCTAAGAACCGGTTTGTTTTTCCAGAGGCTAGAGAACCATGCAATTAAATCACAGTATATTTCCCAGTCAAACAAGATCCACTGTCTCTGTGTTCTAAGTTGAAGCAGCGACACAGCAGTTTGTTAGAATAGTTATAAGTTGCACTCTGTTTCTTCAGCGTGATACCTGCAGCTGTGTGACACACAGGCTGACCAAGCTGTGAGCACTGTGTGTAGATTAGTAACATCAGTAACTACCCTGCCACAGCACAGCAGGTTCATCATCTCACATTTGGCTCTTATTGGTCACAATAATCTCGCTTGCAGCTCCCAATATAAGCAGTTCTTACTTCTAGACCAGCATAGAGTTGGTGCCAAGTTAGCGCCTGTTTTCTAGGCTCTTAGCCAGTTCTTTGGCTGTCGAAATGCAAAGAACTGGTTAGGCACTAGCCTCAAACCAGCCCTGGAACTGTCTTGGTGAAAATGGGTATTTGTCTTCCCAGGTGTTGTAAACGTACTAATTACCACTCCTCTGTGGGTGGTCAGCACCAGACTGAAGCTTCAGGGTTCCAAGTTTCGTAATGCAGACATCCGGCCCACCAACTACTCCGGCATTTTGGGTAAATAACTATTAACTGCTCATGCTTATATGGTCTTATAATTTATTATAAACAGTGCAGTGAGTTGATTTTTTAATTCACTTCCCACAGTATGCGACAGAGGTGTTCTTACATAAATTATTATTTTATATTATTATTTTTATTTGCTCTTTTGTTCTTGCAGATGCATTTGTGCGCATCATCCATGACGATGGCGTGGGAGCTTTGTGGAATGGGACCTTCCCGTCCCTGTTGCTGGTGCTGAACCCCGCCATCCAGTTCATGATCTACGAAGGCCTCAAGAGACAGCTCAGGAGAGGAGTTCTCAGGGAGGTGAGTGAGACAGAAAGAGGGAAGGGAACAAGCAAAAAGATGGTTGAAGTAAGAGAAGTGTGCTGAAATCAGAGAAGTAGGATAGAGGAAGGAGTGGTGAGTATGAAACTCCAGATACAGGCAGACGGAGGATATATGAAAATTTAAGCAGAACATTTTGAGTTGAAAATTACTGGATGATGCTTGTATCATCACATCGTGGTTTTAAGATCAATGAAAAACACATATATATGTTAATTCAGCAATGACTGTGTAAAGAACAGGAGTTAACTCAGGTCCTCTTTATTATCTGGATGAGTAGGCACTCGATATCCAGACCTGCTAATTCTGTTCACATGATTTTTTTGTGTGTGCGTGTGTGTGTGTGTGTGTGTGTGTGTGGCTTAAGGAGTCATGAGGGGGAATATAAAGACCAGTGTAAGCAGACGGTTTGGCTGAGTATGTGTACCAGCCCAAATTCCACAAATGTTCTAGATTTACATCAGACAAAGAAACATGAGATAATTTTTGTTATTTTTCCCCCAAGCTGTTGTCAATTGAGGTCTTCATCATCGGTGCTGTGGCCAAAGCTGCTGCCACTGTTGCTACATATCCACTGCAGATTATACAGTCCATTCTTCGGGTGGGTTTTCTATGTTTGTCCATGTCTGTCAGTGTTTACACATGTAAAATGTCAGAGGTGTCAATATATAATTGCAGAAAAGCTTCATCACCGAATGAGATCAATGGGCTTTCTTGTTTTCCACTGAGCAAAAAATTACTACAAATAAGAGTCTAAATAAGATAAATAGGATATATCAATAAGGTAAACCACAAGATAACTAACAAATAAGAGTTTAATTTTGTTTTTTATACTTTTTAACTACCACAGTTTGGTCAATTTAATGAGCTGACTCCTGCATCAAAACTACTGTCCAGCCTCAGGACAATCAAGTCTCTGCTGGTTAACAGAATGAGGTAAATACACACACATACACACAACAGGTTTTCCACATAAGGTTGTAATTATATGTGATTTTTGAGCTCTATTTTTGTTTTTATATTTAAGTGCATAATGCAGTGTTAAAGCACAGTCTTTTATTTCTTTTAGCAGAATGACAAACTATCTTTAGATGTGTTTTGACATATCCACATATATGTCAAATAGTCTTTTCAGTAATTTAAAATGACACATACAGTAACCGAGAACAAAGGTTCCCAAACTCAGGGTCTGGCCCCTCCAACATAAATCTGAAGGATCATAAGATGATTAACAAATCAAACATATCTCAGTTTGATTTCTTGTATTTTTGTTTTTCTCCTATTGAATAAAAGCTGGTGTTAGCTCCTTGGCTCTATAAATGTATACAAATCAGATAATCTGAGAAGCTAGAAACATTTTTGCTTGAATTGCTTTGCTTTAAAGGGTCAGCGGTCGAAAAGGCTGGGAAACAAATTTACATCTTGTTCTTATTGTCTTAATATTAAAAAACTGCACCACACGTTGGCACGTTATTATATTAACAATCATGCAACTCTTCCTTTAACTTTTTAGGTGTGAAAAAAAATTCTAAACATATTAATTAACAGTTTTTTTTTGTCATGATGCTGGTTTCTGCTACAGGAAGTTTGGTGTGTTGGGTCTGTTTAAAGGCCTGGAGGCCAAGCTGCTACAGACAGTGCTGACTGCTGCCCTCATGTTCCTTCTCTATGAGAAGATTGTCAACTGCACCTTCAGAGTCATGGGACTAAACAACATCCAGTACAAGAAACGCTAGCTAGCAAAACACTTCACAAAAAGAACATCCTCCCATATTAAAGCACGAAAGAAGTCACTACTGAAAGACACCATGATGGAGATGTCCTGGAAAACTGTTACATGGACCTTTAATGCTGTCCTCATCCTGCAAGTTACAATAGTCCAGCTCATCTTCTGTAGACTTGGGTTCTGGTTCCTGTCAGCCTGAAGACACAGGACATCTGTATTACTGCATCATTCTCCTTGTTTAGTGAAATACACAGACTGAAAGTTTCATTTCAGTTTCAATCTCTATGTTGCTGTAGAAATAAATATCAGTGAGTCTGTGAAAATGTGACAATAAACAAAATCTAACAAACAGCGGTGTAGAAATCCTTTACAGTCATCACATCAGATTACACATCATGAGTAAAACAGCTCATGCTAAACATAAAACCTCTCACTTTCACATAGCTGTGTGATTGTGGATTAAATGATAAATATGTGCAACGTCATACACCACCTCTCAGTCGTTTATGTTGATGAGTGTATTGGCTATGCAGTCAGCATGTTATTAATATGTTCCTGAAATTAACTACATTTACATAAGAACTGTAATTAAATACAAATATGAGGTACATTTATTTTACTGGAATATTTTCTGTTCATGCTGCTTTATGCTTAAACTCCGCTGAAAAGTTCAGAGGGAAATATTATACTTTTTATTCCACTACATTCATCAGACAGCTACGGTTACTTACAAAATAAGGCTTTTGTTTACAAAGCATGAAGAACTTACTAAATATGATTTAAAACGCCAAATTGTCATTTTATCTATATACATATGAGAGTTTTATAGAGTGATAGATTTGTTATTGATTTAAACACCCAACAGAATTAATTGATAGAAAATTAACTGGCAACATTTTCACAGCAGGACTTGTAACAGTGGACTGAAGGGAGAATAAACTTCGGCACAGCACCGGCAAACACCGTAACATACACGTGGAACTGTCATGAACGCCTGCACAGACACACGCATTAGCACGATAGGTATAAGTAGCATGGCAGCGGCTCAGCGGAGCGACGCTCGGTCCATCCGCATGGTATACCAATCGCACGTATGTCATTTCCGCGACGCAGCAATCGTAGGCAGTTTCGTAATTACGTAAGCACTTCAGCGGCTGTGTCTCTCCGTGATAACAAATAGCATTAAGGTTCATCTGTGCCTTTTTCACCAACATGGACTCAACAACCACAAAAGAGACAGAGAAGAACTGCGTCCTGTGCTGCCAAGAAGTCGATATCTTCGCCTTAGGAAAATGTGACCACCCGGTTTGTTACCGCTGCTCCACCAAAATGAGGGTGCTGTGCGAGCAGAAGTACTGCGCCGTCTGCCGGGAGGAGCTCGACAAGGTGGGCTGCGCTCCGCTACTTCAGCTCGGGGATGGTGCTTGATGGTGCTAGCTAGGCCGCATCCTCCGGGTAGTTTATTACAGAAACAAACAACTGAATTTGAATGATTAAACCGTAGTGGGATTTATCATAAATTAAAAATCACTGTGGGCTAACGCGACACAGCAACCAGCGGTGTCTAATAAATATTCAAACTACTTTTGTCTCGCTGTCATTAGCTTAGCTAAGGCAGCTGACGCTAACATTAGCCAGTCCTAAAGCTAGCTAGTTAGCTGAATGTAAAGTGGCAGAGAGCAGTTTGGGGTTTGGTCAGCATTGTCTCTTTTACTGAGTGTGACGATGAATCAGTGACTCAATGAACTGTAATGTACTAATGTTCCTTGAATAGGTCAGATGTCACCTTTTACATTAACCGGCGTTAGCACGTTGAATGGTTCACCTGTGCTAACTGGCTTGCTAGCTGTCAGTTCTCGGTTGCTGTGAATTTAAAAGTCAAAATATGTTGTCTGTCAGACACACCTTCCTTATCTGACTCGGGTCTGTCCGATACAAATGTCTAATTGGACTTTTAGCCAACTTGTGCTACAGCCACGGTGAAATGCAATACTCATTTGCACTCCTGCAGCTTGATTTTGCTTAAGACTGAGGTTTATAAAGTATATGCATTTTCATAACGCTACAGGCTGCCCAACTTATGACATGTTTCTCCAAACAGCAGTTTATGAACATTATTTTCAGCCTCTAAAATGTTGAAATGCATCAAATTTTATTTAATTTATAAAGCTTTCCTCTGAATATAAATCCTCAGGACTACACCGTTATTATCCCTCCTTTCCTCTGTGTGTGTGTGTGGAGTCCTGGCATTTATCAGTCAGACCTATTAACTCAGTCTTAGCAGTATTGATAAGTGCATGTTCACCTCTCTTTTCTGCTCATACATTTATTTGTTATTCCGTATTTATCTATCTCTTTATCTATCTATCTATCTATGCTGCCCCTTTCTGTGAAAACGTACATTTTCTATTATTTTCAAAACATCCTTCAGGTGCAGCCACTGTCTTTGTTTTTCTTTACATAATTGGGCAATTTATCCTAGTACTTATCAGAGTGCAAGAACAATAACTTGCTCGCTGCATAATCAGATTTGACCTTCAGTTAGTGCTTCCATTCCAAGCTTCATCCTGTGAGGACAAAGTGCTGCAGCCTTATCTAATATCAACTGCAGTTGTTTACTTTGCTTCTGCATCATTGTTTTAGATGTTACAATAACGTATGAAACATACAATACAGTTAGTGAATAAATTACAGTGGTATTATGTGAATCTGATCCAAAGTCCATCATTATAATTCTTAGATTCTTACTCTGTGTTGTGTTGTGTTGTGTTCTCAGGTGGTGTTTGTGAAGAAACTCCAGCCCTTCTCGTCTCTGCCCTGGCAGCAGTTCCCCTGTGAGAAGAAGCTAGACATCTATTTTGGTGACGAGAAAATCCATGCCCAGTACAGGTGTTGTTGTACTTGCTTTTTGTGATTGTGTTGCCTGTAGAGCTGTAAAAATTAGTAACTCTTTTGCCGGTTTCTCACGAAGTCAGCAGATAGAATCAGAGGAGACTCAAGAGCTGCTTTGTTTTTTGTTTTTTCTTCTTAATTCCTGGCTGTTGTTTCAGATCACGTTTGCTCTAACTCAAATCAGACTGAACTTGTTTGTGTTTTATCAGGCATCTGCTGTCGTCAGAGTGCGTCCGCTGTACAGAGCCTAAAGTCTTCTCCAGGTTTGAGGAGCTGGAGCAGCACATGAGGAAGCAGCATGAGCTCTTCTGTTGCAAGCTCTGCATGAAGCATCTCA
Organism: Mastacembelus armatus; assembly: GCF_900324485.2. Taxonomy (NCBI): domain Eukaryota; kingdom Metazoa; phylum Chordata; class Actinopteri; order Synbranchiformes; family Mastacembelidae; genus Mastacembelus; species Mastacembelus armatus. Next base: position 20,200,825 of record NC_046640.1, read on the forward strand.
AGGTAAAATCAGTTTTTACCTAGTAATTAGACCAGAGACTGCCGTTAGGTGGAGAAGTTGTCTGTCTGGCCAGTTTTAGAATTGATGCTGCCAATGTGAATAATAAATACTTGCTATATGTATAAACAGCAGGATGAAGTGATAGCGAAGAACCATTCGTGTGACATCCCATGAATAAGATGCTGAGTAATGTTTAAGAATGATTGGAACATTTGGTTAGTACTGAGAGCAGTTTTATTTTTATGCCACCTGAGGGCAGCAAAGCATCAACACTAAGTGAACAGCACTAGTAGATGATCTAACCCAGTACCGTGGCACCATCAGTTATGTTATAACGTTATGTTCCTTATGTCATGCGACAAAAACAGGAACATTTTAAATATAATATAAGTGTTCTCATTGCAAATATTATGAATGTTGGAAAGAAAAGTGTCCAACCTTAAATATAGATTGACTATTGTCAGCTCATCTTACATTAAGGACTACAATGCTGCCAGATTTGATTTTTTTTTTTTTACATATTAAAGTAACAACCTGAAGTTTAATTAAATTTTCTAAAATTTTATTTTTGGTCATTGGTCAGATCAGTGAATCGAATGTGTAAGATTTTGAACTCACTTTGTGCCAGCAGCTGCACAAATGTTTTTTTTTTTTTTACTTTTTCTATCATTAATTTTTTTAATTATTTTATTTTATATTTGGAAAATTGAGCTGTTACATCTGACTCATTCTTGTTTATTTTTACCTTTTGACTACCAGATCTTCTCCCATGAGCGAAAGTGGTACAACCGGAAGGAACTGGCACGTCACAAAGTGCATGGAGACCCGGATGACACCAGTCACAGAGGACATCCGCTCTGCAAGTTCTGCGATGACCGTTACCTTGATAATGACGAGCTGCTGAAACACTTGCGCAGGGACCACTACTACTGCCATTTTTGTGATGCAGACGGTTCTCAGGAATACTACAGGTGTGTATCGTCACTCGACGCACTTAGAGAAACCCCACTCAGTTGTCCATTGATAAGAACTATATGTTTATTTTGATACCCCTACCTGATACCTTGTAGATGAATGTACTTATAAACCCAGTACTATAAACCTGTTTCATCCAAGAAGAAATGATGTCAGATGATAACGGAGACAGAATGTTATTGGATATAAAAAAACTTCTTATCAATGATAAAATGAGATATTTTGGTCCATGTAGGAAATTACAGTTTGATTTCACAAATGCATGCAGATCATACAAAAAGACTTTACATTAAGTCAGTTGTTACTTCATGTGCTTTGTTTACATCATACTCATTTCAAAAGGAGATTTTCTTTTAGTAATTTAGAATAATATTTGTAATATTTTTTATCATAGTTTTCCTTGCATCAGGTCATTGTGGTCGTTTAAATGTTATTTGTCAACCTGCTGTTGACAGTGACTACAAGTACTTGAGCGAGCACTTCAGAGAGAGTCATTACCTGTGTGAGGAAGGCCGCTGTGCCATGGAACAGTTCACCCATGCATTCCGCACTGAGATCGACTACAAGGCCCACAAGGCTGGAGCACACAGCAAGAACCGGGCAGAGGCTCGACAGAACCGCCACATCGAGCTGCAGTTTAACTACGCCCCGAGACAACACAGGAGGAATGAAGGTTGGAGAGGACTTAATGGTCATGTCTTTGTGTGTGCCCATGTTTTCCAGTAGGGCTGTTGTTAGTAGAACTGTAGTCTGGAACCAGTAAAGAGCTCTAGGTAAATAAGTCTGTGTTTGTGTCTTCAGGTCTGGTATCAGGTGAGGACTATGAGGAGGTGCGTCATAATCGAGGAGGAAGAGGACGACCTCACGGGGGGCAGAAGAGCTGGAGGTATTCCCGGTGAGTCTGAACTGCCAATACTGTGTGTCAGAAGTGCCGTCGGTTGTTGACGAGAGAACATGAACAATGAAAGAAGGCTGCATGGTCTTATCACCTTGTACTGTCACTGTGTGTACCGTGATGATGTGCACCATCAATCTAAAGGCTTCTGTCTCTGCTGATGCAGTACAATTCAAGTGGATTCCCGGTCATGACATTTGTTTTCTATATATCTGCTACATCTTCTGACTTTGTGTTTTCCACGCAGAGAGGATGAGGACAGGCAGATGGAAGCTGCTATAAGGGCGTCCATGGTGATGCGCAGACAGGAGGAGAGAGCAGCAGTGCAGGAGAGGAGCGCTCCCAAACACTGCAGAGAGGAGAGGACAGAGAGAACTGAACCAGAAGAGTCCAGACAGAGAACCGGACCTATCAAACCAACAATCAAGCCTCCAGGTGAGTTCAGTTTCACTTAGTTACAGCTCCTCCAGTTTGTCTGGTCGCACTATGGGATGTCATCTTATCTGACTAAGATACTTAATAAAGTGATTATTAGAGATTCTGATTTATTTATTGACCTTTTTCACAGTAAGAACAATGAAAAGTACTAATCCAGGGGAGGAAGATGACTTCCCAGCTTTGGGAGCCACAGCTGCCACGTCCATGTAGATCTTTACACACAAACACACACACAGATATGTTCAGGTCCACTATGTTGTGCTAGAACATTTAGTTTCTGTTTGTGTGTGTTCCTACAGTGTAAAGCCAGCCCCTGTGGCAGTTAAAGCAGCTCATTCAGCTCTGAAGGAGGATGACTTCCCCAGCCTCTCCACTGTTGCTACTGTGTCCCCCATGACCCCAGCTTACTCTGCCCAACCTAAGAAGACTTCATCTATCCTGGATGAGGATTTTCCTGCTCTTGTTTCTAAAATCCGGCCTCTCAAACCTGCAGCAGGCACCAACTCAGCTTGGTCCAGCAATAGTTCTGTAGCGAAGCCCGTTGCTAATCCTCCTCTTTCCTCCCGACCTGCCCCTCCACTTTCATCTGCGTCCTCTGGCCCTCAGCTCCTGTCCTCCACAACTTCTTCATCTTCACGCAGGAAAAAGAAGGTAGGAGAGAATGGGAAAACAGTCTTCACCCGGTCTCCTCCGTCCTCAGATGATGAGAGTGGAGGCATGACGCAGCAGGAGTTCCGCTCAGTGCCCACTATGTTGGATATCTCCTCTCTGCTCACTGTTAAAGGAAGCAACAGCAAGCCCTCTGCTGTGACCTCCAGCTCTTCAAACCCACCCCCCAGCACTGATCTGCCTACCTGCAAAGCCAGCAAGAAGAAAAAACAGCAGAAGAACACGGCTGCTCCTACTCCTTCAGTGTCAGGAACGACAGCGACTGTAAATACAATGTCAGTGGAAACAGCAGCACAGAAGGAGAACGTCCCTGAGAAGACTCGATACAAACCTCTTTCCAGTGCTGTGACATCGACGAGCAGCTTGAGAAACCACCCTGAGAAACCACTACTCCTTAGCAAGGAGGCGGCTCCAGTCCTCCGTCCCAGCGCGGACCCTCCTCTTGAACAGGAGGAAGAGTTTCCTGCTCTTGCGACCAAGAAACCACCACCAGGTACAATGCAGCATGGTAACATCCACATCGAACTTTTATGATCTTTTCTTTTTCTACTAGCAGTTTTTATACTGTGGTAAAACTTTAGCAGGGGTTGTAGTTGGCTCCACTACAGCTATTATTCCGTCATTATTGAGGCTGAGAACCGTTTGTGTTTGGGGATGACTTTGCTGATTTGATGTCTGTCTGGTTGTCAGCTCTGCTGGGTACCACCTCAACTCTTTCAGGCTGTTCCTGAAAGTTTATTGTAGGATTGGCTGTAATGCACAAAGTTGAATCTCTGTCAGTCAAACAGCAGCAGGTTGTAAATGATCAACCTCCATTCCAGCGTTTTACATCTGTGTTTGGACGTCACTTATTTATTATTCTGTCAGGCTTCAAGACCTCCTTCCCAATGAAGGCCTCAGCTCCTGCCTCAGCTCCTGCCGCAGCTCCTGTCTCAGCTCCTGCCGCATCCCCTGCGCTTCCCCCACCTCCACCTGGCCTGGTAGTCTCAGGCCCTAAGCCTCCCCCCGGCTTCACCGGCATCCCACTCAACAGCAATGTGTTGGAGCCTGCTCCCTCTGCGGGCAATTTGTAAGCCACTCTACCTTTTTATCCACGGTCTCCTTCTGATTTGTCTGTTTTGGTGTTGGACATGTTGATGATGCTGCTGTTCTCTGTGCTCACTGTTTTTTACATTTGTTTTTTTATTCCCCCCAAGGCCACCGAACACTGGTTACCTGGTGCCAGAGGACTTTCAGCAGAGGAACCTGGAGCTGATCCAGTCCATTAGAAAGTACCTCCATGACGATGAGTCAAAGTTCAATGAGTTCAAAAACTACTCTACACAGTTCAGACAGGTACTTGCCACATAACAACCAAAGTTATGATTAGATTTGTCCAGATGTTGCATCCTCCCTCTAAGCACATATTTTACTTATGTTTTTTCAGCTGTGCATCAGTTGTTGAAGTGTATAAACGGTCTTGAATCCTGTAGTTTTTAGATGCACGTGAAGTACTTGTTTGTCTTGATAATTTGAAAGTTTGTTTTCATGTTCTCTCTCCCGATCCTCTCTTTGTCCTCAGGGTGTGATATCAGCAGCCCAGTATCACCACAACTGTAAGGACCTGCTCGGAGATGACTTTAACCGCATCTTCAACGAGCTGCTGGTGCTTTTACCAGACACCAGCAAACAACAGGAGCTGCTGACTGCCCACGGAGACTGTAAGGCCCTGGAGAAACAGTCTGGGGCTGGGGGAGGAAAGAAAAACAAGAACAAGAAGAATGCCTGGCAGACGCCCACCACGGTGGCTCATGTTGCAGCTGAGCTGGACTGCCAGGTATGCCCCACTTGCCGACAGGTACTGGCACCCAAAGACTTCAACTTCCACAAGACCCTGCACACCAGGGAGAGTGATGAGTTCCCTTCCTTGCAGTCGATCAGCCGTATCATCAGCTAGCCCCTTGCTTTACCTCTGCTCATTATGGGGCAAACGTTCAGCCGCCCCTGCAGCTGCGTCAGCGCCCTGCAGCAGCCTGTTTCTGTGTGAGCACGTCAGAGGAGCGTGGGGCCTACATTGAATGGAAGGTGAATTTAAGATGGTTTCTGTTGTTTTTGCTTTCTGATGAAAAGTACATTCATATGTTTGCCTGAATGGTTATACAGTTTAGATGCACAAGGCTGCTCTGACTACTCTTTTTCAAATCACATCCTTTGAGGATGTCTCGCACTGACGCTGGCATCGTCGAATCAGAACTGTCAGTTTATTTAATGAAAGAGGATAGAGACAAGCTACGGTAAGCTGGAAGAAGGATTTGCTCCCTAACCCCAAAATTTGACTGAATTCAATTTTGTACCTTGCTACTTTCACTTTATGACAAAAATGGATTTTGTCAGTCGATGAGGTATGTATGATTTCCCCACAGGGGCTGTTCAGTTCAAAACACAATAAACACAAACCTGTTCCGTTCAACTATCAGCACTATGTTTATTTAAGAGTAGCTGTTTAGTTGATTGTAATTGGCTGCTTCGTGCAGAGGGAGGGACTATCGTGTGAGTGGATGAATTGTTCTCTGTCACAGGCAGCATGTAGGAGGCTGAGTGACAGGATAAAGCTGCTGAATTAAAACAGATCACGGTTCAGTTTGAATGTTTTTCCATGTGTATAAGACTTTCATTTATTCTCTCCACATCGCTCTACAATAGATTCAATTTACCTGTTAATGGATGGACTGGATTATCAGTGTGCTTGCACAAGGTTTTAAATACAAACTGAACATTGACAGTTTACCTGCCTGTTTTCCAGAGTTATGTTTAAGTAATATATATTTACTTTTTAAGGATTTGAGGTAAAAGAAATTAGGTTACTGGTAGCTCTATTTTTTTTTTTTTTTTTTTCTTTTAAGGTCTGCTGGTTTTAATAAGGTGTATATTTATGTTATAATGAGGTCAAGCCACCTTACAGTGTCATTCCCCTCCACTACACACTGTCCACTCTTCCCCTGCGTCAGCAAATTCTGGCTTTGACACACCAGCCATGTTTACTCTGCCTGCTGGTTTACATCCAGTACACGGTTTCTTCATCTTCTCTCTCAGGACCCTTATCCTGCACCCGGGTGTGCACCTGTCCTGTATGTACTTGTCTGTGTGTGTAAGTCGGAGCGAGTGTGTACATTGTTTGCCTACACATCAACAAGCAGGTTTCTTGTTCTGTTTTTCTGGTTTCCGTTTTGCTCCAATAAAACAGTCTCTGTCAGCAGCGTATTTTTGTGTATCTCTGCCGTTGAGAGGTGTGTGTGTGTGTGTGTGTGTGTTACAGCTAACATTAATTTTGATCAGTGATTGAATTTTTCAAAATGCTAAAAAATGTTTTTCTAGATACACCATAATATATATATTTTTTTATGCTTCTTCCTGACGAGCTACTTATTTAACGGGGATATGTATTAAAATGCAGATATAGGAAAAGTCAAACTACCTGAAAAATAAATACTCCACTGATATGAAAGGTTTGAATACTAAATTATAATTCTTAACCAGTTTTGCATTGTTTTTCTGATCTTCAGGCCTAAAACACTAAAACCTTTGATTATGACACTGACGACCCCGTTGGCATTTTCTTAGAGATCATCTCAAATGTAACTGACCTTTTTAAAAAAAAAAAAACACAACCATGTCACACATTGACCTCGTGGACAGAGACAGGCAGTCCAAAACATGTTTTCTCTTTTATTGGCGTGACGGTCAGACTGCAGTCCAGAGACATTCAGGTAATAGACAGTGACACACATCTCTGTACACAGTGGTTTTACACTGAAGAGGTCAGACATTCAGAACAGGAAGAAATAAACGTGTTAAAGGAGTAGCTTGCTACAAAATCAGTCTTTTTTTTTTTTGCTGTTTGTTGAATGAGTTTCATTTCTATCATTATGAGGGGAGGTACTGTAACGTCCATGCAATGTGTTACTCTGGGAACTCCACAACTGATGGCCCCAGCATCACTACATATCAAAACCTTTTTAAAATTTCAGTCTAACAAAAACAACAGCATGATTTTGGTGACGACGGCCCCTTTTAATAGTGGTCAAACAAAGTATTTCCCACAAAGAATGCATTCTAGTTAAATACTCAATATTTTATTTTCAGTAGCACAGGACAAACCAGACCCTGGACAGCATCACACACAGGTTCCATTTACTTCAATAACGTACTGATTTTTACAGCCAACCAATACCACGGTAGTGTACATGGGCCAGAGCACAAAACACTGTGAATGCTTTTCTTTTTTTTTTATATCTACTACACTGACTGAAAAGACATAAGCACTGAGAACAATAATACAACCTGTACCTAATAGTATCCCAATAGTACCTAATAAATCTATCAATACCCCAGTTGTACCCAACTACAGTGAAGTGGCTATGAGCAACTCAGTAGTACTTTGTGGTTTTCATATTTTAGCACCCTATACATTAATACTTTTGATTTTCAATTGATTTCCTTCTTAGGAGCAGAAAAATTAACCTGCAAAGACATAAATTGATCCCTGTAATATTTAAGCTACTTGAATCCAATTTAAATCCAGCACAGGCCACTAATGATGCAAACTACTATAGACTGCTACTACCACCAAAACCCAGACAGTGCAGTACCCCACCAACCCCCAGTACCTAAAAGCATTTGGAAACCCAACCCAAAACTAGTACTACTTTTAAAATAAAGTCACTTAACTACAACAACTGGCTAGTTAACCTTAAACTGAGTAGTGTTTTCTCCGTTTTACTGTACAGGATCATTTTTAAATTATTTTAGAGATGGAACTAGGAAAGTATGGATGGACACAGAACGTGAGAAATTTTCTTAAAACTATACATGTGCTTCCTTAATGTGTGAGCCAGTATAGAAGGTAATTCACTGAGGTCATGCAGCCTTGAGGACTGGAGCACAGGGCCTGTGTGTTGTTAGCTCATATATTCTGTCTCAGTGTCCTGTTGCTCATTGGCCCTGGATTTAGGTTCTTCACTACAAGTGAAATTTAAATTCCTGCACGTAGAGAAATCTGATTTACAGTCTGCATTGTGTGGGGAGGTTCTTCATGGAAACATGTACACGCTCGTGCATTAGTACACACAATGAACTAGTTCGTGAGGTTATGATAAAGAGGTGTTTAAGGTCCATGGGTGCTGTCAGGTCCTGTCAGATGCACTGACTGAATCTCACCTTGTAAAACCGATTGAACATTTTGGAGAATTATATAGTATTCAGCATATATGATGATTATTATTGTCAGGGTTATTTTTCATTTTCAATTTTATATTTGGCTCAGTTCATCATACAAACTCTTGGTGTCAGAACTTGTGGTTCAGATGTCTCCACAGTGACGCTGATAAATTTGGGGGGGAAATGATTAAATGGTGTAACAGACTAAAACAAGAAAAGAACTTTTATGCGCCACAAACAGAAGTAACTACACACATTTTCACACAGCTCTACACGGTTCTCATGCGCGCTAACGCACATGCGCTGTGTGCAGTTGTTGCACGGTATGTGAGAGTGTATGTGAACTACAACACAGATGCTGAAACACACAGACATAGTTGGCATGGGTACTATCTACATCAAGGCCCTTAGTGACCCGCATCCACCCGACCCTGACCTTGTCACCATGGCAACAAATTCCGACTCCTCTACCTCAATGGCAGGATCAATAAAATACTGAGCTAGTGATCCTCAACATCCCACAAACAAATTTTTATCTTTTGCCTGAGACTGTACTGAATTATCCAGCAACCCATCGCCATCACTAAAGCTCCTCTGTTCACCGCCCCCCCAATGAAGACATTAAGAACGTAGTAAGGTGGTAATCAGAAGACAGCAGTAAGAACACAGGGCAGTTTGGCAGCTTCTAAAACGTAAACATAAACAGACCTGACTTACCCAGAATCTCCACACTCACCCCATTTTACACGCACAACACTCAACCCAGGGTGCTGTCTCAAAAAACACCGCATACATTCCCTGACACCAAGGGTGAATCATGTTGCAATGGGCCCCCCTGCCCCTCCAGTACATGAGCAAACTCCCTCAAGACTGAAAGTTGTGGCTGTTTTGAGTCTCTCCAATTGTTTTCACCTCTTTTTTTTTTGGTCATTTCATATCTTTTATAATCATTCCATGTCTCTCTGTAGTTGTTCTAAGTATTTTCTGATCATTTTCAGTTTCTTTTTTGGTTCTTGTGCATCTGTTTCTAGACACTGCACTTCTCTGTGTCATTGTTATGTATGTGTAGTTGTTTTTTAGTATTTTGTGGTTATTCTGAGTTTCTTTTTGGTCATTTTGTGTTGCACACGTCTTTGTTAGAGTCACTTTCTAGTAGTTTGTGGTTGTTTTTGATCTCGTTGTGTCTCTTTGTTGCCCCGGAGCTGGAGTTATTAATCTGTCCACAGAAATATAACAGCCTGAGAAATGATTCAGTGTGGGGCTACTGGTTCGCCTGAACATGAATGAACCAGAATCATACCTGATATCATGATGAAGTGTTTTGTATTGATTTCCTTTCAAATGTGACATTAAGGAAAAATAAAAACACTTTCAACTATGATATTAAATCTTCAACAATCCTAATTATACGTAAATTACAAATGTTCTGTCCGGGGTCTGTTCAGTGTCCACGATCTTGCAAACGTCATCGGTGAAGCTCAACAATTTAGATCAACCTGACAATTTCGCCTGAGTTTTGTTTGTACAATTCAAAGTCTAGGATGTAATTTGAGACAGTGCCTAAAATTGGTCTAATCTGACGGTAACCAGCCCACCTACAGTACAATACATACCTACCTACCTATATAAGAATGTGAGATATTGCACTTAATCACAAAACATTGTCCTTTTTTTTTTTTTTAAACAGCATGTGGAAATCTACTAAATTAAGTCACTGTCTGAGACACACAGTACAGTATGGCACTTAGTTTGGAAACATGCAGATTCAATACACATGATCACCTTTAACTGCAGCAGAGAAAGAGGGAGGAAGGACCTAGACTGTACTGTGGCTAAAAGAAAACACACTCCCATAACTGTTTGGCATGAAAGGGGATTTCAACACTTCAGTGAATGAAGAGAATAAGATGAAGGTGCAGCACGTGAGTTGCTTCTGCACTATATTTAGTAATCTAATACTGCTTTGTGGTGGAGTCGCTCATTTGTCGATCCCTTAATCTCTTTTTTTATGTTGAAATACTGCACAGTAGCCTCCTCTTCTACATCTCCTCTTTTCTGTTTCCCTCATCTGCTCTGGATTTGCTAAAGTAGTTGATGTAGTTCAACATAAAGGGCTAGAAAAGTGCAGATGAAACTGGAATGTGAAGGAAGGAAAGGGAACAGGAAGAGGAAACAAAGAAGGAGAGGCCATTTTTTTTGGACAATAATTGAAAACACGACCCAGATCAACACAGAAACAGCTGCACGCGTAACATCACAGAAAGACGCTTAACTTTTCCTCTTATCCCTCTCCGGGCATTTCTCTTCCAGTGTTTTCTAGTAAATGGGAACCTGGTATGTGGGTGCTGCGTTGTTCTCGGTGAACGGTGGGCTCTGGTAGGTCTCTGTGGTCTCAGCGGTTTCGCCTCCGGGTGAATTGGATGGGTATGGCTGAGTGGGTGCACCGCCGTCCAAGTGTTCTGTGGTGAAAAGGGTCATGTCTGTGCCGAGCAGATACTTCTGGACCGCACGCACCGTTAGACCGGCCTGCAGAGGCCACAGGGCAGGAGGACAGGAAGTACAGAACCAGTCACATTAAGCCAAAGTAATTCATAAAAGCTCAGTTTTTACAACCAGATATTAATCAGGAGACCACTTTTAAATCTGGAATGTGTAGTTTGTTTTATATGAAGAACTTCCAGATATAAAAATAACGTTAACTTGGCTCAGCTGTCCCATATGTTTATTCATGAGGGTTGACACCACTCTTATTACTCTGCATTAAATATACAGATACACGAACAGCTAGCCTAGCTCTGTCCAAAAGGATCAAAGTGCAGGAAGTTATTGCTCCAGTCCATCAAATGTTCTATAACATAACACTTGGTAAGATTTTCATATTGGCTTTTTGATATTTGTTTAATTTTAAGTATTTAGATACTGAGCCTAACGTCAATGAATCTGAATATGCTTTCTAGTAAAATAGCTCTGTTTTGTAGCATTTTGCAGTTAGGCGGCCTCTCTGCTCCCCCAGCATGACACACAAGTGTAGTTACAAAGCAACAGCAGCTGTAAATGTGTAAAATACTTGGGCCAGGGATCCTTTAGTTATTAGACGGCCTTTCAGTGACCCACTGTTTCAGAATTCCTCCACATTTCAGCTGATACTTGTCAGTGACCACAGTCTCGACTTTGGTCATTTGAGATGTGAAGGTTTGTGTCACCGTTTGTTGAATCTACATTTATGTTTGTCCGTGTGTGCCGGCCTGCCCCTGAATGTCTCTGTGTAGTTTCATGTCCTTACCCAGGTGATTATGGAGAAGAAAGAGAAGGCGATTGCTGCCCGGGCTGCATCTGCCCCCTGGTTGAGTGGCAGCTCATCAGCCGTGGTCCGAGACCACTGGTTAGCCAGGAAGCAGAAACTCACGAAGTACAGGAAGGTCCAGAAACCTGCCAGAAACCAGTGGAATAATGGTACTGTTAGCACCCAAAGAAAGGTACCTCCCAGGTTAAAAACACATGTAGATGTTTATTTCTCACATACTGGCCAAATTAAAATCCTTTTATATCAGTTCACAGGTTTCAGTTCTTGTGTTGTGTGGTTCAAGTTATCTCAAACAAAGAAGTGGGCTGCAAATCTAGTATTTTGGGAAACTCCAGCCTTTCAGCTAAATCGAGCATTAATAAAAGTGACTGTCACCGTCACCTTTGAGAAATGACAGGATTATGATGAAATGGCCAAAGTACCAAAGTGTCAGAACTTCCTGATACTGGAAGTGGTATGAATTATATCAGCCAAAGTTCTTTAGGTCGTGTCCATTATTTGCGTGTGCGTGTGTGTGTGTAAATATTGCTGCACAGAATAGTTTCCTCACCGGAGAAGCCGATCTCAAGCATCACAGCCTTCTTCCTGTCTTTGACCGAGCTGATGGCGGAGAACTTGTAGTCGAGCAGGAAAAAGAAGGAGCATGCCAGCAGGCCCACCAGGCCCACGAACACACCGTAGTTACAGGCATCTGCATTTTTATTGAAGACACAGTGGAGACGCTCGCTTCCAATGTTGACATAACCCTCGTTCACGATGGAGGCAAAAACCACCAGGGAAAATATCTGTGGACGGGGATGAGGAGAAGGTGGAGACCAGGGGGGACGGGAACAAGACCAGGAGATTGGTAGGTAAAAGACAGAGCAGTATTTAAATCCAAATGAATGTTTAAACAATCCCCATGTCTTATTCTCTGCTGTCACACTGTCTTTAATGCACACACACACACTTTTGAAGGGTCGCTGGAAACAGGACTGTGGCAGCACTAACACACTGTCTTTGTGAGCATGCTCAGATTAAAGGCATTAACCTAATTTCCTGTTTTTGAGGTGGTGGATCCTTCACTTCCCTCAAGCTGCAGTCCTGAGGACGTGCGTAAACCAAAGATGAAGTGAAAATGTGATAAAGATTTTTATTCCTTAAGTTACTCTACTTCATCCTGTTTTAATCAGTACCACTGCTGCTCAGGCCTGATCTCTGCTTTGTTCTCTGTCTTCTCCTTCCCTCTGTTTGGGACTCGTAGGGCGCCTGATCAGCTGACTAACATTTGATGGCAGAATAAGGTCATGTGATACACACACACACATACAGAAATGCCCTCGCACTTGGGGGTTTGGGTCATATGATGGCAAAGGGACACACACACACACACACACACACACACACACACACACACAGCCCCCACTATAAACACATATAATCACATGTGTTGGTATAATCTGAGCAGGTGCTTTTAGTGAATAAAACTGCTCATGTGTCAAAGTTTTGCGTCTCTTTGCATGATTTTAAAAATATGTGCAGTGAGTCTGCAGGTGACATTTTAAAGACAAAATCCAACATCCCATATTTGGGGCACTGGGTGCATCTCATTAGTAATTTACTTCTTAGTGTCCACTTTCCTTCTTTATACTTTGATACTTAGCCTGGTTTATTTTTAATTACTGCAGATTTGCTGCCGATTTAAGAAATGGAGGAACAAGAGTTGTTTTTTTTTAGCTGAGAAAGTGACGGAAACTCCTTTTACTTCCCTGTTGTGGATTTCTGGTCTATGTGTCCCATTATAGTGCATTTTTGGTACTTTCCATTTTATGCTACTTTATACTTTTAACTGAAAAAGCTTCGTCTTGATGTGCTGCAACAGTAAATAATGTAATTTAAAATCATATATCAGTCATTGAGGGGATTTTTCTGTTTACTTTTTAGATTGTAAGTACAAATAAAGAAATGATGTGTCATATTTAGCATTTTTAAGCTTTTCAGTGATGAAAAAAATACAGCAAAGAAGAACAAAACTGGCAATTAACTATTAAAATGATTAGTAATGTAGGCTGCTTCATTACTAATCATTACTGAAACCTCTTCTCCTACACCTGAAAAGCCCAAATCCTGCAGCCAGAGACTTGTAGGGAGATCAGAAGATCTTAAGGAAGACCTTCTCTGTGTCACCCAAAGGTGATGCGTTACATCAAACGTCAGGGCACGACGCGTCTCCGTGGCCCTGCGTGCGTAATGATGCTCCCTGACCAATCACAGGTGGGATGACGGACGACGTTCCTGTAGGATAAATCAGCAAAATCATTAACCGAAAAGAATTGCTTGATATTAAAACCGAAGCGGGCATGTGTGGTAAACTGTGCTGGTATATTTCAAAGAATTAACACGAACAGCGCGAACCAGGAGGTGGGAGAAATAAATTCGGGTCTGTGTTTTTCATTTTCCGCACAATCCGGGTCAGTCCTGCACATTTTATCACCGATTCCAGGCAATATGCAAATGACAGCAGGTGAGGAGCGGTTCTGCCCCACAAAACATCTGTATTACTTGATGTTTTGCCAGATAATCACAGGCCTTGGTTACACCCTGTGTGGCACCTTCCTGTATAAACAGACCGACAGTTCATCGTTTCCAACACGCACCCTGCTTATCAATTATCGGCGGAATCCTAGGATCTAAATTTGCAGTGAGAACACGTCACGGGTTTCGCGCAGCAGCAAGGAAAACAGAGATACACCCCCAACACACACACACACACACACACACATGCAAACCCCAGCACCGCAAAAACCCGCTCTCACCCAGGACAGCACTCTGAGGATGGTCTGCGGCTGTTTGGCGAACGTAATCGGGTCCATTGTGGACCCGGATCGGCCCGCTCCGAACGATCCCACTCCTCCGTCCATCTTCGCTCAGTGTGCGCTCCTCGCGGCTCCACGCTCCCGGCTCCGCGGCACGACGGATGCGCTGCTGTAGGGACGGGTCCTGCGCGGGCACGTGGCGAGAGGGAGGGTGTGCACGGCTGGTCGTGCCCGCGCAACAGATTGTAATAATGGGATGTCCTATGGAAGTGTTTCAATGTGATAAGAGAAGCAGCCTGAAATAGACAACGGACTGACTGGTTCTCGGTTTGTGGTTCGTAAAAGGCAGTTTGGCTTCTGCAGCTTTGCACATTGTGAGAGTCTTGAATCTGTTTCTTATTAACCAAAGCAGGAAGGTCTTTTTTTAGTGTGTAAGTTTGACACAGAGTCGGTTCGGGCTTGTGTTTTTCTAATCAAAAGTTCCACTACAGGCTTTATTTTCTATTTACGGTGCCAAAAGAGCAACAGGTGAAGTCAAACCATATTTACATTTGTACCATGTTTGTGCCTATTTCACATTAGTTCACTTTGACCTTTAGGTTGTAAAAGGAGGAGCTACCTTTCAAAAGAGACCAGGGGTTTCCTGACAAACAGGAATAGTTTAACTCCATCCATCCATCATCTATACCCCCTTATCCCTAACCAGGGTCCCAGGATCTGCTGGAGCCTGTCCCAGCTCTCTGTGGGTGAAAGGCAGGGGACCACCCTGGACAGGTCACCAGTCCATGAATAGTTTAATTTGGGGACATTATTTTTGTGGGTCTGTAAAGAAAAGTTAAAACTGTGATGTCACTTTTGTGAATATTACATCAGTTGTTATGAAAATGGTAAAGTGTGTGCACCTTTCACTGCTTTCTTGTATATATCTTAGTGTTTTAGTGTTATCAACCAATTCAATAATTTATTATCCAGTTTAGTCAATTGTTTATTCTGTAAAATAAACGACCAACAGCCAAAAACCTGTTTGTATGAAAACAGAAAACACAAGATGTAAACAATGAAATATCTGTATTTCAACATAACATATTGACCTAAATGATCAAACATTCAATTAGAAACTTCTATAATTCATCACTTTGCAGTAAATTATGCAAATCTATAAACAGACACCACAGGTTTACTGCCTCTCAACACACAAACTAAAGTTAAAAGTGTTTTATAAACGATTTCCCTAAATCACAGAGAGAAGAATTTCACAATAAACACAACTGTTTAAACTGATGAACCAGGGTCGTCCAAAAGTTTATAAAACGCTGCAGTGTGCACAGATTTCAGTTTCATCTACTTGTTAATGAAGCAAAGTGGTGTTGCGATGACACAGTGTGTCTGTGTGTTTTTAGCTGCACACACGAGTTCAGGTGAAATTTATTTTCCAAACAGCAGGTTTGGTGAAACTTTGTTGTGAAACTTAGTTTTGAGTAACACAGAGAAATACTTTTTCATTTTGTGTCCTTATTTTTTATTACCAGATCAGTTATATAACTAACCACACATCTCTCATCACAACAGATCTGAGTTCCACTTTGTGATGCTTCCGCTCCATGTTTTGCACCGACAGGAGAAACTTTTCTCCTCAGCTCAGTTTTCACACTCTGACACAATCGCTCAGTCACAGGAGCCGTCTTTCCATCCATCTTTCCACCTCTCATCCACACGGGAGCAGTCGAACTCCGGTTTTCCCAGCCGGATGTTGATGTCGTTATGAAGACGACAGAGCCACTGAGAGAGAGCATGGCGATTGCTCGTGTCTGGCTGGTTGGTTTTTAATCTGTAAAGAGGAAATGATGTCATTTGAAAATGGCCTCCTCTTATCTAAGAGCATCTTAAAGTCTGTCAATATGTTAGCTGAAGATCTGTTTGCAGCCTGGAAGGTTAAAATGAGTCTTAATAAAACATAGACACAGGATACAGGAGTAAAACATGCAGAAACCTCTGTGACTGACCTGCCCCTGAGATCTTCTGCACATTCATCACAGGGGAAAAATTTGGAGAAAAGGTTGATGAACTGTCCCATCTCCTGCCGCTGCGAGGAAGATGGATGATCAGGGTAATATGCTGCCATGGTGTGCAGGAAGGACCAGGTGTTACGCCCTAACTCCTCCCTGTCCAGTGGACACTGTGGGTCTTGTTGCAGCTCTGACTCAGCAGCTCGAGCCTCCTGGATGTTCAGAAGACACGTTTAATAATGAAGCTACACACTAGCAGAGTATTTAGTCTGATGACTGATCTGTGTCTGTGGTTGGACTGTCATCGCATCTTTACTGCTTCTATCCAGTCCGACAGGTTGGAGAGTTATACAATTGGACTCCAAGAGGTTTGGAACAAATGTTAGAGCTGCAATGATTAGTCCATCAAAGTCTCATCAATACATTTCCATTTTTTCTGGCCACCTATTATGGATTGTTGGTTGCACATAGCAACACAACTGAAAATGTCACTTATCTGAGACACTATGATTTGAGCATTTTGAAAAATTTGTGCCAGTTTATACTGAATGATTTGTCTATGAACGAGAAAATATCATGTTGAGTAATTATAATTAAATATAATTTTATTTATTTATTTATTTTAAATATAATTAATTGCAGCTCTAGAACTGTTCTATACGTGTTTCCTGTTCTGTCCTTACAAAATAAAGTCTACTTTAACAATCATGAGGCACTGACACTTGAAAAAATCCGACTCGATTATAAATCATTGTCTCATCAAGCCAACATAATTATAAAAACCATATTCGTACTACATTTAATTGCATATAACCTGCAAACCCCCTGACATGACCCCTGTCACCTGTACAGCAGTGGTCGCCTGTTTCTTCTGAAGCTTCATCCACGATTTAAAGTCCGTACAAGCCCGGCACGGTTTCTTTTTCCCCTCCCCGGGGTGCTCCTGCTCTTTACCGGAGCTGCCCTCCGGTGGTCTGCCGGTAACTGCGAACGGAAAACCTTCAAACCCGGGCGGATTGGAGGCTGCTGGGTCTCTCGGTCCTGGTGGTGGTGTAGCCATGTTCGCTCTCTGTATTAGCCAGCTAATAACGGACTGATCTAAACATCCACATTCGTCAGGAATTAATTACTATTTATGAATGGACACATTAGCGTTATTTAATCCTTACCTGTGACGACATGCTGCGCACGTCCCGATTAACGTTTGATACCTGGGGTGAAAAGTTTAGTTACGGTGAGTTTCCTTGTTTCTCGCGGACCTTTCACAAGCACGGAACGTCTTCCGGTTGGTGATGTCAGTTTTCTGTGCATGCCGTGGAGTGCCGCCGTAGTCAAAGTGTACATTTCTGTAATTTTACAACATTTTAAATAGTTGACATTGCCTGTGTTTCGTGCGGACACTTGTTTAAAGGTGTGTGTGTGATGAGTCACTGCTTTTGTTGCGGTTTGCCAACTGTTTTGTGCCACTGTTAGCTAGTTAGCCGGGTGGCTAACAAAGCTAACCACAGTGAAGTGACACGTTTCTGTTTTATTTTCTGTCCATAACAGAGACCACCCGAACCACCCCGAACCTCCCGAACCTCCCGAACCTTCCCGAACCTTCCCGAACCGCCACGATGGGAATCTTAGAGAAAATCGCAGAAATAGAGAAAGAAATTTCTCGGACACAGAAAAACAAAGGTAAGTGAGCTCAGTCTTACGGCTAACTAATGGCAAAGTAACGTTAGTGCTGAAAATTCAACTTGGTGTGCACCACTGACATAATCTGATAATACACAGGCACATCACGTTATATTGTTGACAAGCTGATTGTCCAGTTTATCGAAGATTTAGTGGATAATTCTCATACACTGCGATCATGAAAATAAAGTCCATGTAGGCACATTCTTACATTCAAATTCACTATAACATGAGAACGTGCCTTAGGCCTCAGCTTATGCTCAGAAGATTATATTCATGTTTTTTGTTACTGAACTAAAATGTAGAATTTGGTCCTGAAAACAACAAAAAGGGTTTCCACTTACCCTTACTGGACTCACACTGACTTGCAGCTTATAATTTGGCAACTTCAGGAAATTAAATCATAGCAGCTCAGGACAAAAACAAAAATGACCCCTATGTTAATATAAATATAAAGTTAATGTACTGCTATGTCTGTTATGTATCTGTGAGTTGGGATAACATGATGCGGTTCCATCATGGTCACCATTAGCCTTAGGCCTGGGTTTTCAACAACACCATAACAACACAAATCTTGGGTGATTAAAAAATACAACCCAGAACCTGTGATCTTCTGTGCAGGAGCTGAGGTGGATGTAAGTCTGCAGGTGGTGTTTACCTCGGCTCCACAGGTTGTGTGGAGGCTGCTAACTTTTTGTGTTTGTAGGTGAACCCACAAATTGGTCGTGTTGCCTGAATGACTATTGAAACATGGCAATGCCTGCAAATGACTTTTGTTTTTTTCCATCTCATCACTCTCATCTTTAACTTTAAAGCCATAACACAGCCAAAGATCTGCTTTTAAAGACAAAGGTGCTGCTAAAACCTTCAACATTTCACTCAGTCACTCGCTTCACATCTGGTGTGAAAAGACAAAGACAGACTGGCCCCGTCTACCACTTTGGCCAGGGAAGCTACAGCAGCCCCTTATGGCTGGAGGGAGTATTGATATTAGGCGCTGGGATATTGATATTGTATTGTTTTAAAAAATATCAAATACATATATATCTAAATATCAATTTTTGTTTTGCACAGCTGTACATCAGAATAGGTTTTTCACTCTGTCATTCTTCCCTCCAGCCACTGAGTACCATCTGGGTTTGCTCAAGGCCAAGCTAGCCAAATACAGAGCTCAGCTTCTGGAACCGACCAAGTCAGCAGGGGCCAAAGGCGAGGGCTTTGATGTCATGAAATCAGGAGATGCTCGTGTTGCGCTTATTGGTTTCCCGTCTGTGGGTAAGGTATGTCAGCATTGGCTGTATTTCCTGTATGTGAAAAGTCTAGCATTGTGTTTTGCTTTCCTAATATTTTGTCATAACTGTATAGCTATGTAACTCTCTTTCCTACAGTCCACCTTCCTTAGTTTGATGACATCAACCGCCAGTGAAGCTGCTTCCTATGAGTTCACTACCCTCACCTGCATACCAGGTGTCATAGAGGTAAACCTGCATATCACCGTTTGCTCACATACGCAGCATTAAACATTAGGAAACATTTACACTGTTTTCTTGAATTTTAGTACAAAGGAGCCAACATCCAGCTGCTAGATCTGCCAGGAATCATAGAGGGTGCTGCCCAAGGTATGCATCATCTCTATCTTGTTATCTTTTGTTTAAAACCTAAGTGAGCTAAAATAGTAACTGAAACATTGACTGGCAAAGATTTCTTTTAATTTAGAGGAAATACACATTGATTCCCAACTACTGCAATATATTGAACTTTGACCTTTTCAGGTAAGGGCAGAGGTCGCCAGGTCATTGCTGTTGCCAGAACAGCAGATGTCGTCATCATGATGTTGGATGCCACCAAAGGAGATGTTCAGAGGTGTGTCTGTTTTTGTGTGTAAACAAGTTGGTTAGAACTGGTTTGGGGGGGACATGTGAGTAAAATGTTTTTTTCATTCATGCCTGTAAATTATTTTTTAATTTTTCCAGAGAACTTCTAGAAAAAGAGTTGGAGTCAGTGGGCATCAGACTCAATAGGATAAAACCAAATATTTATTTCAAGGTAAAGTTTTCTATTTTTTCATCACTTTGTATCACATTGGGACATCGCATACAGTTGGGAAAATAATGATCCCCTGCTGATTTTTTTTTTTAAGTGCCCACTTACAGAGAAATGAATGGTCTATGATTTTTATGGTAGATTTATTTTAACAAAGAGGTAGTATATTAACAGCAGAACAGCACAATATATAAAAGTTTATAAATGATTTGCATTTCAGTGCGTAAAATAAGTATTTGAGCCCCAAACAAAACATGAATCAGCATTTGGTGGAGAAACCCTTGTTGGCAAGCAGAGAGGTAAGATGTTTCTAGCAGATGGTCCCTTGCACACATCTGAGGGAGGAATTTTGGTCCACTCCTCTTAACAGATCCTCTCTAAATCCATAAGGACGTAAGATACATGGCCCCATCCATTGGCTCCTCAATGCCGTGAAGTCGTCCTGCGTCCTTAGCAGAGAAACAGCCCGAAAGCCTAATGTTTCCACCTCTGTGCTTGACTGTAGGGATGGTGTTCTCAGGCCACAGTCAGCATTTCTCTCCCTCTAAACACGGCGAGTTGAGATGATACTAAAGAGTTCAGTTTTGGTCACAGCACTTTCTCCCAAGCCTTCCAGTGCTGTTGTTTAGGGGACACCAGAATTTTAGTTCTAAGTTTAGTTATCTTGCTTTGTGTTGGAGAAACACAACAAACTGACACAGCAGTGTAAAAACAAAATCCTTGTGCTTTATTTTTTGTTTCTCCCTGTAGCCTAAGAAAGGTGGCGGCCTCTCCTACAACTCTACGGTTCCTCTCACCCACTGCTCCGAGAAGCTTGTTCAACTAATCCTTCATGAATACAGTATCCTTCAGTCTTCCAGGTTTGATTAAAAGCATAGGGTTAATTAACAGAAGTCTTAGGGAATGTTACTTCAGGGCCACAGTGGAAATCAAAAGTGTGTATGTGCCAGTCGTTCATGTGCGTCTAATGCTTCTCTGTCATTTCTTTGGCTTTCATGTGTTATTGACTCTTCGTAGCACCTGGTGATTTCTTTAACCCCTTCTTGTCAGAAATCTTTAATGCAGAAGTCCTCTTCAGGGAGGACAGCACACCAGACGAGTTCATCGACGTTATTGTTGGAAACAGAGTTTACATGCCTTGTCTTTATGTACGTCAGTACTGATCAGGAGGTTGGATCAAAGCCTCGTACTTCTAAAAATCTGGAAAGCTCCTTTACTGTTTCTGATGACCACTGGCAGTTTTAGAGGCTTTTCATGTGTTAGAAAATAGGAAAATAATAAATATAAGTCGAAATATATAGACAAGAGATAATGAAGATGAAAGTTAACAGTTATCGCACAGTATTTACAGTTATTGCATTGATCATATAATTATAGTGTTTCAGTGTTTACTGACAAACGTGGATTAACTGTCCATAAGTGTGATGACATTTGTGTGCATGTAATTGGAATCTCCTGTGTGTTTGTGTAATTTACAGGTGTACAATAAGGTGGATCAAATCTCCATTGAGGAAGTGGACCGCCTGGCTCGTATACCTCACAGCGTTGTCATCAGGTGCAGTGCCATCAACAGTTGCGTTGTTAGCTGCTGGTTTTCATCCTGTGTATGTGCACGAGATGAATAGTTTCCTTGTTTTCTGTGCATGTTTATTTCAGTTGTGGGATGAAGCTGAACCTGGATTACCTCCTGGAGACGCTGTGGGAATACTTGGCCTTGATTTGCATTTACACAAAGAAAAGAGGAGGTACACACACATTTACCTTCATTCACTCATTAGTCAGTCACATTTCTTTCAATCAAATATGTAATCATTTCTTTTTCCCATTAGAGCGCCCAGACTTTAATGATGCCATCATTATGAGACGAGGAGCAACTGTAGAACATGTGGTAAGTAAAACCCAATACCAACATTCGTGCATCCATGATAACACTACAATGAGCATATTTATGTGAAGAGTTCTTGTGTATGGTCGTGAAAGTGTCTGTACTGTGTTTTCAGTGCCATCGAATCCACAGAACCTTAGCCAGCCAGTTCAAATACGCTCTGGTTTGGGTAAGTACGTTTTCAGAGGCAACGAACTTTCGAAACTTGACTCATTGTCCCATAAACTGCCTGACCCGACTGTCTCATGTTGACATGTGCACTAGAATAAACAAAGAATTTAGTCATAACGTAAATGTTGCAGCATGATGGTGCCGATACAGCCCCAAAGGTAAATACAACTGGTCATAGTTTACTATGTTTTTCTTCATTTTGATGTAGGTTAGGACATTTATCACCAGCACTAGAGATTCACTCAAGTCATGATGTTTGTTTTAAAACCCATTTTGTAACTAAATTACAAAACTGTGAACATGCAGAATAACAGCTTAAACCATTCGTGCAGCAGATTCTGTATTTGGTATGCCTATTTTTAATTTCCAGTGTTACTGTAGTGTCAGTGATCAGTATCCAGGTCACTGTTTAGTCATTCTCATCTTTTTGAAACAGAAATTTTCTGCTCTGCATCTGAACTGTGTCGTTTGTTGATCTTCCAGGGAACCAGTACCAAGTACAGCCCACAGAGGGTCGGCCTAACGCACGTCATGGAGCATGAGGACGTCATCCAGATTGTTAAGAAGTAAAACCAGCTTCTGATTGGACGGAACAGACTAAGCACGAGGAGTCACATGTTTGTTGGAGGAGCATAAATGAGAAAACATACTGTACAGTAGATATACAGCAATGGAAAATAGCCACCATTCTTATTTTGTATATGATAATTAACAAAAAAAAAATCAAAGAGATCAGCTTTGAGTTGTGGACAAGAACTGGTGCATTTTATCTTTTGACTAAGATAAAGACACCGATTGAGGCAAGGAGAATAGGAGAAAAATAAAGTTGATAAAACATTAAATGACTGGTTGTGTTTATTTAAATCAGTTTAGCCTTTATTTATGATCGCCTCGTTTCAAAGAGATCTCACAAACCCCTCACCTGTAATGACTGGATTGGTTAAGTAAATACTGGATGTATTTTAAAAAAGTAGCAGTACTACAGTGAATATGCTGTCTTTGAATATTCAGTATAAAACTGACAGCAACAATAAATAAACTACCAAATGTAAAAGTACTCATGCAGAGTACTCTTTGATAGAATAAAATCCAATTATATAACTGGATTATAATTTTTGATGCATTATTGAGCATATTTCTGATATAACGTGAAGCTAACATAGTTTATATGTTGCTGCTTAGTTTGTGAATTTCCCTGAGGAGGATCAGTAAAGTGTAAATGCAGTGGACCAAAACTTTACAGTATTAAATAACTGAAATACTGAAGTACCTCAAAATTGTACTTAATTTCAGTACTAAAGTAAATTAACTGAATTACTTTCCACAGTCTTAATAATGCTGCAAAACTAACATTCATATAAAAAGGATTTTTTTGTTAAGTGTGACTGGAGATAGGAAGGATCCTTAAGTACTTTACCTCACTGTAAAACTGGTTTCATGACCAGAATCCTTCAGGTTGGCACCCTGCACACCTGGACACCTCCTCAGCTGTACAGCAGGTGAGGGTCCATCCTCCCTCCTCACTGCCAGGATCCCTGCCGCCCAGCTGTTTGTGTCACGTTCCCCGGTGCTCCAGGGCCGACTGACTGGTTTTCTTTCAGAAAGTTTGGACTCCCAGCCAAAGGTACCTATTCACTTGTGCACACATCCAAGCACAATAGCAACATGAAATATTCACCAGCATCTCTTTGGTCTAGGAGAGGGGGACCGAGTGGGAGGCTTTGCAACAGCACAGGAGAGGGGCTCTGGGTTGAAGCTGCAGACCTTGAAGATGCCTTAAAGATGTCTCGTCAGAGTGTGTCATGCATGAAGAGATTCTGCTTTGGAATAACCTGAAGGAGGGAGAAGTGATGGAGGGATAACACTGTGGAGAAAATAAAAGAAACAAAGGTACGGTCCACTGGGTGTGTATTGTGTAGAGCAGGCATGACACTTGATGCTGCTTGGCTCCATATGGCACAGCTACGTGTGAGTGTGTGTGCAGTGCCAGTACACATCAGCAAGAGCTGTCTGCCTTATTCGAGTTATGTCTTAAGCCTTTTATCCAGTTTGATTCCGGTGGTTTGGTGTTTAAAGCTGTTCTCTAAACTTCTGAGCGTCACCAAGTGATTTTAAAAAAACAGAACAAACCATTTGCATCCTGCCCTCTCACCCACGTAGCTCCTGCAAACAGATTCACTGAAACATAGTTTTCCCAACCTTAGAACTCCTGTCTCAGCAATAATTGTGTTTTGCCAAATTTTTATATTGCCTACATCATTTTGTACAAAAAGCAGATAGACAGTCACTGTTGCTACTAGAGGAAACACAAAAACTACTTCAGATCCTACGTATATTATCAGTCATTTATTTTATGTCTGAAAATTGACGTTTTCCTGAGTGTAACCAACTTTTTAGTGGTGATCCAAACTAACTAGCATAGAAGCTTGATTACAATAGAGACATATGAGCACACGTGACTCTAAGAGCCAACAATGACTCCTAGCTGCAGCACACCATGGTCAACTGATGGAAACCAGACAGTTACGGCTGCATCCTGCGCTTGTTTCCCATCCTCATAGATGCAATTTAATAAATATACATTTCCTGGCTGATTAAATATATTTACATCCTTCATCACAATGTGAGGGACGTACTAGGACCCTGATCACTTTGTCTCTCCTGCCCTCTATTGTTTCAGCTGGCTCATTACATGAAGCTGCTTCTGAGCTCAGAATCCAGTTTATTGTTGTATAATGTGGAACAAATCGTGACAGAATTATACGTTTGGAAGATCTAAATATTATTTCTCCTAGTTACACTTGGCCTAAAATGGGTTTTAAAATGTAATTGACAAATGATTTCTGATACAAGGGCAAGACAAAGGAACCATATTCTTACTGTGAGAAAGGAAAAGGAAGAGATCGGATTGTGATTTTTATCACACTGCTAAATACAACAGATAGAGGTGTTGTGTCAACTTTCATTTTAGCATTTGGTTTGGAGATTTAAATAGATTTTGTTTATTTAGCCTGTTTACAGGAGTCAAGTTTTACTGTTTCATAACTAGTTTTCTTCTCTGTGCATTAAACTAAAAACACTAGAATGACTCTGCCGTATGGAGCTTACAGTATATCAGTGATCAACAGTTGCATCTTATTTCTGCATGTGCAGATGGAGCATATGTAGCTTTGTCTTTTATGTAATTTAAAGACTAACAGACTGTGGTATAGTACATTTGTCTTTGTGTTAACTTAATCTCTTTTAAGGCCTTTAACAGGTGGTTCCACTGATGTTTGTCCAAGGGATGAATTAGCCTTCTGATGTACAATCCATAGAAAAGCAGGGATCTACAGAGAAATACTAGTCCTCAACACTAAACACTCACGCATCCATAGATTCTCATGCAAACGCAAACGCAACTCAAACTTTGGTGTTTTGTTGCATCATTAGAGTTAATGGCTTCTTCACTGAATTATGAAATTCAACTAAACCTCAATCTACTGTTATTGCCACCAAATAAATACACTGGTAATTGTATTAAAATAATGGTGTGTGTGTGTGTGTATCTTAAACCTGGGCGTGAGGACGCTATGGGAAAGTGGGTGCTAAAGGCCTGTTGCAGAGTTACTGTTATTAGTCATTTAGTTTTCATGGTTAGAGTTAGGAGCCCAGGAGATTCATTATGTGAGTGAGTGTGTAGTCGTATCTCCTGCTGAGGGACCTTAATCTGTTTTCACATTCACTATGGGGACTCGCCTTCCTTTTGGGAACAAAAAGTCCCCATGTTAAATAATTCGATTATGGGTGAAGACTTGGTTTAAAGGATAAGCTGGTGAACAAGCTGGTGAACAGTTTTTTTTGTATTTTTCCACATATGAGTCACTGAGACACCAAGACCACGTGAGGGTCGTTCTTAGCCTTTAGAGCTCTTCTGTTTTTTGTGGGAACGAAACATGTCACACGCTGCAGCCGTGTGTTTTTAGACTAACATGTTAGACCAGGCTCTATATTCACACATATTATGTACACAAAAGACAAAAGTCACTGTTGGTTTTAGGTTTTGTTTGAGAATTATGGGAAAAAAAGGTTATAGGTTTAGGTTAATGCTGGTTAGGCAGGTAGTGATTAGGGTAATGGGCTGGAGGACACATTATGTCATTGAGTATCCCCTTAACTATAGAGATACAAGTGTGTGTGTGTGTGTGTGTGTGTGTGTGTGTGTGTGTGTGTGTGTGTGTGTGTGTGTGTGTGTGTGTGTGTGTGTGTGTGTGTGAATGAATGAATGAATGAATGAATGAATGAGGGGTTCTGATAAGGCTTCCCAACAGTCACAGTCACACACACACAGACATTTATCCCAACCTATTGTCACTGCAGGGGTTTCATAACAAATCACTCTTTAGACTGTGACATTTAGACACCAGTGTGGAATGATGATAGCATAGTGTGTGTGTGTGTGTGTGTGTGTGTGTGTGTGTGTGTGTGTAATCCTGCCATTAACTCACAGAGCACTGGGACAATTGTTGTACAGGTGCAGCATGTTTACTAAGAAACCTAATCACAGCGTCACTGATTCATGGATTCATGTAAAAAGTAGACATATAACTGAACCACTTCTGTTCTCCCATCAAATCACTATTGTACTGAAACCCGACTGAAGAAACAGAGGGTGTGTTTACCTCTGAAGGTGCATTGTGTGTCCAAATGGTCTGTGTAATTTAAGGGAAGTGTATTTTGTTTGTGTGGGCAGAGGGCTATAAAACATTAGCAGAGGCTCCAGTCGGGGACCAGGAGTCGGTGCACCCACGCAGCAGCCACTGACTAAGGTTTTACTCCACACGGTGAGTGGGCTCAGCACTGGTGGATATTTGTGGATAATATGTCAGAAAATACCGATCACTGCCACATGTAAGGTGAGCTACACTAATGCCAATCGCTTTGTGTATTTTGCGTTTTCATCAGTGGTCAGAGGAGATTATGTGAAGCTGTGTCCAGATCTTTACGCTGCATTTCTTGTTTGATGTGTTTATATTTCCAGTGTTGTTCACTGTTAAAATCACTTTTGGTGGCTAAATTTACAACTAATATAAATTAATTCTTTTCACAGTACGTATTAGAGAAACCTGTTATCACTGTGTCATCTTTCATTGTAAATGCTATAATTTTAAGGTTAGAATATTATCTGAAGTTTGACGTCTCCATGCAGACACTTGGAAGGACACTGTGCTATTGAAAAATAAACTCACTGGCCTGATACATTTTTAATTGTTTTGGATCTAATTTTGTGTCATATTTTTAATTTTAAGGAGTCATAACAACAGAACGCATCTTCTTTATTTTTTCTTGTAATTTTTTTTTATATATATATTGAAGATTTTTTTTGGCAAGTGCCTCTAACTCTGTGAAGTTTAGCAATTTGAACTATGGCATGTCTGCATCACAGCTTCATTAAATGTCTTATCAACTTATCATTTTTTTTGTCCAGAGGTCTAGTGATTGTTCCGAGCCACAAACTGACGTTCAGTCAGTTTATTTATAGCAGTCTCCTCAGCCAAGTGTTGGTGTTTGATCCTCTGTGGCAGGTCTTCAGTGTTTTAGCACCCACTGGCCTCTCTCCTTTGTCAAGTCACAGGGTAATCTGGCAGCGAAGGTTAACACCTGAATGGGGCTTAAAGGTTTACAGGCAACCTGAGTCCAGGCTCCTCGTCTTCCTGTCTCAAGTTCTCTGACAGGAGACCCCCCCCAACTCCCCCCTCCCCCCTCCCCCATTCCTCCCCGTCTCTCTTAGTGTCTGAGTTTTTTAGAATTACTAGAAATTTAAGATATAAAATATAAGAGTTATTGTTTTTAGCCATGTTGTGGTTGTATTCGCAGTGTGTGTGTGTATTGTGTTATGTGGGACACTTGTCCCAGTTAATGTGCAGCTGTGTTGGTGTGTGTGTCGCTCCAGATGATTCAGAGTAGAGCTTGTTCTCTGGGATGTGATGGCATATAATCTTCATTATGAGACATACATGCCCGTGTGTGTGTGTGTGTGTGTGTGTGTGTGTGCGTGCGTGCGTGCGTGCGTGCGTGTGTGTGTGGAGCAGTCATCAGACGAGCCTGTTGGCTGCACTCTGCTCAGATGATCTCCTTTATTAGTCTCGTGTTGCTGAGTGCATCTTCTGAAAGCGTGTTGTCAGTGATTGGCACACAGGAGCCTCTCCACTTCGACTCTTACTCGCTTACTTGCTCTCTATTGTTCCCTAATAATAATCACTCTCTCTCTCCTCTTTCCATCACTCTTCCTCTTCAG
The DNA here is from genome assembly GCF_900324485.2 of Mastacembelus armatus. Taxonomy (NCBI): domain Eukaryota; kingdom Metazoa; phylum Chordata; class Actinopteri; order Synbranchiformes; family Mastacembelidae; genus Mastacembelus; species Mastacembelus armatus. The sequence continues at coordinate 20,229,159 of NC_046640.1, forward strand.
TCTCTCTCAGTTTTGCTTTCACAGCTCAGTCGAACCTTAAACCTGCTTGATTCCTTTTTCATCCTTTTATCTAGTTAACACAACTACTTTATTTATCTCTCTTCTCCAGTTTTTGGTTCTCCCTAATCTGACTTCTTTTCTGTTCATCATCTTAATTTTTGTAAACATTCATCAGCAGTTATTGATGCACCTTTCTCTCATAGCCTCTGTCTCCCCTCCTTACCTTTGCCCAGCCTGCTGGACTTTCTTTTCACCCCACCCACCTCTGTCATCTGTGTTCTCCCCATTTCCAGTCAACAGACCACATCAGCCAGACAGCAGATACACATCACAAATATCAAATAGATGTCTTTGTGAATATCTGTACCTGTTTGATGACCAACCTTCGCTGTGTGTGTCACATGCACAGAAAGGAGCTAAGGAACCTTCCTCTGTGCCCACTCTCAGTCTCCAGTTAGGTGACACCAACTTGTTGTTATTGCTGTGCAGCCTGCAGACGGCTTAGAGTTTTGTCATGGTCGCTGCTTCTGTGGATACGTGATACAGATTTCTGCTCAGATCTTATCTTAGGTCAGGCCTATTAGTCCTTCCAAGTAGTAGAGCGAAAGCTTAGAACTGGACCCGTTAACTGTAATTGAGTGTTTAAGTGTAATTTTACTTTTTTTTTTTTTTTTTAAATTTGACTATTACCATGTAGATCAGTGCCTTTGAATGTCATCATTGACTAGATGAGTGTTTTTCTGACAGTTATAAGAAAAAGACCATGTTTGTCTTTCTAACATTTGCCATTTGCTCTCGATGCTTCATGTCTGCAGTGGCGTCGGGACGTTAATGTAACAGTGTGTATATAATGTGTGTGTATGTGTAGTATAATAGTGTAGTGTATGTAATATATATTTATCATTTGGAGAGCAGGCCAGGGCGGGATTGACCTTTGTGATATATTTAGAGCGCTGAATGTTTAATCCATGCTGCACAGGCAGAACACAGGGCCGTCATTAAACATTCATATCTGCCACTGAGATGACCTCCTGGAATATCAGCCCATTATCATTGAATTAACGTCAAACCATCAGTGAGCTACGATCAGACCATCCTCACTGAATCGACATCATTAATGTAATGCCATGACACCTCACATCTGTAACAGCATGTGCGTCGACCATGTGTGGGCTTAGCTTTTTAGTGAGTCAGTTATTGTAATGAGCCACAACAATGAAAAGACACATAGGCTTATATTAATTAAGTTTAATTCCAATGGACCTATAATGATTAAATGACAACCCTTCATAATTATATTTAGAATATGAGTTAACTCATGAACTCATGAAGCCTCAGCATTTAGAAGATCTTGACTGTATCAAGATGAAGAAAATGACTTTCATATTTTTTGACTAAATCAGGCTGTAATGTACAGATTCTAGAAGTGATTTATGTGGACACTTAAACTAAAACAATTGTTAGATTAATTAGAGTTATTCATTTTAAACCCCTTCTTTACTTGAATGCCTTGCAGTACCTCCACTCAAACTGCATCTTTCTGCATCAACCAATGACCATATAATCTGTAGACGTGTGCATATATTGTCAAATACTTGTGTTTTCAGCTGTGGTCCATGCTGCTGCTAATGATGTGTGTGTGTTTTGGCTCAGTGTGGCTTCGCCTCTCAGACACAGTTTAGCAACAGCTCAGCCAGCCTGCATTATTCATACAGAAGCGAGCCTGCAGATAGGGTTACCCCAAGGCAGTATAGCTGGTCCATTAAGGTGCCCTTTGCAACTATAACTGGGGGTATTCTCACTCTGATGCACATAGACACATAGACATTCAATACACATGCTCATATATGCACGTATATGGACTGCGGATATAACCAGACGGCAGGTTGAGTCAAGCTTGGTAAAGGATGAAATCGCAGTAACCAGATAGAGATGCAGAAGGTTGCAGGAGGTCACAAAGGCAAGCTGACGTTGATGTGGGAGGATACAACCACAAATGCAACACACATATACACTCACTCTCAGACAAAGAGGAGGACACCCCAGAAGATTCACACCAGCACACTCACATCGGCTCTCCTTGTTGAGGGGACATCCTGCCAAAGTTGGTGCGGCGGCCAAGATGAGGATTCACTGCCGGACTCACAGGATGCACTAACAATGGGAGACACACAAAGGACTACACAGACCCTGTCACTGGGATATCAGGGTCTTTTATTCATCATGTGATACTGGGAAGTTACTTACATACAACCCTTTAAAGAGGAACAAGACTAGGAATTTACAAGTACTTTTCCTTTTGTGGATGACACATTTTTTAAAAAGACATAGGTGAAAAACCCAGTGAGCCCTGGGCAACAAGTAGGTTAAACTGAAGAACAGACACTTTAATATGTAACATTTTAAATTCAGCAAGAACCTGTTTGTTGACACTCAAAGGCAGGTTCCCATCTCTCTCTACACACAGAGAGACAACAGCTTTTTTGCTGTGGATTGAAAACGTACTGTAACACGAGGAAGCACTGATGGCTGAGATTCTGACTTCATTGCTAGATCGTGTTTTGAAGGGCTGTGGTTTGTGTTTGTCTTAGTGCTCGTTATAGAACAACTGACTTGCGACAGTGTGTGTTTCTGGGGTGTCGCGTGGACAGATCAGATGGAGGAAAAAGAAGAGGCAACGTGAAAACTATTTGGACACATCACGTTACCATTAACAGTGACTGGATTTAGCACGTTTTGAAAACTTGTTTAAAATGGTTTGATGCAAGAGACATCATGCCACCTAAAAAAGGTGATCCCAAATCTGCTGCCAAAAAAGGCAAGTCAGAGGAGCCAAAGAAGGGAGGAAAGGATGATAAGAAGCCAGTGAAAGATGACAAAAAAGGGGGGAAGAAAGCAGAAGAGCCACCAGCTAAGGGGAAGGGGAAGGATGATGGGAAGAAGGGAAAGGGAAAGAAACCTGTCAGCGAGTCAGAGGAGGGGTCAGAGGAAGAAGAAGAGGTGATGACTGAGGAGGAAGGTGATGACAGCGATGAAGAGGTAGTGACCAAGAAGTCAGCACAGCAGGATAAAGGGAAGGGGAAAGCAGCTCTGAAAGGCGCATCCAAAGCCATGGCTGTGAAGGGTTTTAAGCCTCCTTCTAAACAGTCACCTCCATCTGATGAGGAGGGGGGGGATAAGGAAAAGGGGAAGCCACAGACAAAGAAAGGGATGGGTGCAGTAAACCTGAAAAAAATGAGTGATGTCCACATCAAAGGAGCTTCCAAGGTTATGATGGGCTTTGCCAAAGAAGGACAAAAGAAAAACGTAGGTGCAGCCAAAGCACAGAAGACAGCAGATACCAAGTCTCACCTCAAAGGAGCATCCAAAGTCCTAACAGGCCTCACAGGGAAGGCCTCTCCTTTTAGCTTGGCCTCTAAACAACAGCAGCCAGAGAAAGCAAAACCAAAGAGAAATCTTAAAAGTACTTCTCGTCTCTTCTTACGACTCTCCAAGAAAAAAAAGCCCCCTGCTGATGGTAAACCGCTTCTAGGCACCAGCAAGCTTTTTGCTGGGCTTGGGGCTAAATCAGCTTCCGCTGACAAAAAGCCAGGGCTATCTGGCTTCAACTTATTTAATAAAAAAGTTGATACAGAAAAAGAAACCACCCCACCTAAAAAGACAATCAATCTATCCAGCTTAGAGGGGAAGGGGAAAATGGCAACAGAGGCAAAAGGACTAGGAGGGAAGTTCAAAGGCATGTTTGGGAAAAAGAAAACAGCATCAAGGCTTAAGACCAAAAGCTGGATGTTAGGAAGAATAGCTGCAGCAACTAACTGGATGACAGGGAGGTTCCTGTCTTCTAAGGGGCAAGGTCGACTGGGGGCACGAGCAGGAGGACCAGGGCGAAAGCGCCTGTCATTTGCTAATGGGGACACTAGAGGGAGACAGAGACATTACAATGATGAGGCCTATGAATATGATGATGATGAGTATGGGTATGATGAAGATTACCATGACAGATGGAGACCTAGAACTTTTCCTAGACAACCCATGAATTATGACCAATATGACCCTTACACAGAGGAACTGGAGTACTATGATGATGAAGAGTGGGAAGATGAATATGGATACTATGATGATGAGGGAAACTTTTATCATGAGGATGAGTTTTTCTATGATGATGGCATGGATTACTACAATTACCCCAATGGCTATAACAACGATGAGTATGAAGATTACTATGGTGACGAAGGGATAGAGTATTACTATGGTGAAGATGGGCTGCTATATGCAATGGAGCCGGAGCCATATGGTTATGTGGATGGTGGATGGGTCTATGACCCATATGACCCTGAAGTGTATGGAGATTACTTTGACCACAGTATGAGTTATGACTATGGCACGTCAGACCCATATGGCATGATGAATGGTGATTTCAATGTTGCTTCAGGCCTATATAATGACCCAGTACTGGGATATACAGACCCTGTTGCTATGTATAACCCTAATATTGAACCATTCTATATGGATGCTGGGCTGGCTCCAGCTGAGACAGGACAGCTATATGGACAGGAGCAACTCTATAACTCTCTAGTTGAGCCATTTTCATCAGAGCAGTTCAGGGTTCCCAGGCCACAGGTTAGGATATTTGGAAAAGACAGACTGGATGTGGAATCTTTGCCACCTCCTCTTCTTCATTCGCGTCCCTCATCTCCAATGATTTCCACTCCCTCCCCAGCTTTTGGTATCAACAATATGGAAATGATGTCAGATATACAATATGAGCCACCCCTCCCCATATACCTTCCTGCACAGCCAATGGGGCACCCCTTTTACCCCACTCCCATTAACCAACAACAACCCCCTCTTCTTCCTAGACAAGCACCCTTGCCAAGACCTGCAACCATTCAACAGGAGCAGTTCGCTCTCACTCAGCCTACTCACCCTCCCTTCTATGTTTCTCCCAGTCATTTGTCCCCATCTCCTCTACCACCACAACTGGCCTCCCAAGTGTACCAGCCATCCCTCCCCCAAGATCAACAGGTGTTACAGATGGGGCAATTATCACCAATGATTCCACCAATACAGCAAATGTCACCAGTTGTTCAGCCAATACAGCCACCAATGCCTCCACTAACATATTCACCTGTGGGCTCACCTAGACCAGTACGACGATTAAGTCCCCTTCCATCTCCACAGCTGTCACTAAGGCCAGGATCAGTTAGAACAATGGGACCTCCTTCACCCCGTCTTTCACAACATCCCATGGACTTCCAAACAGGCATCCAACGAGACCTCAACCTCTCTCTTCGCTCACCTCATAGAAGAGGGCTCACTCATCGGGCCTCAGTGGCAGGCCAAAGGCTGAATTCTCCACTTGAAAGGCAAAGGCCACCCAGCCCACCTTCTTCTCCACCACGCCACGGAAGAGAGATCTCAGTTAGCACATCATCACTAACAAGAGGAAGGGGGAGAACTGGGTTGAGCAGGGTTTCATCAACTGTCCGAGCCCAGTCCCCACTTTCTAGTCCCCTAGTTTCACCCCGTGGATCACTGAGGAGGCGAGCTAGCCCACCACCTTCCCCAAGACTTTCTTTCAGACAGCACCCTCCTCCAGATGCAGTGCCTTTACCATCTACCAGACCACATTTGTTTAAAGGTAGAAAGCAAACATCCATGATGAGACGTTCCCCCTCTCCTCCACTAACATCGACACAAAGACAGAGTTCTCCTCTACTTGAGAGACCTCAATCCCCCCCCCAAACCTTCCAGCCCAGCTCTCCCCTTCGTCCTGCTTCTCCTTCCCCATCACATATCTCCAGTCAGCCCTTTCCCAGCCGGTCTTCTAATCGCAGGATGAGAGGTGGTTCTAGAGGTCGAAGTCATGTGCCCATGGGGGCTGTGAAACCTTCACCAGCTAACCCTTATTTGCAGAGACACAGTAGGCGTGGACCCCCTGTCACTCAGCATGTAGCCCCATTGAGATCCTCTATCCATCGCAGCCCAGCATCTCCCTCAGGATATATAGACAGCATTGGTGGATCCCCCATGTTAGCCAGGACAGGCTCCCGGCCTACAGGGTTAAGGGAGTCAAAGCAAATTGGTACTCCACAAAGAGGGTTCCACAGACCTGTAGGTAGGGGACAGCCACTAGTCCGTATGCCCAGAAACCAGCCCTCTCTTCAATCTAGGCAGTCATTCAGTGCACCACCTCCAGTGCCTCGTGTTTCTCCACAGTCTTCTTTGAAACAAAGTGCCCCTCTTATCCCCCAACCATCAGTGCGAAGGCTGCAGAGTAAACCTTCATCTCCACAACCACTTCATCGTCCATCTCCTCTGCCCTCCCGTTCAGTCTCACCCATACACTATCGATCTCAACCGCCTTCCCCCTTGTCCCACAGGCCTATGAGTCCCCAGAGTCTTGGATCTTTTCAACCTCCAAGATCTCACCCAGGTCATCAACTAGGTACTCACCCACTATCCCAGAGTATTACTCAGTATGACTACACAATGATGGAACCAGGCCCATCCCCAATGCTTACCAATGCTTTACCAAACCCTCAGATTGTAGGTACTCCCTTTCCTTCCTCTCCCTTTCCTTCGTCCATCCCTTACTCGACCACTGTTTATTCTTCTCCTGTACCACGACCAGCTTCCCCCCAAACACAGCATGAAGTTAACACCCAAAATCTCCCTCAAACTGCACCCCCATCACCTTATCTAGGACGCACACTCCAGAACCCGTATCTACAGAATGCCAGTAGTACCTCACCCTTGCAGAGAAGCTCTTCCCCTATACCTTGTGGGCAGGGGGAGATATCAGCTGATGTACAGGTGAGCCAGGAGGTGAGCCCATATGCCACTGTTGATTTATCCAGTGCTTTGATGCAGAACTCTCACCTGCGCAGCACCTCCTACTCATCTCCCCTACAACGTAATGCCAACCTCTATACAACTGTCCGTTCACCCCCTCAGGTTGATGCCTCTCCAGCCCCCTCTGTACCCTCCTCCCCACACTTGTCTTCCACTATGCTTTCCTCCCAATTACGTAATATTACCTTTGCCTCACCTCTTCAGCAACACCGTTCCCCTATGTCTCCTGCCTCCCCTGCTCCCACACCTCAACAAGGCATTATCAGAGGTGCCTCCCCACTTTTTCCAGGTAGACTCCAAACCACCCAAATTCAGGGGTCCATGTTCAGGTTTCCAGGTGGCACACTGACGGTACCTCAGGGTCCTTTTGCCACTAATCGTGGAGGAGGTACAAGTGGTCATGGAAGGCTGCCACCCCGGATGCTCTCTAATGCCCTGCAAAACCCCAGCCTACGTCAGGCCACCTATCGGCTACCTGATGGTTCATTGGTCAGTAGAACTGAACTTTCTGAATCGTCCCCAGGTGCATCACATCTTTCGTCACCAATGCTGTCGTCTGCTTTGCTCAATCCCAGTTTACGACATGCCACATACCGTTTGCCTGATGGCACCCTTGTAACCAGTACAGAGCCCCCCCCTGAACCTTCCACTTCCTCTGCTATGCTCTCCTCTGCTCTTCTTAATGCTAATGTTCGTAAGGCTTCTTATCGATTACCAGATGGTTCAATTCTAACACGTCCAGCCCAGGAGCCTCAGAGTGCTGAAAGTACAGTATCATCACCGGGGCTAACTAGTGCCCTGATGAATGTTAACCTACGTAAGACAAAGTTTCAGCTGCCAGAGGGATCATCACTTTTTGCAAGGAACCAACCTCAAGCTTCCCCCTCTGCTTCCTCTAGCCCCTTCCTTTCTGGTGCGTTACTAAACACCAACCTCCGTGGTGCCTCTTACAAACTCTCCAGCACATCACTTTTGAGGCAGCCTGGTTCTGCAGATACCTCTGAGCCTCAGTCCCTTGACCTCTCCAGTGCTCTCCGCAACCAAAACCTTCGGTCTGCCACCTATCGTTTGCCAGATGGAACTCTGATGACCCGTCCTCAACCCACTCCTGCATCCAAAACACTTGATCTGTCTAATGCTTTATCAAAGAACCCAAACCTTCGTGGGGCAAAGTACCGTCTCCCTGAAGGTAATATTATGACACGGCTGGGTGCACCTAGGACTCCAGAACCTCGCTCACTTAACCTTTCTGGTGCCCTGCAGAACACTCACCTCAGAGGGGCGAATTTTCGCCTACCATCCTCATATGCTGTAGTATCACCACAGGTCCAGGGAGCTGGTCCTGAACAGCACTGGGCACAAGGTGCTGGAGTTGAAGGGTTGGGCCTGGAGCATAATGTAGATGTTTGGGGTTCAGAAAGGGTTCTACCACATGGGACAGTGCAGAACCTCAATAAGTGGTCCATGTATAAAGATGGGGAACTACTTGACCCCCACAGCCTGACAGGACAGGTACACATGGGGACTGAACCAGGGGAATGGAATCTCAGCAGGGAGGGTGAACCACAAGGACAGTGGTTTGACAAGGTAAAAGTACTTCAATTACATGACATCATGTACTTTAATTATCCACCATAGCTAAAGATGTGCAGTATACTGCTGTATGGTTTAGGTTTATGCTGTGATCTTGCAGTTGTGTAGCGCTGAGGTGAAAACCTGGTGCTGGAATGGTTGATGATTTTTGAAAGAGAAGGTAGTCGACAAACTGGAGCTCTGTTAGCAATCAACTGTAATTAATGAAAAAGAATCAGTATTTCCTGGCAAGTGAATCCATGTCTGTATTTATACATGAGTCCAGTGTGCAGAGGTGTGTGTACATACATCCTGTCTTTAGTTCTGAATGTGTGTGTTCTTCAGATGTACTCAATCAGAAGCCTGCCCACCATGGCTCACCGGGACCAGAAACAGGAAGATGGAGTGGAGGATATGACACAGCTAGAGTAAGTTAAATACACACCTGAGTTAACACTTTGAGTTAGTGAGATCCATGGCACTATATTGGGCTTTATCAGATTCTAGAGACTGAATAAATGGAACTGCAGGGTGCTCAGTGGGCTCAGTGTGTAACAACAGCTGGGAGATTTGTCGAGGCAGCAAAGTGTATTGTCTGTTGCTCGGACTTAACTAAAGAATGATCAACACAGTGTCAAAGTAAGAAAAGGCAGGATTTAAATTCACTGCAGCTCAAACATGCACAGATGGTCAGTTTGGTGCCATGATCCTTAAGTACCTCTGCTTTTTTGCTTCTGTCCAGAGAGATGCAGGAAGAGGCTGTTCTGGTGAATATGAGGAAAAGGTTTGAGAGACAGCTTATTTATGTAAGCGTCATGTAACACCCAACCACAGCAGCATAATTACACTCAAATCAGTTTATGATGAGGTTGTTTGTCATTTTAAAACCATCTCTTCATCTCTCTTTTAATTGTGATCTTTTTTTGGCTGTTGTTTGCTTCTCCCATTTGTTTTTTTCCCCAGACTTACATAGGTAGTATTCTGGTGTCTGTGAACCCCTATAAGATGTACAACATCTATGGGACAGACATGGTGCTGCTGTATAAGGGACGTGCTCTGGGAGAGAACCCTCCGTAAGTCTGAAAACTGTAAACAACCACACTGAACACTAGAACTGCCAGTTTCCTCATATTTTAAAACGGCATCAGACTAGATCAATTTGTAAAAATGAGCCTAACCTGCAGAATTACTGATTCTCATGCTTTAGTTTGATTCTCACTGGTGATTTGGCTTCAGTGAACAATTAGCAGTAGGAAAGGAAGAAAGAATTAACAGCACAGGTAAATAGTCAAGAGAGAAAAGAGGGAAGAGACAGTTTGCAAATACAACATGAAGGACATGAAGATAAACTTGGGATGAAGCACATTTTGAGCTCAGTTCATTGCTGCCAGCTTAATGCAACTGCTCTGTCTTCTTCAGGCATTTGTTTGCCATAGCAAACGCTGCTTATTCCAAAATGATGGATGCCAAACACAACCAGGTCATAATAATCAGGTAAGCAGCTAAGAGTCTACTTGATTCCTACCGGTACTTAAATGTAGGTACAGTGGAAGAAAACTAAACTATGAGAGAAGAATTAGGTATTTTAGAGGAAGGAGAGATAAATTACACCTACAGCCTACAACAAAAAAAAGCTTTTACCTACAAGAATTGAAGAGGAAATAAAGGAAATACAAATAAACTGTCATGAGTGAATGTACAAAACAAAATTACACTGTAGATTCATTTTTTACTTGAAATTGTAAAAACTGCTGCAGGACATTAGATTTGTAAAGCTTTAACATTGACATACACATGTGTCCATTTAGCTTCTTGGACAGTCAGGTTTCCATCTCTACTTGGGTTAGTGTTTGTAAATTCATGAGTGTCTGTCTCTGTGGTTTGCTCTCCAACAAACCTAAGACAGAACCATCCCTTGCTCCTGTCACACTCTCTGTCTGTCTGTCAAAGCCTCCATGTCAAAACTGATCTCATGGAGAAATAAACACAAGTTAAACTGCTTATAGGTCATAAGCATTTACAGCAGCCCAGATGTTGAAACGTACATTCATGCAACCTCCACACACACACCTGGGTGTGTGCTTATAAATATGGCTAAAAGCAACCATGTGAAATATGCAAATGTCAACACATGCACACACACACACACATGGAACACTCTAGCTGTGTTCGGAAGGAGACACCTGTAAGGAAAGCCCAGCCAGGTCTAGGCCAAGAACTGATTGTATTTCAAAGGTGTGTGTATCTGAGTCCACGTGTTTGGACTGTATGTGTGTGTGTGTGTGTGTGTGTGTGTGTCAGTGGGTGCATGTTAAGGGGTAACTGAGGTCTGGTGTACAATGACCAGTAATGGCCTGGTTTTTAGCTAACCAGCTCGGGGGTTGAAACCTTATGCTGAAATGTGGTCAAAGTGTCCCTAAATGCAAACACACACACTCCCATACACACACACAAGGACATGCAAAATCCTGAACATTGTAGGCCTCAGGAAGAGGCCGTTGGGATTACGTTGCATTGGATTGTATGGGTGTAGGCACTTCGGTTTATTTAAACAACAGTAGTAGCTCATATCAGATATGTTTCTCATTTTGGCTGTTAAACTATAAAATTTTAAGATTTCAAATTGTCACTGCCCTAATTTAGTGATTTTGAGTTTTTCAGACAGCCTGTGTTGGTTTTTGAAATTAGAAAATTCTCATACTTCTTGATGGGTGTTATCTCTGTTTGTGTGTTTCAGTGGAGAGAGTGGTTCTGGGAAAACCGAGGCCACCAAACTGGTCCTTCGCTACTTAGCAGCAATACATCACAAATGCAATCTTGTGCAACAGGTACACACACACACGCACGCACGCACGCACGCACGCACGCACGCACGCACACACACACATGTTCCTAACCAATCCCTCTGTGTCTCTGTACCTGTGCTGGCTCTCCCTGGGTGCAGATTGAGGTAGTGGGGTTCCCTGCATGACATGTTCTTTACATTTTACAGCTCATGTTCTCATGTGGCCATAAGAATAGCAGGTTGCTGTGTTTTGCTGTGGGGTTTGACACTGTTTGTTAACGATCTCTTGTTTTATCATTTTCAAAATTTTTCACATTTTTCAAATTCTCATTTGAATTTTATTTTGCTATGTTGTTTTTATGAAAACCAGAACTTTTGGATTATGGACCAGGCTGCTTTAAATGCTGCAGGTAAAAGACATGTTTGTCAGGGTGGATTGTTGATGTGCTGTGTGTTTGAATGTTGTGTAGATACTTGAGGCAGCTCCTCTGCTGGAATCGTTTGGAAATGCCAAAACTGTGCGGAATGATAATTCCAGTCGGTTTGGGAAGTACACTGAGGTCTTTCTAGAGGAGTGAGTATGAAATGAATTTAAAATATGAATTTTAGTCTCTTCCGTTCAATTTCATGATGGTGTTTTTGTTTTTTCTCTCTCCAGTGGTGTGATCAGCGGTGCCATAACCTCTCAGTATCTTCTGGAAAAGTCCCGTATCGTCTTCCAGGTGACACATGCAGACACTTACATAAGATGACTCTGCTTTTCTTATATTTCTCTGTGTATTGAAGTGTTGGTAGATAAATGCGTGGTTGTGTTCCAGGCCAAAGATGAGAGGAACTATCACATCTTCTACGAGATGCTGGCAGGACTTCCCTCGCAGCAGAAACAGGCTTTCTATCTACAAGAGGCTGAGACCTACTATTATCTAAACCAGGTAGAAAGTGGACCACGGTACAACCATCCATCTTTTCAGCAGAAAAGAATCTCATGTTTCTCTCAGATCATGACACATATCAGCTTTTGTACTCCTTTACTCATTTTTACTCATTTCTCCCTCTGCACAGGGAGGTGATTGTGCAATAACGGGAAAGAATGATGCGGATGACTTCCTGCGTCTGCTTTCTGCCATGGAGATCCTTCACTTTACCCCTGAGGAACAGTCGGCCATCTTTAGAGTTCTTTCTTCCATACTTCACCTGGGAAATGTCTACTTTCAGAGATATGAGGTCATTTGTTTATAGTGAGCTTTATTCATTTTAGAAATATTGTCATCAGTACCTTTCATGGTCAAGTCAAAGCACACAGCTAAATACAGCGTACACACCATATATTCTTGGTTTATGTTCAGCATATTGTGGTTACACGGATGAGACGGCTGACACTAAACAGAAAAATGCATGCTTACATACATAATTGTAAGAACAACACAAAACATGAGGTATCTTTTCTCTCTTTCCCTGCTGCATTACAGGCTGATGGCCAAGAGGTGGCGTCAGTGGTGAGCGCTCAGGAGATCAGAGTGGTGGCAGAGCTGCTGCAGATCTCACCAGAGGGACTACAGAAAGCCATCACCTACAAAGTCACAGTCAGTATTAAAGCACAGGTGCCGTGATCCAGTGTCTGTGTTTCTTAAAATGATTTCCATTAACTACTTATGTAATTCTGATAGATCAGCATTGATTATTTAGGCCAAACACGTGACACACAGACAACAGGCACACATCCTGTACACAATGTTACTGTTATGTTATAATGTTAGAATAATGCTTCTGGCCTTTTGGCTGCTTTTATTGGCATCTGTCATAGTGTACAATATATTTTTAGAAATGGCCACGTAGTAATGGACTATAAACTGTGGAGTTGAAGTTTTTAATCATAGTCTTTGTTGGAATTTCATTTTTTTTATTGCTTGACTTGTACACACTTACTTACTTTGGTCAAAGATGGAGATTTTCCTTTTGCATGAAGATGTGCCCAGATTTTCAAATGATGATTTGTCCTGATCTGTGTAGTTACTGGGCTGTTCCCAAAGAAAGCAACAGGTTCTACTGGTTGTCCTTATATTAAAAACAGAAGTCCATTGAAGTTCTCAAAAACTGTCTCAGATCCCAGGTTATAATTTGAAAGCACAACCAGTCCAGGATCCTCTCCAGGCTTCTCTCAGTCTTTATCACCAATATTAAATTAGCAGAAGAAATGGTATTCTCACATCCATTCACTGTATTTCACACAGTTTTTAGTTTCCACCATCAGTTGCAAAAAGACCCCAGTCCCTCATGTTCCAGCCTCTGACGGAGCAACATCCCCTGTTACTGTGGTTTCAAAGAAAAAGAGAAGGAGCCGCTTCACTTGGTTTTGTGACGCATCTGACAGAACGAGGGTGATGAGAGAGAAACACAGAGACACTAAATACATCTAATCCTGGCACACCTTATGCTTTCCACACACACAGGCTCTTATACAGTATACAATGCAAAGAGCCTTTTGTGTAATTGAATTACCTCATTACAGAGGCGGTTCCTATGTAACAGGAGAGGAGTCAATTCTACCCAGTCATTTCCTCTGGTTGACACATTGGGTGTGTAGGGGCTTTAAATATTTAAAACTGAACAAAAAGCAACAAGAAATTTGATTAAAATGTGATCTAAATACTCAAGGAGGAAAAAGAGGGCTCTAGGATCAAGACCCAGGATGTAGAATCAAACATATTAAAAATTTTTACCTTGGACCAGCAGAACAAAAAAGAGCAGAAAAAAGGTTAGTGAAGCCTTAGATGAGCAAGTACAGCAGAGGCTATGACATAGACATTATTACATGATAAATTATTAAACCCCTGTCTTCTCCACAGGAGACGATGAGGGACAAGATCTACACTCCGCTGACTGTGGAAAGTGCTGTTGATGCCAGGTGAGAGACAACACATGTCCAACATGCAATTAAAGATTTAGTATTTCATGCTGCTCATGCATTTTACATTTATTTCTATGACATGATTCTGTTTTTGTTACTAATTGAAAAACATCACAAATAGTACAGAAGTTCTGTGTCTTAGTCTGATAATCTGATGTAAAATAATATCTGTAAGCTCTTAAATAGATTGTTTTAAGTTTAATACACCTTCAAGATAATAGTACATTTTGTATCTGAGGAACCCAAATCTTTGTTCTCCAGAGATGCTGTTGCCAAGATCCTGTACTCGCTGCTCTTCCACTGGTTAACAGAAAAGATCAATGCCCAGGTGTACCCTCGCCAACACAGCCTCTCCATCTCCATCCTGGACATTTATGGATTTGAGGTGAGTGAGTTTTTCCATGGTTTTATCTTCGACACAGTGAAACAAGCATCTTCTCTCCCATCTGTCACGTGTGTGTGTGCGTGTGTGCGTGTGCATGTGTGCGCGTGTGTGTGTGTGTGTGTGTGTGTGTGTGTGTGTGGGAACAGGATCTGGCCTTCAACAGTTTTGAGCAGCTGTGCATTAATTATGCAAACGAGTACCTGCAGTTCTTCTTCAACAGGATTGTATTCAGGGAAGAACAGGTGAGCGGGGACGCTCGGTTACTCACACACATGCACACACTTTGCACTAATGCACATACACATGAATGATTGCACACATGTTGCAGACATTGACTGACAGAAACAGTAATAAGAATTGTGATTAAATTATTGATTCCTCAGAGCTGTGCACTGTTCTGTACATGATCCCTATGCAGGAGGAGTATAGCAGGGAACAGATCCCCTGGCAGGACATCCCATTCAGTGACAACCAGCCCTGCATCAACCTCATCGCTGCTAAGCCTCATGGGATACTGAGGATTCTGGATGACCAGAGCTGTTTTCCTCAGGTGAGAGAGGGAACCCCTGAACAGAAAACCCAAACCTGAACGCACCTTCAGACATACAGTCATCTGAACTAATCATCATGTCATTTCATTTGTTGCCAGGCAACAGACCACACTTTTCTCCAAAAGTGTCACTATCACCATGGCAACAACCCACTGTATCAGAAGCCAAAGATGCCCATCCCAGAGTTCACCATTAAGCACTATGCCGGGCGAGTCACCTACCAGGTACCCAGCTCCTCATAGCACATCTGGAGCTGCACAACCAGCTGTTCTCAAACTGGTTTGAGTCTTTTTGATCGGCTGACACACATTTACACTCACTGACGCGTCAAATTTCTGTGTCAGCATTTGACCTGTATGTCTTGATTAGCTCAGGGTTAGTACATGTTTTTGGGTATGCCACTTTCAGCAGTTGTGAAAGTGATACAAAACCAATACTAAGCTAAGTCTAAGTAAGGGCTTAATAAGTGACTGTAGTCCTTATTGACCCTACTAGTTTGCTCTCATTCTTTGACTGGGGTCAGTGGTTTGAAACGTATTAAGTTGCCTTCTGTGTGGTATTATTTTATCTTAAAAAGCGATTCCTGATAAATCTTCCAATACTTTGTAATGGCAACCACACAGGTTTACAAGTTTCTGGATAAGAACTACGACCAGGTCCGTCAGGATGTTCTGGACCTGTTCATCCGGAGCAAGAACAAAGTGAGAGCATCTTCACATCCCTTTACAGCTCACATGGAAGATGTAACAGAAAATGTTTTGAACCTATCGGTGTGTTTGTGTGTTTCCAGATGGTGTCAAACCTCTTCCTGGTTCATGCAGAGGTCATGGGTCAGCAGAGAGGAGGTCACATGAGGAAGAGCAGCACCGTTACCAGAAAATACCAAGCTCCCACTGTCAGCAGCAAGTTCCAACAGTCCCTGCTGGAGCTAGTGGAGAAGATGGAGAGGTGACCCTGAGGAGACATTTATTCTTAGAAAAGAACTGAAACTCATGATCTCAACAACATTTTCTAATTTCTGATCATGAATAATAAGAAAATGAGTTTCTGACATTATTCTTCCATTTCAGGTGCAACCCTTTTTTTGTTCGCTGCATTAAGCCAAATAATATGAAGGTAGATTGTCAGACACAGACACCGATCATTTGCATGCACAGTTCAAACTTACTGTAACATGCAGGTAATAGTGATCTTAGTTTTTTAAATGTGCTTATGTGTGTGTTTATATCTGAGTTCAGCATCCAGGAGTGTTTGAGGATGAGCTGGTGAGCAGCCAGCTGCGACACTCTGGTGTTTTGGAGACCATTAGGATCCGCAGAGAGGGGTATCCTGTCAGAATGCCATTCCACGTCTTCCTGTTTAGGTAACAAACACGAAAGCAGAATGGTGTTCATCCCTCCAGCAGAGCTCGGACTTGTTAAACCTCAATGAAGTCAAAGCATCATGGTCTTCTGGTTTTTATTTTAATTTGTGAACCAGTGTCTTTCAGTTTCCAGTAGATGAACATACAGAACATGGGATACTGATAAGTCTTGTTTTGGGCCAAATTTCCAAATACGATTAAAAGCCCCATGAATTGTTTTGTGTATGTGTTTGTGTGTGCTTGTGATTGGGTCTCATCACCAGGTATAAGTCCCTCGTGGGGCTACGAGACCTTCCAGCTGCCAATGGAGAGAACTGTGTGAAAATGCTCAGTAAACTGTCTCCCCTCAGACCAGGAGCATACCATGTCGGAGTCACAAAGGTGAGATCCTCCCTGTTTGTTCAATGTAGGCTAAATAGGAGAAACCCCTTTCTGGATGATGTGGGACAGTTCAACAGCAGCACAGAATCCATATCCATTGAACAAGAACTAAACACCATCACAAAGGGTGATTTATTACAGTACTGTTATATTAGACTGCATTAGTTTTAGCTAATCGTACGCGTTGTGTGTGAATGTCAGTTGTTTCTAAAGGAGGATGTCTACCAGTTGTTGGAGTGCAAACGGGAGCGTTCTCGACATCTCGCCGCTCTCACCCTGCAGCGTTACACCCGCATGTTCTTCGTCAGGAAACGCTACGTGGTTTTCCGCAACAGGATCATCAGGCTGCAGGCACAGTGCCGAGGCTTCCTCATGAGGTCAGCTCCTCTGCTCCTGCTAGTTTCACAACTATCAGCTGATTTGTGGCCATCCTGCAAGTAAAAAGCCTGATGCATTAGGTTTTACAGTCAGACATTCATATAAACAAACTGTCAGTCCACTAAGTTTTACATAGTAGTGAGAAAGACAAATACACTGACAGACAAAAAGTCTTTATTATGGCACATTATGGTAGAGGACAGTGTGTAACCTAAGTCGGTGACAGGCAGCACAATTAGTTTCTTTGTGTGAGTAATAGATGTTGCTTCTGGAATTGCAGACGCATTAACTGTGGAGTGAGATTTCATTATAGACCATTTCTCATTCTGTCCATCAGGAAGCGCTACATGAAAATGAGGGTGAGTCTGGTCCGGTTCCGCTCTCTTGTCCACATGTATGTCAACCGTAAGCAATACATCAAGGTACATGTTTTATATTAAATCATCTTATTATATTTCAGAAGTTGGTTTTGGTCCAGGTAATAATCAGTTTGTGATTTCTAAATTTTTTTTTTGATTTGCCTGCAGATGAAGTTTGAAGCCCAGAGGAAAGCTGAGGAGGAGAGGAGGCGGAGAAAAATGGTAATCCTGACATTCACGCAGGATTTACTGTACACAGAATAGGGAACTCATTCATGTTCCTCTGTTGGAGGAGACACACAGATCATTTGAGAATCTGTCTAAATTCATTGTCTCTGTAGATAAATTAGAAACAGTGACTCTTTCAGGCGCTGACCAAGAGGGAGGTGGTGAACGTCACACACTTGGTGATTCCTGCAGAGCTGGGTGCTTTACTGCAGGCGGCAGCAGGCGAGTAGATGTTTGATGTATAGATATTATTGATAACCCAGATGTCTTATAACCCAGCAGAAAAGGATTTAAACTTTGATTTGGAAACAACTTTGTCCTAAAATCCTGTCTAGTCAGCTTCAGCAGCGGTTGTAGAGTAGACTATATAGACCTAATAGTATATTAAGTGATAATAAAACCACTGATGAAAGAGCTTTATCACAGAACCTGTTGTGTTTCTCTGTCTCCAGTCAAGAAGGAGCTGCACTCAGACTGTTTGGCTCTGCTTCAGGCTCCTCATATCCAGGAAGAGGCTCAACTCACTCTGCCCCTGGACATCAACAATTACCCTTTCTACCGCTACGTACAGATCTACTTCAGGGTGAGATGTGGATTGATGCATTCAGAGTATGATAGTTTGCTACAGTTTTTTAACATGTTTTTCTGCATCAAACAACAAATTGCTTACAAATTGGTTACAAATGTGCCATGTATTTGCAACCTGAAGGGGATTTATTTTGAGAACTGTCCAGTATTCATGTAAGCATGTTTACTTATTTGTCATTGTAGGAACCAGAATTTGGGATGTTGATGGCCCCTCTGGAGTCACCTCTGACCCGTGTGGAAGAGGACCTGAGAAGGGAGGCTCTGATGGTCTTCATCATGGTTGGCTGACCTCGTTTATAAACTTGTTTCCTAAAACGTCATTTACCCTTGAATCAACAACTAATATACTTTACAATGATACGGTTTCCCACATTCACAGTCGTACCTTTTTTTGTTACACCCCTGTTTGTTCTGTGAAACACCCCGTCATTCAACATGCAGTAAGTTAATAATATGTCATGCCTGAATTTGTTTTCTTCAGGTGTTACGATTCATGGGGGACCCTCACCTGAACGGGGCGCAGGAAAACATGTTTGGGAATTACATCATCCAACGGGGGCTGACGTCTCCTGGGTTACGGGATGAGATCCTGGCTCAGGTGGTCAACCAGGTGTGGAGGAACATGAACGCTGACAACGCTGAGAGAGGCTGGCTGCTGCTGCTGGCGTGTGTCAGCAGCTTCGCCCCCTCACCCAAGATGGACAAATACCTACTGAAGTAAAACAATTATTTTTAAATGCACCTATGAAGAAAGTATACCATTGAAAAGTTTTGCATGACTTTTTATAGTGAAAATCCATTTTAAAAAACATGAAATTAATCAAAGGTTTCTCAGTTTTGTATTTTATATAGATTTTTAGCTCAGAATTTGTCTTTTCCTCTCCAGGTTCGTATCAGACCACGCCCCCGCTGGTTGTCAGGCATTGCTGCAACACAGACTCATCCAAGCCAATCAGAAGACACAACAAGGCTCAGGCTCCACCGCTGAGACGGCAAGGACCTATCCGCTGTCACTGCTGGAGTGGACGGCCAATAGGAAGAAGGCTAACATGGTGTTACATGTGCAGTGTTTTGATGGTGAGATGAAAATATCACAACATTTCCTGCTGCATATAATGTTTTGTTTTATATTTCACTTTACATTCAGTCTCTCATTTTATTTTGAAATGAGCTAAGAAAAAAGACTGAATGTCATGTGAGTACATGGCTCAATGAATGATAGGAAAGTACATGGCAGGAACTGTTGGCATCACCTTTGTTGAGTGGGATCAATTACAGCCCCCGATCATTGATTATTCATTAATAGACAGGATCAGGTGTTGGGATTTCAGGCCTCACACTCCTTGAATTACGCAATTTACTACATTTTGCGTAACAAAGTGGTGTTATTTTTAAACCTGAGTGAAGGTATTATTTGGTTTCACTTTGGTTGTCCCTGTAGGACGGTCTTTCCTGTGTCCAGTCCATTCCTGGACCAGTGGAGAGGACTTAGCAGGACGCATCCTGCGGCACAGGTGCTAACATTATACCCTTACTCTTTCCCATTATATCAGTTGTTGTGTGGATGTTTTTTATGTATAGTGTGATGTCCTCTCTATATTTATGCATTCAATATGAATGAGCTCTTGACCTTTATTCATCTAACCTGTACTACCTGTACTACATATCAGTTGTATTTACAAACCTGATTTCAGACTCAGAAATCCCAGGCTGATGAGATGTAACTCATGTAACATGCAGACATATGATGATGTAAAGCATTAACAGCTGCAGGAAGATGTTTGAATATCATGGTGTTGCAGGGGTGTGTCTGACTGGTGGAGGGGGAGTTCAATTCTCATGAAGGAGCAGGGCCAGTGGGTGGAGTTAGCGGGCCACGACTATGTGATGGACCTGATTGCAGACCTGGAGCTCCCGACTGACTTCCCAAAGCAGAAGAGCTACTTCGTCATCAGCACTGACGACCCAGCTAAAGTCAGAGCCAATGCCAGCCTGTCAGTACACAAAACACACACAAATACAAGTACAATACATGCATACAAGTACTTGAACTATATGTTTAAAACACAAGATAACAGATTCACCTCTTACTCACCTCTCCTCTCAGTGCTTTGTTTGGCAGTGGCTTTGACTCAGATGAGGAGCTTGCTGCATCCTTCCCTCTCAGCAGCAGCAGCAGACCAGCCTACAGTCTGCCCGACTCTGATGGATACTACAGCCATGGTACGAAAACCCAAACACAGGCAAATCCTAGGTGCTGTAGCACATGTTTTAAGTGTGGCTGCTCTCTGTGTTCAGTAGAGTCGGATGCATTCAGTGACGGTCAGACTCAGAGAGGAATGGACCGCTACCTGGACAGTCTGTTTGACCCTGTGCTGTCAGACAGCAGCATGGTGAGTACTGATGCTGGTCTGCAGTAAACTACAGCTTCTCCTCTGCTTTGGAAACACTTCAGTGCTGAAATGACTAGTTTGTGAATGAAGTTAGTCAGTTTAATGAGCTTAACCTCCAGAGCAGTTGTAAATTTACTGTTTAATGATGCAAGTTTTCACCATGAAATGTTTTTTGTCAAACTACAACAATGAAGGCTCTCTGGAGAGTTTTAAACTTCAAACAGTGCATGCTGGGAAGTGAACGTGCAGCAGTAAAACTCAACGTTTAAAAAGAAAATACTTCAAATTTATGTTTTTAAGGTCAGAAATCATCTGAAATAGAAAACTATAAGGTCAAATTAAGTGTCAATTAAGAAAATAAATACTAATCTTATAGCATCATATGTTGTATACTGTTCTTATTGTGTATCTGTGTCCGACAAATCAATCAATTTGAATTTGATTAATTTCACATTTTACAGAGTAATAAGTTCATTACACAAAAAAACAGATTGCTATATAAAGGAAATGTCTGCTGCTCTGATGAACAAGAGCTATCACATTATGCTCCATCTGCACCTGGTCTTCATGTGAGTGAATAATGGGGAGTGTTGATGGATGGATGGAACATGTGATCCACTGCTTCTGTTTGTGTATGAATGGAGCAGACAGGAGGGATGATTAGGTTACTGAGCGACCTACCGTATTGACTGTAAAAGCAGGCAGCATGATTACTTCACGTGTATTTTGTTAGTAGAACAAGAAAAGACAAAAGGTCCTGTACAGTCTGTGCATGTTTGCTTAAGGTGTTGATCAGATATTCTCAGACTATTTCAAATCAAAACAACATAAACATCTGCATCCAGTGTTGAAGTGTGGGACTTTGATTTGTAGCTGCAGATGTGCGTCTTGAAATCTAAAACACTTCATATCTGTGAAATTAGCTGTTTGGCTTTGTTGTGCTGAGACAGTGGATTTTTGTTGGGGACCGTGTGTGTTTGCTGGACCTTCTCCTCCAGTGTGTACGGTACTTCCTGGGGCGTATTCAGTTCACTCAGTGAGGGTCTGGATAAACCAATACGAAACACCCACTCTCTGCTGTTCCCTCTGTCTTTCTTTCTCTAGCACAAACACATTACACCCTACTCTTCATGACTCTCCACTTTCTCACCATCAACATCCGTCCTTTTCCCTCTACTGAGTCTGTTCTGTCACCTGCTTCTCTCCGCCTGCCAGGACATGGAAAAGACGGGAAGTTTGTCGGCACGGATGAAGGGAGGAGGAGGTATAGGCATCACAGGAGGGGGCAGAGGAGAAGGGGAGAGTCATACAGCTCCCACCAGCCGACCTTACCCACCAGGAATACACCCAGGAGGTAAAACATGCATTTGTCTGGTGTTAGTTCTAAGTGGCTCCTAAATCTCTAACGTGAATATAAATAGTTTCTCACTTCAAAGTTTCCCCTGAAAGATGGAAACACTACCAGGTTTCAAATTATTTGTTTAAGCCTTAAATTCCAAGCATTACAGAAAATAATCATGGTTAAAGCAACTCAGGGACATTGACCGGGACTCAGGTGTAAAGGTTCAGGTGTACAGTACACCTGTGGCTTCCAGGCTGTAATGAGCAGTCTGACCACATAGATAATGCATAGACAGCCATTCACTGTAACCACAGGTCACACCATTACTCCCCTTCCACAGGCACAACAACAAACACACTAACTAACAAACACTAGTTCTCTGGACATTTGGCTGCTGCTGTTTCATGAAAGACCTGTAGAAAAACCTTTATTCATTCAGTTCCAAACATCTGGAAATGTTTATTACCAATCAGTCGTTTTTATGTCAGAGGAGCTTTTACTTTCTCTCCTTCAGTTTTAAATCCATTATATGCTTTAAAGGTTCTGAATGTCCATGTGTCAGGTTTTGCATCACCTGTCATGTACTTCAGACAGTATGCCGATTACTAATCTTTCTTTACTGGACAGTAAGAAAGAAGCAGTGATAGTGGTGACAGAAAGAAATAGGGACAAAGGGAATGACCACCAAGGGTTGTGAAGGACACGTGGATCTGGAGCGACATCCAAAAGTTTCTTTAACAAAGGGGGCATCTCATACATTTAACAAGCTTGTATTGAAAGCATTGTTTTGACCCTGTTCCGTTCAAGCTGTGCCAGTGCTTCCAGTAGCAGGAGGAATGATGCCCCCCATCCCTGCCATGCCAATCCCCTCCCACCACCACCACCACCACGAACAACACCTGCAACAACAAGAGCAGCAGCCACAATACCACCAATACAACCGTCCCCGACAGCTGACCTCTCCTACCGCCACCACTGCCACACGTGTAGCACCCACCCCATCACCCACCCGTGCACCTGCTGCTGCCCTTGTGGCCGATAGAGATGATGGTGTAGTATCCCACATCACTGGTGTCCCCAGTGTGTTGGGGGTGTCCTCGCTCCCGGCCACACCTGTAGCTCCAGGCCTGCCTGTGATGACGGGCATGCCAGGTACAAGACAAGGGTGTGTGTTATGTTTTTCAGCATGTTTGGCCTGACGTGTGTAGGCATGGTGGTGTGAACAATACATTTATTTAGTTTGTTGGACACAGAAGAGTTCACTGGGTCTTTTGCAGTGGACTGTGTGCGTGGCTTCTGCTTTTCTACAACAAAAACAATTTTACTACATGGTGTCTGTGTTTCTATGTTTTTACTTTTCCAGGATCAGAGCAGGCCATACTGACTCAACAACAACAGGCCATTATCAACCAGCAAGCTATCATTCTGGTTTGTCTCATACTTTCTCTCAACTGCTCTCATGCCGAGTAAGTTGCAGGAAAATATACATTAACATGTGTATATAAATGCGTGTTGCAGGCCCAGCAGATGACCATGCAGGCCATTGCCATCCAGCAGCAGATGTTGTCCTCCTTCCCCCCCGTTGCTCCGGCCCCACAGTCTCCACCATCACAGCATCACATACACTCGCAGCAACGTTCTCAAACACCCAGCCCAGTGAGTAAATATACCTGCACAGCACACCTTACTGAGGTGATGCGTGAACACACACACACCTGCTGAGCATGTGAACAAATCAGTTACATTCACAACTGTATTTCTACCTGGTTTCCTGCAGACCAAAGAGAGCGAGGAGTCACCGTACAAGCTGGGCCCTGCTGCTGGCCAACGCAAAATGAGTATGTTTCACACTCACTGATAGTTTTATCACACAGTGATTTGAAGTTGGAAAGCTTATTGCATCGAACTGTTTTTATTGAAATACCAAGTACTGGCAGCTGACACTTGCTTTAAACCAGCATCACACAAATATACTGAGCTGTTTTCTTTTCCTGTGAAATATAAACATTTTTTATTTTGTGAGCACTGTGCCATTTTACGATGCATCCCTGCAGAAAGAATCCAAGATTAATCCAGCTGCTTTTAAATGGAGGTATTCGACATCTATTTTCAGGAGCAGTCTTTACTAAAATGTAAAATTGCATACCAGGTCCGACACGTGGCCCTCCTCCGGAGGACGTGGTCCGATCCAGCGTGAGCAACACTGAGCGCATGGATCCCAGCCACGACATCAAAGACATCATCAAGCAGCACCAGCCGGCCAGCACAACAACTTCTACTGGACCTGCCACACAAAGGTAACACACATTCATACACACACATGGTCACCTCACTTCACAAGCTGTCATGGTATTTTAGCTCTTCGTTTTACTTTCGTGTGTGTGTGTGTAGAAAAAGTGATGGAAAAATGTTTACGAAGAAGCCAGACCCTCATGATGAAGCTATGGAGATCCTCAAAGACCAGATGGCCAACCCGCCACAACCGGTAACAGTACGTTCCCCACAACTACGCACACAATAACACGAAAAAACTAAAGTGACATCCGACCTTTTCTCATGCCTCAGACCCAGAGGAAGCCTCAGTCCTTCCAACATAAAGAAGAGGGAGGAGCAAAGGTTACCAAGCCAAACACATCTCATGCTGCAGGGCCAGATAACCCCAACATAAGCTCCGCCCCTCCTCCAGGTGACCTTTTCACCAGTGGTCGAATGTAACAGAGTACCTTTACTCTTGTACTGTACTTCAGTAACTTTATACTTCACTATGATTCAGAGAGAAATATTGTCCTTTTATTGCACTATATTTACCTGACACCTTTCATTATGATTTGTCATATCCTTCCCTTCCAGTGAAAAACATGTCTCTCCATGTTTGGTGATTTTGAATTAGAGTTTTTCTGAAGTAATAAACATTTTCCTTCTTCAGCTCAAAACCCTCTGCTATTAGCTGAAAAACTCATTGTTACAAACATATGATTATCTCCTGGAATATGATGTGGTGCTGTATATTTATGTACTAGTACAGCAGCAAAGTGCTATGAACACATGAATGCATCAGTAACATTAATCCAAAAATATAATATAGAATAATAAAACACTGACATCGACTATTTATCTGTATAATGAGCTATTTTACTTTTGATACTTAATAATAAAACTGTAAAAATAAGATTAAACATCCAGGACCAGTATTTTCACAGTATGGTTTTTATTAGTTCCAGTCATATTTTTGGCTCATTTCACATGTGTGTGTGTGTGTGAACATTTGTGGAAAGAGCTGAAGGGCTGAAAACTCTTATGGGAATGTGTGTGTGTCCAGTCTCGAGAGAACTGCCAGTAGAAGAGGGGATCATTCAGACTCAGCTCCACAGCAGGACCAGTGATGAATACTACACATACTCCAACGTCCCCTGGAAGCTCTTCATGAGAAAAGAGGTGGATTTTATCAGCACACACACACACACACACACACCTGCAAACCCTTTGTAAAAATGTGTTTTTAACATTAAACTGCTTTATCTTACAGGTATTTGCTTAAATTAATATTTTCATTACTTCCAGGTTTTCTATCCTAAAGAGACAATTAACAATCCACTGGTGCTGGACCTGATCTTCAGACAGGTTGGTTTGCAGACAGATTGCTTAAACCTTTCTCAGCACTCTTTGGTTGTGGCTTCTGCTTTGACATGAATATTCTTTTAAAGCAGGAACAAGTGAAATGAAACAAATGTGAAATTCATGTTCCTGGATTTCCATGTGCTCTGCAGGTTGTACACGACACCTTCTCTGAGGCCTGCATTCGTATCACCCAGGAGGAGCGACAGAAGATGAAAACTCTCTTTGGTACAAGAAAACCAACACACATCTCTAATGTACTTTCTCTGCTCATTGACCCAAGATAGCATCCTCCTCTACAGTGAAGCCTGTTTACAACCAGAGGATCTGGTCCCGTTGGATTTCTATAAGCACACTGGGTTTGATAACTTCAACTCTGCCTGTGTTTTTCTGACAGCGGAGAACAAGGTGGATCAGGTTTCAGGAACCCATGATGAGAATGTGAAGAAGAAAGTGGTCACCATGGCCAGAGACTCATGGGAAATATACTTCTCCCGCCTCTTTCCGGCCTCCGTGAGTTCTTGTCTCTTTCTTCACATTTGAGAGGTCAAATCAATGTCCAAATGTTAATTAAAGCCAAGAATGCCTACTTCTTTTACTCAGCCTGTAGGCTTTTCTTTCTTGACAGTTTGTATGTGATTGTATTCAGTTTCATGTGGTGTGTGTGTGTGTGTGTGTGTGTGTGTGTGTGTGTGTGTGTGTGTGTGTGTGTGTGTGTGTGTGTGTGTTTTGCAGGGCAGTGTGGGAACAGGGGTGCAGGTGCTGTCTGTGTCTCATAAAGGCATCAAGCTGCTGAAGATGGTGAGGAGCAGCTCTACTGCTTCAGACTACTTCAGAGTGCTGAGGCCTTACAGGTAAACCTCCCAGACTGTGCAACAACCAAATCTTTTAAAGACTTTTTTGTTTGTTATTATTGGAACATCCATGTTGAAAATAAAAGACACACATTACAATAATTGAAGTTAACTGTTTCTTGTTATCTGTACGGTCATTTTCTCTCCTGTTTTCAAATAAAATGCAGAGAAATGATCAGTCAAGCAGGCTTTATTTAACAACACTGTTCAGGTGATTTAACCCCTCCGTCTTTCTTTGTGGCATTAAATTGACTTCCTGGTTTTGCACATGACTTCCTGTCCAGCTACTCGGACATCCTGTTTTTGTCGATTCCATCTAAGAACATGCTGGAGTTCAACCTGACCAACGAGAAGCTGATCCTGTTTTCTGCCAAGGCCCCGCAGGTCAAACACATGATCGACTACTTCCTAACAGAGCTCAAGAAGGTCAGAGGGCCTGTGTGTGTGTGTGTGTGTGTGTGCGTGCGTGCGTGCGTGCGTGCGTGCGTGCGTGCGTGCGTGTGTGTGTGCACTGGTGGAGTTCACCTTTACTTTCTCTATCTCATGATATTGTATTTTTGGAGCTTAACATGTTCAGTGTTCTTTATTTTTGGAATTTAAAATGGGAATGGAGATTTATAAAATGAGCACCACAGTGGATATCACTGACAGCCTGTCATGTCTGTGTCAGGACTCAGAGTACGTGGTGGCAGTGAGGAACTACGTCACAGAGGACAGGACCCTGCTCAGCTTCCACAAAGGAGACATCATCAGACTTCAGCACCTGGATGGACTGGAGGCGGGTGAGACCCACAGAAACACACAAAACACAATGAAAACTTGTAGAGCTGCTGTGAGCCATGTGCAGTACGTGCAGCTTCATGCCTATGTCGATGTGTGTGTGTGTCTGTGTGTGTGTGTCTGTCTGTGTCTGTGTGTTCAGGCAAATATTACGGCTGCATAGTGAGGAAGAAGGTCATGCTTTTGGAGGAGCTAAAGAGAGACACTCCTGAGTTTGGTAGGTTTGATGTGTGTGTGTGTGTGTGTGTGTGTGTGTGTGTTTGCTTTGCTGTTTGTTTATATTTTTTCTAGTTGGTTTGGATTTTACTTTTAGCTGATCCTTACCCTCCGTTTGAACTTTTATTTCACTGAGTGAAGTGCACAGGATTTGCTGTGTTTCCTTAAAAGCTAAAAAACAAACAGAGTATTTGAGGCTTTTTATTGGCCATAAAACATGAAGACATTAACATGGACATTTGTGTTTTTTGCTTCGGTTTGTTTCTATCACTTGGCGTGTTTCTGTTTTTTACGTTTGAACCTCTTAGTGATGGCACATAATTTCTGCTGTGTGTGTGTATGTTTACAGGCTGGCGGTTTGGGGCGGTGTATGGAAAGTCAGGGGTGTTTCCCATTGAATATGTCCATCCTGTGGCTGCTCCAGACTTTTTGGTCCTCCCCGCTGAGCGCGTGGAGCCACGAGACAGACACGGACGAGTTGCCGCCTCTGCTGCTGTCGCCGTAGCAATGGGCTCAGCGGTAGCTGCCCATGAGCTTGACCTCTCCACCGAGGTGCAGACCAGGAAGTTGCTTATTCACACTGCAGCAGTGTTTTTTGAATAACACAACACAAGTACACTGAGCTGCATTATGGTATCATCTGCTGTTTAAACAGCATAGAATAGTTTGGATTGCAGACGTGGAAATATTTTGCAGATATTTATGTCTTTGGTGCTTCTTAAAGTGCCATGTTGCTTAACTGCTTATTCTTTGGGACGTGTGTGTATCAGGTAGTAAATCAGGTGTATGGGGACGGTCTGAGCATCGAACTGGACGAGCTGCCTCTGCATGGGGGCCAGTACCACATGTCTGAGTTTGCCAAGAAGTACTTCAGAGAAGCACAGAGGAACAGGAGGTCAGACAGCAACACACACACACACACACACACTGCCAAAATAATATGTCTAATTTGTTCTTACAGCAATAAAGTAAATGACATGTTTTTACACAAACCTGCTTCACTGACTTCTGCATGTATTTTCCCCAAAGTGATCAGAAAGCGAAAAAGGGGAAAGATGCCAGGGACCCTGCTGACATGGTCAAATTCTCTAAGGTAACACAGATTTTACTTCTAAGTACAAACTTGAAACTCATGTATTTATATTCTTATACTGCACACGTTTGTCTTCATTTCCAGCTTTGTTTTTCACTGTGCTGCTTGTGTTTGTGTCTCCAGGCTCCGATCCAGGAGTCTCTGATCGACTTCTCAGACAGTGGGATGAACAGGGTGGCTGCTGACATCTTCTTAGGTGAGAGAGGATCAAAGATGGAGGGATGGATACAAATAGGAGGTAGAAGACATGAGGGTAAAAAAGTCATTGGTGGCTAGAGATATGTTTATATTAGAGATGTCATCAACTGTAGCAGAGAAATACAGGTTTCAAGATCAGACTGGGTCTTTGAGAGATGCAAGGACAGAAAAGGTGAAATAAAGGTTTCATGAGATATTTTAATTTGTGTGTGTTTCCTTATCATGTAAAGGGCTTTTGTATGAAACAATGCTACACAAGTTCAATTTGATTTAAGGTGAATTCATGTGTGTCATTGGTTCATTGATTTTGTCCAGCTATAATGAAGTTCATGGGAGACCACCCAATGAAAGGGCAGACCGAACATGACCTGGTCACCACAATACTGAAGGTAAACCCTCAAATACAGGAACACACGCGTGTGATTTGTTAAGCACAAAAATATTAAAGAAGTACACTGATTTATCTGAGTGCCTGGTTGAGAGTGTGCCTGTGTGTATTTGTTTGTTTGTGTTTGCATGTTCCTGAATCAATCTTCTAGTTAAGTGGTGACCACGGTCTGATGAAGGATGAAGCTTACTGCCAGGTGATGAAGCAAGTCACAGCCAACACCAGCTCCAAACCGTAAGACTCTTCTGTAGTTTACGTCAAACACCGACTGGTAGTGAAGCCTTAACCTTTACCTCCACAGCCCATGAGGGGACTTTAATTTGTAGTCGTGTGTGTGTTTGTTTTGTGCAGGGACAGTTGTCAGAGAGGTTGGAGGCTGCTGTACATCCTGACAGCTTTCCATCGCTGCTCTGACGTTATGAAGTCATTCCTGCTGACGTTTCTGCAGGAAGCCTCCGCCGGCCCCGGGGTGCAGTACCAAGGTAGACGACCCAACCCTCCAGCTCATCACATTCATTCATTCATTCATTCATTCATCCATCACCACCAGTCTCACTCTATTGCTGCGGTTAATTGACAGGCATCTCTAAGGCATGTGAGCAGAATCTGAGGAGAACTTTTCAATATGGTGGACGTGTGCAGTATCCCAACAGCATGGAGCTCAAAGCTATGCTGGTTAGTCTCTACTTCAACATGTATGATCAAATTACTGCAACAGCTAATCTTATTGATGTGATCACACTGAAACATCATGATAAATGATAAGAATGGGTTGAGTTTAAGGGGATTTGGTTGTTTTGGTCTTTTAGCAGCTGTTTTAGCAGCTCTCAGTAACAGCTGTACACGCCACGCTGGTGGGTAAATCATACGGCATCTCCTTCTGATTGGTTGTCTGTGTGCAGGCTGGGCGGAGCTCCAAGAGGCAGCTATTCCTGCTGCCAGGTGGGATTGAAAGGCATTTGAAAATCAAGACGTGCTCTGTGAGTGAGACACAAACTCGTCATCCAGTGAAACCAAACTGAGCATTATTCTACCTGTTTAGAAGAGGAGCTGGAGGAGGACTGACTGTAGCATTAGCATTGCTTATTTGGACTCTGTTTGGTTCAGGTTGCTTTGGATGTCATCGAGGAGCTCTGCTATGAGATGGGTCTACACAGGGTGGAAGCCCAGGATGAATATGCCATTTTTTTGGTCACACACAAAGGTAAGAAGTGATCTGAGTTGCCACAGTAAAAGTCTAATGTGCATTCTTTGACATGTAGAAATAAGCTGTAGATAAACAGATGTTAACTGAACCGTGTGTCTGTGCAGGTCAGAACGTGCGTCCCCTGAACAAGCGCGAGTACATCCTGGACATTGCTACAGAGGCAGAGGCAGTGGACACCAACTACAGTCTGTGGTTCAGAAGGGTCATATGGAGTCTGGCTCTGAAGCTTGATAATGAACTTTATGTCACCATGCACTATAACCAGGTAGTAACCTGCCTTATGCAATAAAGGACAGCTAATCTTGCAGATTTACAGAGATGAATAATGTGACAGAAATCGTGGCTCATTTTCTTGGTATGTGGAGGTTTATATAACAATTCATCACAGGCAAACAGGTATTACCTCTGTAGTCCCACATTCTCTTCATAAATGAACAATGATCAGAAAATGGCCTCCTGCTTGACTCTTTGCAAGGTGTTGCCAGACTACCTGAAGGCCTTGCTGAGTGTAGTTCCTCAGGGTAAGGTCAGTGATCAGCATCTGCAGCAGATCGCCAGGCTGGCAGCCCTGCAGCATCGTGCCAAGGACACCATCTACCTGCCCACCATGTAAGTATCAAGAACGAGTTCCTTGTTTCCTCAGAGCACAGTACTATACCTATGCTCACATGTATACAAATACCTGGCTCATTGTGTGTGTGTGTGTGTGTGTGTTAGGCGTGAGGTGCAGGAGTGTGTTCCCCCACAGTTCTACAGTAAACAGGGTTCACAGCACTGGTTGAATATGACAACTGAACATATGCAGCAGGTCCAGCCGTTAAACCCACACCAGGCCCGTGCACAGTTCCTCGGTAAGACCACAGCTCTGCGTGAGTGTGTTTGTCGTTTATTGAACTTAGCTTGTAAATATCTAACAGTAACTTCCAGAGATGTCCAGTATTTTCATAAAAAGTCTCTCTTGAAATCCACTGGGCTAAAAATACATGATCAGAAGCAGTTGACAAACAAAAACTTAAACCCAAGTTGTAGTTTTTAGGTACAAGTGTAGTGCAGTGGGTTTAATTATTCACTTCACTGACTTGTCATAGTTTTCTTGAAGATATCTGACACTGGGCTTGAATGTGCAGCAGATTAAATCTTCTTCATGTGTTTTCTGCAGGTCTGGTCAGCGCCTTCCCGATGTTCGGCTCCTCCTTCTTCTACATCCAGAGTTCAGGCTCCGCATCCATTCACGCCCCGTGCATCCTGGCTGTAAATCTGAACGGACTGCACTTTCTTAACAAGGATTCTCATGTATGAACATGTGCAGACACACCTGCACATCACCCACTCAAAGTCTGTGTCATTTTGCTTCGTACTCTAGGACCAGCTGTTAAAATATGACGCTGGCAGCTGGATTGGTGTGAGGACTCTGATTTAAATTTCTCTTGATCCATTTTAATTAAAAGCAAACTGCTGCCAAAATGTTAGTTTTTCAAAACAAAAGCATTTGGCTCCATCTGCTGGTTTTACTCTTTTTTTTTTCTGCCTCTGTCAATCCCTCGGTTTTGTTATCTCGACATCCCACAATTCACAGTTAAAAAAGGCAACATAACCTGTCAGGCTAGGCTGAACTCCATAAACACCTGTCGGTATAATACAATACAGCTCTAACCTCCAGAGTGATTATACAGGTGAAAAGGTCTGAACGCACACTGATTAGACTGCATTAGTTTAATAATCAAAACTGAGTGTATGTTTGTGTGTGTGTGTGTGTGTGTGTGTGTGTATTCATGGCTGTGTGTGTTACCAGGAGGCCATGGTGCGTTTCCCTTTGAAAGAAGTCCAGTCTACTCGCACCCAGAGACCGACTTCAGGCTCCAGTTACCCGTATGTGGAGATCATGATTGGAGACCTGCTCAACCAGCGCATCACACAGCTACAGCTAGAACAGGTGTGTGTGTGTGTGTGTATTCCAAGAGGTGTGATGTGTAAATGTCCTGTACATTTGGCTCACCTTAAATACCTTGCTGTTTATGTGTGTGTGTGTTTTTTTTCCAGGGTCTGGAGCTGTGCAGAGTCATTGCCATGCACATGGAGAACATGTTGTCAGTCCGAGAAAAGAGACTCACCCTGCCACCGAGTGAAATCACCCTGCTATAGCTCAAACACTCACACACACCCACAGAAATCACACATTAGGCCTCATATATGGACTGCATCTACCTCTATTTAAAGATTTATTTATGTAAACGTGTTTCTCTCATGTGATGAGTGTGTGGTGAGAGAGGCTTCATTCAAGAAGGGTGGCACCTCATTTTCTTCATCAAACAATCTGCAAGTTATTTTGTCAGCGAATAATGTCAGACAATAGTTTATCAGCTTGTTTGACACAACAAAGCTAAAGATCTTCAGTCTTTTATCATAGAGGACTAAGAAAAACATCAAATATTCACATTTGAGAAGCTGGAGGTAAATCTGTGACATTTTTTACTGAGAACTGACTTAAATGATGATCAGTTCTAAAAATTGTTGCCAATTAATTTTATTTTGGGTAATTGATTATTAAATTGACTAATAATTTCAGCTCTAGGCGTGTTTAGTTCACTCATCCTCCTGTGTGATATATGCACACCCAGTATATCAGTATGGACCTGCTGAGACTATAATGGATCAATCCTCTTTAATTAACTTTAACTTGCCCACTTCAGCAGAATAGTATGATTTGATCAGCCTTCATCCTTGGGGAACACTGAACTAAAATAATTGTGCTTTTGCCCTGTACAAGGGTTAAAGGCCCTGCTGTGATAGAAGAAACTGTAAGAAATGAAAACCCAGCAAATTTAAATCTACCTTTATCTTCCCATTAATATTTGTGCATGCCTGTATTTTGACATAATACTTTAAAAAATGAGGTTAGGGTGATTTAAAATTAAAATAAAAGGAAGCAGCCACAAGAACAGGCCACAAAATAAAATATTTTTTTCCTGTCATGAATTCAAAGAAACATCTGGGAAAACAAAGCTGAAGCCACATCACGAACACATTGCACTAAGAAGTTATTTTATTATATATTACACAGTGTACATATTTTTGTAAGTAGCTGCTGTACATTAAATACCTAATGCAAATGTTTGTATATTAAAGTTTATAGCATAAAGTAATATGGTGTGGATTTATTGTTTAAACATTTATAACAAGCATAAATCTAAAGAGAAAAGGGAATAACATTTTTTAAAAAAGCATTAATTAAAGATACACAGAAAACAGTGTATGAATGTTAGAGAAGCAGTGGTCAGCTTCAACATTTTCTCCATAAAATTAAAAAATGTGGAAGATAAGAAACATATTTAGCTTCATAAAATCTGCCTTATCTAAAAATGTACTAAACAAAATTACAATATCTAGTAAAAGTTAATTCCCTTTAAATTTAAACCAACTTCAAAATGTTAAATTCAAAGTTCACTTTTGCGTTTACTGTGTGATCGTTTCATTTCATGTAGCGGACGCGCCGTTTATCGCTGGATGTTGACTCATACGCGTGAGCTCTGGAACCTGTGCGCCCCGTGCTACAAACCGAACGCCACCCTCCGGAGTGCAGGGCTGTGGGGGCGTTTCCGGCTAATTGCTCGCAGATTTCCTCGCCCCCATTGGTTCCCAGCCCTGGGGTCCGTGTGAACCGGGAGGAGGGGGCTCTGTGGTCAAACCCACCGCGACCTAAGCAGCACCAGGAGGCAGAGGAGGGAGGAGAGCCGCAGCAGCAGCGTCGCAGCCCCGCTTCCAGGCTGCATGGGCTAGTCGGTTAGCTAGCTTAGCACCGCCGAGAAGCCCCGGTCGTCACCTCCGTGTTTTCCTCTCCGTGCCCCGCGGTCCTGCCTCCACGCTGCCCGGCTTCAAGATGATGAAGTTTCGGTTCCGTCGGCAGGGCACCGACCCGCAGAGGGAGAAGATAAAACAGGAGCTTTTCGCCTTCAACAAGGTAAAGTAACGGGACAGGAGGAGCGGGAGGGAGAGAGAGAGAGAGAGGATTTCCCCCTTCTCCTCCTCCTCTCTGCTCCCCAAAACTAAAAACAGTCTCTTTAAAAACTGGACCAGGTCTGAAGTCCTTGCAGCGTTTGGCCCGGCTGCTCCGCTGCGTCCTGGTTTTCCAGCTGCAAACACAAAGGAGCTGAAAAACCCCACGGGCGCCAGCGTGCGGGGCGCTGCGTTGATGTGTGTGCGGGGCTGCTCTCTTGTTTTCACGGCGCGTTAATTGGCTTCCACCCAGACCAGGCCCGCGTTCAAAGTGGACCAGGGAAACTTATCCCTGCAGCTCTAACGCTGCTGTAATTAACCAGCAGCAGATTATGTCAGGGCTGGGGATTACTGGGCTTCAGATTAACAAGATTGGTCTCTGTTGCAGCACTTTGACGCCCCATGTGAGTTACTGGGTGCCCTATATTTCAATTATTGATCAAGATGGCGATGCCACAGCTTGCAGGATCTGTCTCTGTGTGTGTGTGTGTGTGTGTGTGTGTGTGTGTGTGTGTGTCTGTCAACATCCACATGGATATAAACAAGTTCACGTCCTGTGGATCTCAGCATCCTGCAGGTAATGCACGCCCTTCCCCTCTGGCCAGGGCTGAGATCTATTTAAGAGCTCCTGGCCTGAGCACATTACAGATCCACTTTCAGTAATCTGTCACCTCGACCACTGTTGCTAAACTGGTGGGAACCTAAAAGTAGACAGCGACACCGTTTTGCCAAGTGTCAGGAACGTATTGATAATTGTGCGTATCAGATATCAGCTTGCAGGTGATGTGTTTGGACAGTGCTGCAGCTTTGGCCACCAGGGTGCATGTGCACTTTAAACAGGCCCCCCGGCCAAAGACAAACTGGCTGCTGCTGTGGCCTTGAACCCGGGTCAGGTGAGGCCGAGGTCTGTCTGCACGCTCAGAAAGTAGAGCAGAGTGTTCCAGGGAGCGGGTTTGTTCAGACCTTTTGATGTTGAAAACTCGACACCATGAACCCGATTATTCAGAAAAACTGCGTTACTGTATAACTAGTACGAGGAAAACGCACCTGCATGTCCTTGAAGCTGCTGTTTATTCATCACTAACCTTGTCATACCAAAAAACACTCTCTTATCTTGGGCTGCAAGTGAAAATGATTTTCCTAATCAATTAATGTGCTGATTATTTTCTTAGACTAATCAATAAAAGGTTAGATGAGAGTGGGAAGTACCTGCTGTGATTTCCCACAGGATCAAAATGATGTATGAAAGCAGCAAATCATCAGATTTGATTAAAGCAAATGGACATTAGTTGATTCTTAAGCTCATGGATATGTAACTAATGATTTAATTTCATTATTAATCATTTTACTTTATTTGCAGTATTTAAATTTTGGACGTTTTGGTAAAAGCTGTGGCTTGAATTTTCTTTCGATCGACTACTTGTTGCTGCCGGCGCCCACGGAGCAGATGCTTCTGACAGCAGCGGAGTGTGTAGGTGGTGAGACGTTCGTGCAGGTTTTCCCGGTGTAGCCGAGCGTTTTCACATCTGTGCCTTAATGTTTAAAGTCCAACAAACTGTTTGTTGCACTGTGGCAGCTCCCGAACATATCGCGGAGCTGGTTTCTCAACAGGAGCGACGCTTTGATGTGTAATCAGGTCGGCACTTTTAAAGATAGTTTCAGTTAATGTTTCACTTCATGAGACCCCTCTACCTGTTTTGCTGTGGGTTTCTGTCTGCGAATTGAAACGCTTTCTCAGCTGTTTCGGCTTCTCCTCACACGATCAGAAGGAGAAGCTGTGAATTTATGTTAATCTCATTTAACAGGACCCATGGAGCGTCACAATGAAGCAGCTATGCTGCAGTCAGTGCTCCGAAAGAGCTTTCCTCTAACTTTATTAAGGGAGATTTCCCTTTCAGGCGCCTCCCTACAGTCTGACAGGCAGACGCACACACACACACACGTGCACAGCAGGGTGTATTTTGGTGAAAATGTCAGAAAAATAAATCACTGCCTTCTGTTAATCTTAACTGTGTTCTTCTTGTTTTGTCTTTTCTGTTTCTCTGCCCGTTCTTCTCCTGCAGACCGTGGAACATGGGTTCCCACATCAGCCCAGCGCTTTGGCCTTCGACCCCAAGCTGCAACTTATGGCTATCGGCACAAAGTCGGGAGCCATCAAAGTGTATCCTTCATCATCAGCACCATTGCTCACAGTAAGGCTGACACACTCATCACGGTAATATCCAGCAGATACAGTCTTAATCTTATATAATTACAGCCGAGTGTGAGAATCGGTGACATCAGTGCATTGAATTGCAGTGTCGTCAGTTTGCGTCTCTAGAAGTGCAGCTCTGTGTGTCTCCCTCAGCTCTGCAGCACAGAGACAGCACAGTGTCTTTCCCACGTTCTTATGATTTCATGTTCTTCAGTGTAAGATTTGGACTCATTTGGTTTTTTTAAACCTGTTTCTCTGAGTCTGTTTGAGCTAAGTTGTGTTCTGTGTTTGCCTTGTTCTTACGCTGCTGTTGTTTTTCTCGCTTTGGTGGCGCCCGCCGCACATCACTGCATGAATTTTGAGGAAAAACCTGTTCAGCTGTATCTGCAGCAGAGCTGTTTATGTAACATCAGTTGTGCAGAGCTGCTGTGTGTGTGATGTTTGTCTTCATGGGAAGTTGCACTGTCTGCACCACTGAAGTGGAGACGACTGCTCTTCCATTTCCTACTGGACTGACAATACCAGAGAACTGGTTCATTTTTCTGCAGTTTATTTTCAGAGTTGTGGAGGTTATTCCAATGGGTTGTAATAACATCATCGTAATTTAACTAAATCTTTGCTAGAAAGTAGAAAAATATGTTGTAAACAAAGCATGGATTTCAGAGTTGGAGGCAAGCATGAGAATTACTGAAGCTGTACTGTGTAAATGCATTTTGCAGTGAGACTCTCAGTACTGACAGAAGTAGCGTGAACACACAGTCCTCCTATACAATCGTGGTCAAAATGTGGTTTGTTTGCTGCTCATGATCATGTGTTTTAACTCTTTCTGTCCCATAATGTTGTCACCAGACCCCTGCAGAGACAATAACGTCATCATGGTCTTTGCATATGTTATTCGGCAGATTGCGTTAATGCGTTTGTGAGTCTGTGTTCAATGGGACTGGAACCCCCAACCCGGCAGTGCTGCTGCAGGGGCCGTGTCTGATTGAGCAACACAGGATGAGTTGGAACATTGAGTCAAGCTGTTTTGGAAATGAGTATTGGCTTGGCTCATGACATGCATTGCGACAAAGCCATATTCTGGCTCAGAGTGTCAGTGGTGTCAAAAATTCCAGCAGCTCAGAGTCTAATGCACTGTCCACATGTCACAACTCTGTGACAAGCTGTTGATCTCTCCACGGCTGCCAGCTCTGTCCTTATTACTGTGACGCTTCTGCTTGTTTTATTGCAGGCAGGTTGTCCCTCTGTTTCTGATCCACCAGGTGTTTCTGTTCAAGCATCCAGTGTTTCCTGTGTTGCTTTTCCTCATGTTTGGTTTGTACAAGCGGCGGTGAAGAGCACCTAACGGGGTTTATGAACACGAGCACGTCCGTGTTTGGTTTTATATGTTACGATCGTACCATCTGTGTAGTTAGATGGTTATTGAGACGCTATTTGAACAGTCATTGGTGTGTGTGCTGATGCATTACACTGGAGAATCAGCTCTTTGAGATGCAGTGTTCAGAGAGAGAGGGAGAGAGAGGGACTGGTGGTACCAGGCACTTTACCCCAGAGGGAGATGGATGGAGGAAGAGTTGGAGGAGGGGGGGGAGAAAATAGCTCGACTGTGTGGTTGTACCTACTCTCACACAATGACTGATACTGCAAGATAGTCAGGCGGCTTTTTAACAGGGTCCCAGCTGCTGTTGGAATTTCTGAAAGTGAGCGTGTGCATGCAGCCAGTTTCATAGATCCACCAAAGTAAATCTAATACAGTCCAATCTGATAGTCCTGCAATAAATTCTCCCTCTTGAAGGTTTTAGTGTTCAAATTTATTTCCTGACTGTTGCAGAGAGAAATGTTGATTCAACTGTGTGATCGTGTTTGGAGGCCGTGTTTTTGCTGACGTGTGTTATGCAGAGAGCTGTTTCTGTTGTTTAGTCGGCCTTCTAATGCTAACGTGGTGAACAGATCATGGAAACACCTGAGTGTGGCAGAGTCTGCTTAAAAGGTTTCACTTCTTTGGGCCTCTAAAATCAACTTTTGTTCAGCCATCTTTGAAATAACACACAGCAGGAAAAGTGATTTTTAGTGTTAGTTGTTTTTGTGTTTGATTATTCAGCCATTGGGATGAATCCGTTGGTCTTTAAAAAGCAAAAGTGGGAAAAAAAATGCAGATTATAATTTCTGGGAGACTGTGTCTTCAAATAGCTTGTCCTGTCTGACCTAGAGTCCAGAACCTTATTCAGCTTACAGTCGTAATACAGGCAGCAAATCCATTTCAGGAGCTGGAACCGAAAATGTTTTTGTGTTTCTCCTGAAGGAAAAAAAAAAAAAAAATTCCTGAACACTCAGTAATCAACACTAACAGTTAGTTTTTGTTCTGAGCACGAACGTTTATTTTAACCAAATGTTTCTTATTGTGTCCGTGTGTGTCCACGTTCCCTGATAATCTCGGAGACTCACTGACTCGGGTTTGACCTGGACGTGGTTGCCAACATACCTGTTAGTGCTTTGAGCAGCAGTGCCAGATGTGTGGTTCTGCTCTCACACGCTGAGCAGTGCCTGGTAGAGTAGAGTGTTTTCACTCCGTTACAAAAGGAGGAGTGGAAAATCGAAAATTATTATTTTTTGGTTGGACCCTCTGTTTTCTGTGTTGGCATGCTGTCTGTCTTTTCTGTCTCTCACTCAAGTTTCTCACTTGTTTCTTTCCTTTTTCTCCGTCTCCGCGTGTTTGTAAAGGCAGAGTCGTATTACGCCCTGAGAGTTTCTGCTTCGACCACAGACTGGGGCTCGGCAGAGGGAAGGGGACAATGTGGTGTGGAAGTTTTTTGTTTTTTTTTTTCTTGTGTATGTGTGTATGTCGACACATCGTGTGTGGGGGGCTGTGGGGCGATCTCCAGAAGTCTGTCTCCTGTTGTGGAATGCATGTTGTGCTGCCCTGGGTTAACCCTCCCTCCGTGTGTGTGTGTGTGTGTGTGTGTGTGTGTGTGTGTGTGTGTGTGTGTGTGTGTGTGTGTGTGTGTGTGTGTGTGTGTGTGTGTGTGTGTGTGTGTGTGTGTGTGGATTGGGTGAGTAAGAGCTTTGTTGCTGAGTCTAGTTTTAATAAAAGAAGCTTTTGAATTGGTTTCCAAGACGACCAGCTCAGTTCCCCGGGATGAGAAGTGCCTGCAGATTAGAGGGTTTTTAAAAGTCGGCAGCTCAGCACATCAGACAGCAGCGTTTGTTGGTGGAAATGGATCAGTTTGGGGTAAAAAATGTGAAAAGATTATATGTTTCAGTGCCTCCTTGAAACACGGGCATCTGTTTATAGCATCTTTCATGCAAAGACGCAGCTCAAAATGCTCTACAGGACAAATTAAAACGATTGTCGAGCTGAAATGAAAATAAACCCAGTTACCCTAAATTTAAAAACAAAGGTCATTACTTTTTTTTTTTTTTTTTTTTGGCTGTTCCACTGTTCAGGGCCAAAAAGCAAAACTGTATGAACCTGGGCTGTGATATTACCTGGACCCAGACCCGTATGTGCTCAGTCACACACTTTGTGACCCTGAAACTTCGGTGTTGGTGATCCAGCAGAGGACGTGTTAATATTTACACAGACACACTGCAGAGCTTTGATGTGTGTGCTGCAGCTGTGTGTCTGGCATCCTGTGTGCTCACCCTGTGTTTTACGGATTCCTCCTGTCTTATCTCCCAGAGGATAAAGGTGTTTGCCTGTGCCGTCTGGGGCTTTCTTAAATATTTGTCTTTTTTTTTTTTTTTCGCATTTCTTGACAAAGGCGGCAGTAGGTTTGTAGCTACTGTGACCTATGACCAGCTCTGTTTGTTGATGTCATTGTGTTAAAGTCTGAATTTTCCCTGAAATTCAGGAGAAAATTGATCTTCTTATTTCCTTAGTAGAGTCGACTCAGACAACAAGCATCAGGAGTCTTGTGTTGTTTCTATGAAACTTGGGTAGTTTGTGGTGAAAGCCTGTGAATTCCCAGGGAGCTTGTTGCTGCCACTTGTTTCCCTTTCAGTTTTATTGCAGCTGCATCTCCTTTGATTTCTCACATTAATTTTTCA
Organism: Mastacembelus armatus; assembly: GCF_900324485.2. NCBI lineage: Eukaryota > Metazoa > Chordata > Actinopteri > Synbranchiformes > Mastacembelidae > Mastacembelus > Mastacembelus armatus. Next base: position 20,269,832 of record NC_046640.1, read on the forward strand.
TGCTCAGCTGCACAGACTGTGGTCTGTGTTGCTGAATCATCTGTGGAGAAACTACTGCGTAATATCACATTGTGATCTTTTTGCTTGTTTGGACTGAAACTAAGTCGGTACTTAAATGTGTGGAACAAGTCAAGGAGCTGAAGATACAGACTGATTCAACCGTTGTTGTCGTCGTCCTCCTCGTTTCTTCTCTCACCCACATGCTGCCTAATCTCTGCTCCCTTTAGATCGATAGTTGTTACTCTCACTGCACATCGTTTCGTTTACATTTAGCTCCTGTCTCATGTCTTTTTGTTTTTCTCCTCCCTTTCTCTTTTTGTTTTTCTCTGTCACTCGTTCCTCCGCCTGTAACTTGTTCCTCATTGATGTTCACCCTCGTCTGTCTCTCTGGTCTTTCGTTTGGTCTGTGCTGACCTCCTCCTCAGTCTCACCCCTTCATCCACTGTATACACACTTAGGGATGAATGGACACACACACCCACTTGCCTGTTTGGCAGCATCTTTCTGCAGGGTCTGTGTGTATGTGGGTAAAGTGGCTGCGTAGATTGAAACAGCTAAATAGAAGCTTGCTTGCTACCTACATCTTCAATTCAATAATTCTGCCCAAACTACCTCCTTGGTACAACTTGACCTTACAAATTCCAGTATAGTATAATTGCAGCAATGCATTACGTAGTGTTTTGTACATACACACATCATAGCAGCCTGTCCACAGAGGAGCACTGGACTAAACTGTGTGTACAAGGACAAATAAGGCAGAAGCACCAAGAAACATTTGTGTGTGGCAGCGATTGTGATTCTTTACGCTTGTGCCTTCAAAGCTTCCAGAGTTGAGCAACAAAACCAGTCCATGGCACTTTGTGCTAACAATCCCACAGTGTTCCTGTTTTTCCAGGACCTCTAGGTTTAACACACCATGAGAATTTAAAAAAACAACAAATCGGATTTTGCCAAGTACAAAATCGTTAAAAGTCCTAGAATTATTGTCCCAGTGTTGGCATGTTAACATTTACTCATTAGAACTGACCTGAGGTTATTGCTGAGGTTAGTACTGTACAGATTGAACTTTTCAGAGCCGCCATCCAGTTAAGAGGTTTCAGTGATGGACTGTACTTGGCTTTCAGTTTGTGACCAGCTGGCCCACAAAAGTTGCTTCAACACTTTTGCATCGGCCTACAGGACTTGGGGCTTGATTCGAGCCAAATCCTGTGAGAACATGATCCTAAACCTCCTACTCAGAAACAGTGTTTCTCCTGTGGCTGTGAGCGTCATTTAATATCTGAAATATTTCATGTTTAGAGCAGTGGGGAGGGATGATGAGTTTTTCCTTCTTGTGTAATGTGACAGCTGCAGTTCAGTCATTGTAGTGATCACACGGTTATTACAACTCTTCCTCTCTGGTCGGTGTTTGTGGCGTTCCAGATAAATGTTGTGCTGCCCGACAGTCACGTAACGTCAGCTCCCTCAGGGTGGACCCCTGTGGTGTCTGGGCGAGCGTGCACTGACTGAGTGGGACAGAAAGAGGAGTGTGGGAGGTGTTGAGGTACTAGCTGAAGGAGAGGATGCAAATGAGACGGGATTGTTCCTCTAGTGGGTGGGTGGAGTTGTTTGGCTTGTCTTCATGTAGACTGCCTTTTGCCAGACGTCAGCAGGGTTAGTGATTGTGTCTGTAGGGAGGAAAGGGAGTCGGTGAACATGTTCACAGATGATTCCTCAGGAGGTTTTGAGTGTAATCGATTTATGTTTCCTGGAGTGTGAGTTCAAACTTTCTCTGAACTCTTCTCAGGCCTAGAGTGTCTTATTCTCTTTCTGCCTGTGGTCAAACTTGTGCACTCATTCTTGAGTTTATTTGGTTCGTCTTTCCTTCCTGTCCATCCCTATCTTCTTGTTCATGTGTGTTGTGGGTGCGCTGGCTGTTGTCTGTGTCCGCATGAAGGACAATACCTTCTGTTTGTGTGTATTCAGACCGTGAAATCGCTTTATCCTTGCTAACGCTCGCTCTCTGCATCGCTGGACAGTTGCTTGTGTGTGTGAGGAAGAGACAGTGATTCATGAGTTACTGTAGGCCTCCTTTGTGTGCATTTCAGGTTCTCTGGTTGGTGTCGCAGCAAATCTGTGTGTTATACAATCAGAACATGCAGGTTTGATAAATGGTTTCCATGTGCACAGTCAGCACTGGTGCACTAGTGTCGCTCAAAGGTTTACGTTTTGTATGTTTAGTGCATTTTTCTTTATGGGCCTTTAAAGGAACTTTATGAACATGTATTTCAAAACCCCATCATTGTTTATCCACAGATTTTAAATGTGTCCCTGCTGCTTCTGTTGTTTCTTTTTATTAGTGCTTTCAGTTTTCATTTCAAAATTGGGTTGAGGAGTCCTTTGAATTACAGCTTTGAGTCAGTGTTTCCAGGTTTTGGACTGGACTTATTTAGCCTTGTGTGTGTGTGTGTGTGTGTGTTTCAACTGTGGAAGAAGCCTCTGATGTTCCTGCCGAGGCATCCTGAGAATTTGCTGCAGTTCCTTTCATCTGTTCTTTTTTTTTTTTTTTTTTTTTTTTTTAATCCATGAAACCTAAATTTAAAGCATATCTTCACGTCATGTGTTGAAATGACTGATCTATCAGTCCTTTGTGTTTATCTAAAGTATAAACGGACCAAGTAAAGATGGAACCTGTCAGTCTCTGTTAAAAGTGGAGTGTTTCTGTGACGGTAACATCACTATAATGATGAGCTTTACCTCTTTGTTCCAGACTGAAATATTTCACCAGACATTTTCTTCTCATCATCAAACTTTTCATTTCTGAACAGACAAGAAAAAGAAAAACACACCTTATTAACTTCAGTGACCTAACACCTTGTTCCAGCCTTGTACTCACACCTGATAAATATCCTCCTGTATTTGCAGCAGTTTGCTGCCAAGTGAAACCAGTATACATAGCTCCTGTATATGAATCGGTTGTGTTGGTGTTAATTTTGGATCTTAATATGATGCTGCTGCTGCCAGCTGTGGTGTGTTTGTCGTCAACAGTTTGTTTACATGTCTGTAGTTGTTTTTAACCAAGTGGGGCTGTCACTTTTCCCAATATCTCTGAATTACAAGACAGAGGGTGATGTTAATGGTTTTTCCCACTTGGCTGCTCATAATTACAGCTTAAACTAAACGAGGTGGTGCAAGTGCAGACTCACAGGGCTGCTAGCATGGCTGTGCTCTTTACATTTGTCTGTGTGTCCATGTGCACCAGCCTTTTAGCTGCTAGCTGATCATGTAAATACTCATGGGGTTAAGGTTTCATAGTTGAACAGAGCTGACTGTAGACTGGGAGCAGATTTGACACAGTTGGATGTTTGTGTTTCTGTAAATTTTGCTGTACATACTGTCAGGTTTATGTATGTAAGAGGACAGCCTGGGTAGTTGCAGAGAGATGGAGGAAGGGCGACACATTTACACATTTTAACTGTAATACGGGTCAGTGAGCTGATCCCATGGGGGGGGGGCAGCTTAAATCAGAGGACACACGCAAACTAATAACGAGGGACTCCATCTACAGCTGCCCCCAGTGAGGAGTGATGACATTATCACGAGGAATCCCTCCACCAGCTGTCCTCTGACATCACCAGGACCAGGATCTGTAATGTGTGTGATCTGTGAACCATGTACAACTGTTGAGCTTTTAGTTTTTTCATTTGTCCTCATCACACACACACACACACACAGACACATTAACATGTTCTCCTTCTTAGCAATAAATGCTTTTCACTGCAGCTCTCTGGGTTGTTGAAAGTTAGAAATTGGAGATGGTGGTTGCCTTGTTCCTGGTTCCTGTCAGAGGTGCTACAGACCAGCCAAGAGTCAAGGCTCCGACATGGTCTTAAATAGTAATTGGTGGTTTTATGTTCTTCTCATTGCACCGACAGCTTCCTTTGCCCTCTTTTTCTGTGCACAGGCTGCTTAGCTTTGGGCAGGGGGTTTGCTGAATAAATTTGTGATGAACGAGCTGTGGCCATCAGTTTATCATAACTCCAGATTTTCATCTCTTCTCATTCGCTCTGATCTCTTTTATACAGCTGTCAGACTCTCTGCACTTATCTCCCTGTCAGTTTTCTCGCTTCTATCTTTGGTGAACAGCAGCACAGCTGTTTCATTTATGTTTGTGTGTGTCACTTTCCTGTTCGGATTGTTTTGCACATCTTATCTATTATTAACACAACTGTTTGCAGCATTTTGCACTTGAAGTTTCACTGTTAAGTCAATGTTCTTGCTGTCGTTATATTAAAGCAGCAGTTTGACTTTTTTGTTTTTCTTGCTGAGAGATATGAAGGTTGATGCAACTCATTATTAGCTTAGCTTAGTCTCCCTTCCTAACTAGGCTTATGGTGCGTGACTGATGAGTGAGTGTTCCTCTTAGACCTCCATTCCCAGCTGTCTGCAGCAAGAGTTTCTGCAGTGAAGAAAACCCGGGGAGAGGAAGTGACAACACTGAAGGAATGCTGGTATGACTCTGGGCCTCTAGGGAGGGAACGAGTAAGGAGGGAGTTGAGGCGAAGAAAGAGGAGCCTGGGATGAGGTAGAAGGAAGATGATGCTGCGAAAGGAGACAAAGGAGGCCTGGGGGGAAAGCAAATGGTTTGAGAAGGCGAATGGGATAGAAATGAAGAATTATGGCAACCTTTTCTCTAATCACAGCCTTAATAAGTTGTTGAAAAGAGAAGGCATCATACAGAGTAGAGGGATGAAGAAGGTGGAAGTTAAAGTAACTGGTTTTGGAGACAGCTCTTGTTGAATAGGACAGAGAGGCAGCAGAGTTAAAATATGGAATAAACCTGAGAATTATAGGAATTAAGAAACCCAGACTGAACAGTCATATGCAAACATGGGAACTCTTATTTCCTCCTGTTTTGTGCATATTAATCCACATTCCTACAGGCTTATGTAAGCGGTGTGCTAAAGTGTGACAGTATTGCTCGCTTGTGTGTGTGTAGTTGCCAGTGGGTGTGTGCTAATTCACCGTTTATCCAGATTTAGCCTGTAGTTGTGTACATGGCGTCACAGTTCTTGAGGGTAGTCTTTATTTTATCAGCTCTGCTTCATTTACTGGACTAACAAAGGGAGGACTCTGAAGATGGCTGCTGATTTTATACACACACACACACACACAGAGCGGTGGTTTTAAGCAGCTGCGTCATCTGGTCTTGATAATTACTATGAGCTTTGCTATAGCGCTCTAATTTCTTCCCTGCTATTACACCTAACCAGTATGTTTGTTCTGGTTCAGCTCACAATTAACAGTTTTAACTCTTCTCCCAGTCACACGTTTTAATTATAACTCAAGGGGTGATGTTTTGAAGAAAGGAAGCAGGGATGCTTTAAGATATTCCTCTCTGCCTGCTGGTGTGTCTCTTTGGGGCTCCACATTACATGATAATACCAGTCATTTTCTATATTAACACTATTTTCAACATTTCCTAAAGATAGCTTTGAAGGAAATCTACAAAAAAAACTGTAAGAAGTACAAGTCGAAGAAGGTTTGTGTAGTGTGAGGAGCTAATGAATATTAAACAAAGCAGACATGAAAAGTTATGGCTGATTGAAGCCTTTGAGGCACCATTTAAAAAATATTTGGCATTAAATTACCCCGGTCCCACCCTTGGGACCAAAATTGTATTTCCAGATTTATTACCAAAGATCGTTGGACAAATTTGAATAAAGTCCAACAAACTTTGTATTAAATGAAAGGAGAAAGTCTCACGATTCAAATGGTAGATAGCAATTCAGGATTGAATTATCACAGCAACAACAGTTTCTTAATGTTTAACAAGAGTGAAAATATTCCAATGTGACACGTCCTACCTTTGTTGACGTATAGAGCCATATATGTACTGAAACTGCACATGTTGCATGTTATTTTTTTCATTAGAATCCAGGGAACATAGTGCATCCATGTTTTTAGTCCAAAAGACGTGTTGTCCCTGAGTAAATCCATAAAACCATTGTCCTCCTCATGAAAAGTTTTAATCCGGTTTGTGTTACGGTTGATTTCGCCGTTTATTCAATACAGATTGACATAGCAAGTTTCTGTGAAGCACATCAGGCCTCAATCAAACTTGTTTGTTATGCTTTTAAGCGTAAGTAAGTACGGAAACTAATGATAATCACGAGTCAGAGCAAATCCCACCCAGGGGGAGAGGACAACTTCTAATGACAGTAAAATCAGCCAGTCGCATTGTTTGTCAATGATGACTGACGTATGTTGTAGCCAATGAAAAGCCCTGAGGGAAAGGGGATTTAAATGGCCCTGAATGCTACAGTCAGTTTCCTTGACAACGCTGGGCACACAGCGGGTGTAGCTACGGGGGGAAGGGGAGTCATATTTCATATTTTACAGTGTGAAATAATAAAGTGCAAAGCTTTTCCTTTAAACAACACCAAAGGTCATCAATATAACCCTTAAAATGTAAAGACAACAGCTAGTTTAATTTGGGTGTGTGTTGTTCGGCCGTCTGTTTTACTGTTAATGTAGAAAATGAGCTTCCTTCCTGTTCTGCCATCAAGGGGTGTTTTACAGTGTACAAAATAAAGTGTGTCATGACTGGAAGAGGTAGAAGAATATGATGCTCATGCTTTCTGGGATTGTGGAGCTCATGACGCTCCACACAGCCAGAAATAAAATCTTCCTGAACTCTCTTATCCCACCAGTAACGCATATTTGAACCCACGCTGGGAGTCTTTTTACTGCTTACCCTGGCAGCGTCGGAGACGTGCTTCACACACACAAATGCTGTCCTGGGCTGCAGCTATGAGAGTCACGAGAGAATAAGAGGGAGGTTGAACAGGGAGGTGGAGAGTAAGGTTTCCAGAGGAATTGTTAAACCTGCCTGATGCAGGAACCTCCAGCAGTCAGTGTGACCGTGGAGCTGGCACATATATGCAGTGATAGCAAATATTATTATAAAGGGCTGGAGCTAATAATTGCTTTTATTGCTGATCTTTATTGTTGTGAGAAATGCTTCTTGTGTCTTGTATAATAATAAGAAGACAGAAAACCCTCATGTTTGAAAAGCTGGAAGTATTTGGGATTGTTGCTTTAAAATGGCTGAAACAAATAATTAGACGAATTGCTGCTGATTCATTTTCTTCCAGCAAATTAATTAACTGACTAATGGTTGCAGCAATGTGTTCATTCATATATCAGAAAGAGTTTACATTGCTTTATTCTTTCTTTATTCAAACTGTCAAAAATCTTATTACATTATCAGAGCTGTGGTTTTAAATGTAAAATAATGACTCATGCAGATGTTCCCCAGCTGTGTCTTTGATGTGTACCTTTTGTTATGCTGTTTCAGACATAGAGATACACACATTAAAAAAAAAAAAAAAAAAAAAAAAACATCTACTTCTTTGCACTAGTGACACAGCTGTACAGAATAAAAGGGTTTACACCCACTAAAGAAATGTCAAAATTGCATTCGGCAGACTGGAATCAGCTCCCAGCTTTGTTTGTCTTGCACATGTATCACCTACAGCTGAACTGAGGACCAGCTGTGTCTGCTGACTTTGAAATTATCTGGTTTCATCCTTGTCAAGTGCAAAAGTTGCCATGTTGTGTTTTCCTTGACGGGATCCTCGCAGCTATGGGGCCCCTGGTGTGGAGTTCACAGGACTGCACAGAGACACCAGTGCTGTCACACAGATCGTTTTCCTGCCTGGGCAGGTGAGCTGCATCACAGTATTATTAAGTGTCAAAATAAAGACTCCTACTACAGAGTGAGTAAAAATGTGGTAATGATGATATGCTACTTGCTCTGTCATAGGGCCGTCTGCTGTCACTGCTGGATGACAACACAATTCACCTGTGGGAGCTGGTGGCGGGGGTCCCCAGGGAAGTGGGACGGGTCAAGAGAGAGGGCATGGTCTCACTTCAGGAAGTGGGTAACTACAGCCTGCCAGGAAGACCTGGTATCGAGAGCTGCAGGTACATAGACCCTGTTGAGCCTGCTTTTAGATCTTTTATGTTTTTCCTTCTAAAAGAATTGGGAATTTTGGAGCTTGAGAGGTCAAGAGGTCAGTCCTCCTCACTCTTCCTCCTTTTTCTCCTCCTCCTCCTCCTATTCTTCTTCCCAGCGCCACCCGGGTGACTGTCCTGCTCTTGCTGAGGTCATGTGACCTGCTCTGCATTGGAACAGAGGGAGGGGGCGTCTATTTCCTGGAACTACCCAGTCTCACTCTAAAAGACAACCAGACGCTGCTTCAGGATCAGATCACACAGAGGTGAGACTGTCGCCTAGAAGTTTAATTAAGTGCTTATCATATTAAAACTCTAGTCATTCCCTTTTGTCCTCATTCTCTCCTCCTCATCACTGTATGTCTTCCCTCAAAACACTGCACTTTCCTCCACTCACAGCTCCAGCTGAGCAGGTCACACACATACAAACATGCACGCTGAGACAAATATCCCAGATGACCCTGGCAGCAGCAGGCAGGTCAGCGCCGTGTGGTTCAGGGACCATGAGAACAGCCACATCTCCTGATCACTGTCAGAGAGTAGAACAGGAAAGTAGAAAGAGGAGGACTGATGTTGATGTCTTGTCTATGGCTACGTTCATCTGTCAAACTAGCACAGAAGTCAGACGCAGAGGCATCTGTTCTGGGATGTTGTTGGACTTTGTTGCTACTGTCAATCACATCTAATCATCTCACACACACACACACACACACACACATACAGCCCTGATGAAACAGATTAACTGAGTTTTAAATGCTCAATAAATAACTTTTCCCCACAGATGTTAACTTTGATGTTGTTTACTTAGACATGAACATTTATTGTAATTAACTTTAAGCTTTGAATGACTTTGAACCTAACGCTAAAGCCTATTTGATCCACTTTGCTGCCATTGTAAACAGGATTTAATGTAGCTACTGCTGGAACTGCTGAGTTGTAACCACTGCAAACTTATATAATGTGGCAAAAGGAAATGGCTCATAGTTTATAAAATGCCCAAACACTGGTGAACTGCACAAAAAGAGGAACTGCAGTACCAAATACATCCTCACCATCACCAAGATGAAGACTTATAGTGGGATTTCTCTGCAGGGGGGGGGGGCAGCTAAACTGTGTCCTCATCATGGAAATATACACAAATCTACATAATGGACAATAATGTGTTTATGTGTGGCATTTAATGTTTCTAGAAAGTATAGTTTTTAATTTAGCACACTGCTGCATTCCTGTGTTGATAATCTGGCTGTGTATCACAGAGCCGACTGTCTGACTGGGTGGCCAAAGCCCTCATTAACCAGGCTTGTTTAGGGAAGTGGGTAGAACTGAGGCCTAACGAGAGCCCTGATAAGGTGTGTGTGTGTGTGTGTGTGTGTGTGTGTGTGTGTGTGTGTGTGTGTGTGTGTGTGTGTGTGTGTGTGTGTGTGTGTGTGTGTGTGTGTGTGTGTGTGTGTGTGTGTGTGTGTGTGTGTGTGTGTGTGTGTGTGTGTGCGTGCGCGCGCACAAAGGAGGGGAGGTTTTAGACAGTGAGGCTTTGTACCAGCTGCCAAAACACAGTGTTCCGGTTGGGGAAGTGTTTCAGCTGAATCTCCAATGTGCACATGAACACACACACACAGGCTCATCACCCAGACTCTGCAGCAGGATGCTGGATTCCCTAAAAATACTTGTGCATGGGGAGACAGAGACAATGGAATCCTTTGTTGGGAATGTTTCTGCCTCTGTGCTTCCGGAGAGGATCTTCCTCAGTAAACCCCACCAAAGCAGTTTAAACTGTGTGTGTGTGAGTGTAAAGGCTGATTATCTCTTCAGCGATGGTTCTGCCTCATCTGCAGCAAAGAGCCCAGGAAGCTGTGATCCTTTCTTCCCTCTGTTTGTTTGTTTTGTGTCATTTTCTCCCTCCTCTCCTTTCTTCACCCGTCGTCTCTCCCTCTCTTTTCCCTGTCCTTTGCTGAGGGAATGCTCTGTCATCTTGAGGGTGTGTCCTGCTCCACATTCCTCCATTGCTTCAGAGGAATGTCTGGTTCACAAGCTCCAGCAGCTCAGCTCTGCTTGTTTATTTCACTGTTGTTGTTGTTTTTGGAAGAGCAGCCTACTGTAGTAGTTTTTTTTTTTTTTTTTTTTTTTTTTTTTAAGTAGTTTTAAACTGATCTGCAAAGAATTTTTACTTTAGTTTGTGTAATTTGTGTGAAGTTAAGTTTGTTGATCTACCATTTTCTTCCGAATTGTTGATTTAGCAAAACCCCAAAGTGTGAGGTGAGGTGTGAACAGGTGGTGGTGAATGGGGAAAAAAAAATCTTAGCTTCTATCTCCAGTCGCTGATGATGTTGAGTGTCATGTTGAGTGATTATAAGAGTTGCTTTAACTGTGTGCACCTTTAACCTTGCGCAGTATTAAATATTTTATTGGTCAGCAGTGATGCAGGCCTTTGACCTGTAGGCATTTCTGCTTTATCACCTGCAGGATAGGTTACATTCTGTGTGTGGGATAATTGGTAATGTTTTGTTTTTCCAGCCTGCCAGATGACTACAGGTGTGGAAAATCCTTAGGGCCGGTGGAATCTCTTCAGGAACATCCTCAGCAGTCAGGGAAGGTGCTGATCGGCTACAGCCGAGGCCTGGTGGTCCTGTGGGATCTTAGCGCCCGTCAAGCTGATCAGCTCTTCCTGGGCAAGCAGGTACTTTGTTTACAGAGCAGAGTTTAGTGCACATTTATGTTCCTTTTTACTGCCAGTCTTCCCAATATACAATTAACAACTTTATCAAATTTTGTTATGGTAACGTTTTTTTGTCAACATGGTTTGGATATGTTAGTATTTACTAACACACGAGTTGCAGAGGAAATAGCCTGAAAGAGTAAGAACATTATCTGAAAATGAGCTTCTAAATAAAAGCTTTGTACTCGATTCAAAATTCGGACAAAATGAGCATCACTTAACTCCCAACAGCCTACCAAGTCACCAGATATGAGGGAACCAAGCTATTAGCTGCTGAAAGATGCAGTTGACTCTTAATACAATAACTAGTGTTTTAGCTGCAGTAACTGCTCCCCGTGTAACCTGTACAAACATGTGTGCACCCTGCAGCAGCTGGAGAGCCTGGTGTGGGAACGCTCTGCAAGCTTGTTTGTCAGTTCCCATAACGATGGAGGCTACTCTGTGTGGCCTGTTACCAGCGGCAACACCTACAGTCACCAGCCAGCGTCCTCCACCATCCCTTATGGTGAGAAACACGTACACAGCACACACACTTGTTTTAGGCACACTGGGGTCCGGTTGTCAGGATGGGGGGGTCTTATCAAATGAGACCTGTCCAGTGTTTGACGAGGGCAAAATCAGCCACGTCTGGTCACATATTGTGACTGACAGGATTCATTGTTACTGTAATGGGGGTCTTTTCAGTCAGGATCCTTAGTGGTTACTATGCAGGGATCTACACAATAGGCACTTTAGGACTGCAGGAACTTTTTCATAGTTCTTAGAACTGTTGGAGGAAGTTCCCTTTTTTTGTCTCTCTACACCACAGGAACTGAGAACCATAGCTGTTTTGTGGGACTTTTTCATCTTCTACTTCGGAGTAGATACTTTTCAATACAGTAGGAACAAAGAGTGATACATGTTTATGTCGGTCGGCTTACGTTACTCCAGAGTTCCTACTGGAGGTATTTATGTGAACAGAAAAAGGCCCTTAAGGTCTATAGTTCCTCAGGTCTGTTCCTCAGTGTGGTAGCACTGATTCTTCAGTTTGGTCCGATATATAATAATTGTAATTCTAAATCTGCATGGATAATTCTTCCAACACCACCTTCACATAGTCTTCTTCTTCTTCTGGCCTTTTTGTAGTTGGAGTGTCTTTAATGTCTTGCATGTTCTTGGTTTTTCTGTCCCAGGTCCTTTTCCCTGCAAGGCCATCAACAAGATCCTGTGGAGGACAACGCAAACGGGGTGAGTGTTGAAGCCTTATTCTGTGACACATATTTACTGTATGAGATAATTTGATCTCTGCGGTCACACAGGGCGATTGGGATTGTTGGAGTGCTTTTCTTTTATTTTACTTCTTTTCAGCTCTTCTCTTGGATCTTATGTCCCCATAAATTCAAAAGTTGTTTCCTGCTTCTAAATGACAATTTTCTTTAGTTTACGGTAACCAGGGTACAAATGAGAAGTATGAAGTCAGATGTGGAGAAAATAAGCTGTGTGTTATGTTAAAGTAATTAACCAAACTGAAAAGGTTTTTAACAAATAGTGTGGAAATTCCAATCTCCAGTCATATTGGAAAATCTTGTTGTCCCAGACGAGTTCTCAGGAATCACATCCATGTTCCTTGTTCCAGTTCCCCAGTGTTGTTATACAGTGGAGGGATGCCCAGAGCCAGCTATGGTGACCGCCACTGTCTGACCATTCAGAAGGACAAGGACCACGTCACCCTGGACTTCACGTCCCGAGTCATTGACTTCTTCACTGTCCACAGCATAGAGCAGGACAAAGGTGAGGATCTGGTCGTCCTCTCACGTCTATCGATTCCTTCATTCGTGTTAATTCAAGCGCTCACCTTCACTTTTTTGGAGCTTCAGGACTTAATTCTCTGTTGTATTTTCCCCATTAGAGTTTGATGACCCCTCTGCGTTGGTAGTGTTACTAGAAGAGGAGCTGGTTGTAATTGACCTCCAGACCCCTGGGTGGCCCTCTCTGCCCACCCCCTACCTGGCTCCCCTCCACTCCTCAGCCATCACCTGCTCCTGCCACATCTCCAGCGTCCCGCCTAAACTCTGGGAGCGGCTGGCCAACGCCGGTAAAGCACAGCGGGGCCGGCAGCCCACGCACAGGGTGAGAAACATGCTGCGATCTGTACAGAGCACTTTGATAGGAAACATGCACGCTCAACAGGTGGGGGAAGAAGTTATCCTGAAATGGAAATTCATTAGTGTGACCCAGTCGGTACTCCTTAAATATGTTTTAAATAAATAATTATGCTCTTAGACGTTTTACTCAAGTTAACAGATGGTATCTCATAACACCAGCTCTGCCTTCCCCCCCCGGCTACCAGTCCATGTTATTGTATTGATTTTAAAATCTAATCACTTATCAAGCTAAGAGCAGGCCCCTTTGGACATTTCAGACCTGTTGACTCTGTTGAGCCAGTGCACAGCCTGAACTGGGTCCTCCCAGTCAGGGCCCCCAAATTATGGAAGATCCTGCCAGAGGTTTTGAGGATCACAGATTCAGTACACGTTAAAATCCCGATTAGAAAAAAAAAAAACATACTTTTACACATATTCTTTCATATAATGCCATGTTTGATCACTTATAGCATTCTACTGATCACTTTTCCCTTTCCTGTAGTCTTCACTGTTTTTTGTTGTAATGCTTTAATATATATTATTCACATTGTATATCTGTGTGTGTTTTTGTTTTCTTTGTAAATGTGCAAGCAGTGTTTTAGAAAAAAGTAATTATTGGTTATGGTTGTGGTTGTACGTGGCCCATTTTGTGCCAGCTGAGTAGGCCCATTATCTAAAAATGTGAATATAAGACACACAACCAAAAGGGATAAAACACAATATTCAGACTTTCTACACAGCATTGACCTTTTTTTTTTTTTTTTTTTTTTAGTTCTGTGAATTGATGTTGCTATTTACTTCTTCAGTTCATTTAAATGTCATCAGAGATGGTTTCTTTGTGTTAGAACTGATTTCTGCTCATTGAAGTGTAGATGGCAACAGCATGTATTGATGATCCATATATTCTGAAAATTGGTTTATTCATGGCATTAGGATTTTCAGCTACAGGAAAATTCAAGATGTGTGTAAGCAGCTTAACGTGAAATGGCCTTAAAACGAATGTGGCCAAGCAGCTCATGCTCTAAATGTAGCTGGTATATATGCTAATCAGTGTAAATAGTTAATACATATAAAGCAGGATGCTCAGAGGTTCAGCTTGGATTTCTACCAAATGAAGTAAATGGAAAATAAATTGCAGTTTTAAATTGATCCCAGAGATGTTATTGTAGCTAATTTGGTGCTTGTTGATCTGAGCTTGCAGGCTGGCAGCTAGTCAGCTATGAGGAAACCAACAGGAGTGTGACCATCAGCCTGCTGCTAGTGTGTGAACTTTAAGAGCAGGTGTAGGCAGTTAAAGGCTTTGCAAAGGCTTTGTAGCTCGGATCAGCTGTTAGATCAGTGGCACATTAGACCAACACACACACACACACACACACACACACACACGCAGCTGGTACGCCCGTAAATCATGGCTGTCAGCCCATGCAAGGAAATCTGAGCGACTGGCAGAGGCAACAAAAGAGCTGAGCTGCAGAGAGTTTCTGTGTACACATGCTGCTGCGTATACACATGCCTGTGTGTCAGGCCAGTAAATTCTGAGCTGGGGTCACGGTGACATTGAAAGGGTTAAGATGTGTGGATGTGAAGTTAAATATTCGAATAGATCTCCTGCAGCTTTGGTCAAAACAATGAAATCTTAACTCTTGTCCTGTCTCTCTTTGTGTAGAGTTGGCCCATATGTGGAGGGAAAAACCTGGCGCCTCCACCCAAACAACAAGAGCTGTTGTTGACAGGGTATCTACACGCACACACGCACACTCTCTCTCACAGGCTGTGTGTCCACACTGCAGGTGCAACAAATTTTCTTTTTTTCATGACACAAATCCGGTACAGATTTGATGGTTTCCAGTAAGCGCCTGTGCCTAAAAGCTACACAGAGATTTTTCCATTTCTTTCATTTCGTACTCGTCTTGAAACTAGAATTTGTCAGCACTGCCTTTAGAAAATGCTGTGACTGAATTCTGCTGACTACAGATGTTTGGCACAGAGGGAGGAAGTGAAACGGCTGGATCGGTTGGAATTTGGGGAGATTCCACAGCTGAAACGAAACTCAAAAAGTTAAATGAAAACTGCGTGAAACCAGGAGGAGGAATGTTTTGATATTAGTGTGTTTCCCCATGGTAGCTGCATTCAGACTGAAATGTTTTGGACTACTGGATGGATTTCATGACGTGTTGGTTCAAACACTGATTCTTCAGAGCAGGAATTGACTTGTCCAATATTTTGGTTTAGTTAAAACAAAAACAAATGTTAGCACAAAGCATCACTGTGCCAAAATACAGCCTCACACATTGAGCTGTTGCTATCATGGCTGCAGACTCTTTCTGAGCAAACAGATGTACATCCCATAATTTCATGCTGGTGGTTGAAGCATTTTCAGTATAAATCTGTAAAATTTGATACCACTAAATTACAGCCCACAACATGAATCTACACCTCTCAACAAAACAGAAGAACATAAAGGTCGAATGTTACAGATCATTGTTTTTAATCACATTAAATGTGGCAGTGTACCTAATAAAATGGCCAGTCTAAAGAAATCACATGGGCGCAGCAGTTTGTCCAACAGGTGTCAGTTTGTCCGCTGACATCCTTTAAATCAGATTATACTCATGTAGAAATATTTGTTTGCAGGCATGAGGACGGCACTGTGCGTTTCTGGGATGCATCAGGTGTTGCTCTGACTCCGCTGTACAAACTCAGCACTGCCAATGTCTTTCACACCGACTGCGACCCTAGCGACGACTCTCAGGATCCTAGCAACGACCCCGACATGCAGCAGGAGGAGGAATGGCCTCCGTTCAGGAAGGTGAGAACTGAAGAGGCATGTGATGAGTCAGAAGGGGGTAAGAATATAAAAAAAAAAAAAAACGAAAGTCTTTCCTGTGAAATCACACACAGCTTCAGGATTTACAGGCTGTGGGAATAGAAAGTGTGTATTTTATACACACACACACACACACACACACACACACACACACACACACACACACACACACACACACACTAAGACTTATAACACTACATCTGTGTCCTAATTTTCCCATTTGATTGTTTTCATGTGTTTGGTTCTCAGACAGACCCACCCAATTGTTCCTCCTATTAAATCTTGACTCTGAAGGAACCACAGTCTTTTAATGGGCTGTTTTCTGTGCATTTTAAATGAAGTGTCAGCATCGTGAAGCAGAATTTCATTTCGAGGGAATCCAGCCGAGAAGTTCGGCTTCTGGAAATGGCGAGCTTGGTGAATGTTTAAATGAACTGCTTTTACAGTTGGAAATGTGTTTAGGTGGGTGTCCAAAATCAGCATATAACATCTGGAATCATAAATAAGTAAAAGTGTAGAAGTTGATCTTGTAATGAAGTGAAGTGATGCATTCAACAGTGAAAAAAAGATTAGTGTCCACACACACACACACACACACACTTAGCGGCCTTTTCTCCTTCCTTTTACTCTTCTTTTCTTCCTTTTCACTCTTTTACCCCCCTCCACCTTTCCTCCTGTATCCTGTGGTAACGGAGCTGCATGTTCAGGAATGTGGCCCTCATATGGGATGAAGAGCCTTTCCCTTTTTTCTCCTGTATAATGAAAACCAGACCCATCAGCCCACTCTTTCTCTGTGTGTGTGTGTGTCTTAGTGACCAGCTTCTCCTACTCCTTGTTTAGTGGGGGGGTGGGGGGTGGGGGGGAGACTCATGGTATTTGACAGAGAATAAGAGGAGAGGGTCTGTCATTGAGGGAGGAGGAGGAGGAGGCGGAGAGCTTGAGGAAGACGTTTTGACATCGGTCTGAACTAAATTTGTTAGTGGATGTTTCAGGTCAAATATTCAGAATGAGATGATATTGATTTTAAGAAAAAGGTGTTGGACATGGCAGAAGATATACACCAGGACCATCAGTAGCAGCTTAAAGGTGTGGGAGAAGATGCATCCCAGTTTATGGACATAAATTTGCAAGATACTACTACTTGATGTGTGTTTTGTGTGTGTGTTTGAAGGTGGGCTGCTTTGACCCGTACAGCGATGACCCCAGGCTGGGCATCCAGAAGATCAGCCTGTGCAAATACAGCAACAAGCTGGTGGTGGCTGGAACAGCTGGACAGGTAAATAAATGTGTTTACAGGAAATGCACATGCAAACATACTAAACTCTGTGCAACACAAAACAATACATTTAGTGTTCATACCATTCATGTTATTTAAAGGTGATGCTTGTCCTCGATGGTATCACAATGGAAAAATCTGAATTAAAAAGGCTTATCCTTTAAGGAGCCTCAGTGTGCTCATCTCGTGTCATGCCAGCTGAGAGTGACTGAAAGTTTTCATCACCCAGTATGTGTTTAGGAAACTTTATTTCTGTGTACCTGCTGAAGTTCTGTCCTGATTGTGGCAGAGCTGGAGAAAGGTCGAGGCATCTGAAAACATTAGCATTTGTCTTCTAGAGGCCATGAATAAAAATTAATAGTATAAATATAGTTTCCCCTTTTTCCCTATAGACTACACCACATTTAAAAAAAAAAAAAGTCTTCTACCTGTGTACTGGTGGGGGTGCATGCACTATATATATGTTCTTTGCTACTACATTTATTTCTGCTGCCGATGTTCTCTGCACAGTCGTAAACCCTTTAGAGTTAAAATCAGGTTTCTTTTCTTCCATCTCTGCAGGTGATTGTGTTGGGTTTGAGTGACGAGCGCTCGGACCACTTGGTGGATGTGTCGGTGGTCGATCTGCTGCAGGACAGGGAGGGCTTTACCTGGAAGGGCCATGACAGGTTGGAGCCACGTCTTAAACCTGCACCTTTTCCTCCCGGCTTTCAGCCACTGGTACTGGTGCAGTGCCTGCCCCCAGCCTCTGTGACGGCGGTGGCCTTACATGCAGAGTGGAATCTGATCGCCTTTGGAACGAGTCATGGATTTGGCCTGTTCGACTACCACAGACGAAACGCTGTGTTGGCCAGGTAGGGACACACAGTCACAGCTCAGGAAATTACCAGGCAAATAACGGACATTTCAGGATTTATACAAAATCTCTGGGCCCAAACTACGAAAGGATAAATACACAACACCCTGCTGTTCTGTGTGTTTCCCATAGGTGTACTCTGCATCCTAATGACTCTCTGGCAATGGAGGGCCCCCTGTCCAGAGTCAAGTCCTTGAAAAAGTCCTTACGACAGAGCTTCAGACGCATCCGCAAGAGCAGGGTGTCTGGGAAGAAACGCACCATCAGCACACCCACCAGCAAGGTAATGGTAGTTTATTTTAGTGGTAAGAGGGACACACACAACAGTTTATTTCAGCATCTTGTGACTTCCCACAGGTCCAAGAGGCCAACGCTGCTTTAGCAGAGCAGGAGGAAGTAGCTCCAGTGCAGCGAAGGATTGAACCTCGGTCAGCAGACGACTCGCTGTCTGGAGTGGTCAGATGTCTTTGTTTTGCGGACACTTTCCTGCGTGATAGTGCGTTTACTTACCGGTCAAGATGAGGAACAATACAGCCTTGAATCTGTTTTGTCTCTTCAGTTATTTAAAATAATTTCTATTTTTATTTTATTTTTTTTTTCTGCTGTATCTGCCAGGTACACACCACGGCCCCACCCTGTGGGCAGGCACTAACTCAGGCAGCGTGTACGCCTACGCTCTGGAGGTACCTGGCATAGGCTCAGGGCGTGCGTGTGAGCGTGGTGGTGCGAGTGAAAGTAGTGTATGTGTGGAGGCGGTGTTGGGTAAAGAGATCCAGCTGATGCATAGGGCCCCTGTGGTGTCCATTTGCGTGTTGGATGGTCGGGGGAAACCATTACCGGACCCATATGAAGCAGCCCAGGACCTCGCCATTGCTCCGGAAATGACCAACGCTCATTCTGTCCTCATCGCATCAGAAGAGCAGCTCAAGGTAGCAGCTTTAAACACATTTCAGCTCTAGCCTTTTCTTCCAGGCATTTGTTCCTTTTGTTTTATGGAGGAAGAATATCAACAAAAGGTTCTGGTTGGGCTCTGGAGACAGTCAAACACTAAATCCTGGCTACTGTGTTCACTCTGCAGGTGTTCTCCCTTCCCAAGGTGAGTGCTAAAACTAAGTTCAAACTGACAGCACACGAAGGCTGTCGGGTGAGGAAGGTGGCCCTGGTGGTTTTCAGCTCCACGGCTCAGGAAGACTACAGTGAACACACCCTGGTCTGTCTGACCAACCTGGGAGACATGCACCTGTTTAACATACCAGGCCTGCGACCACAGGTAGGCTCTTCTGTTCATTCTCTAGTAATTGTGCAGCACTGCTGTTGTCAGAGTATGATAACATGCATGTTTTTAATAACGCACTAATAATTGAGCTCTTTGTGTGTCTTCAGGTGCGCTACGACTGCATTCGCAAAGAAGACATCAGCGGAATTGCATCCTGCGTCTTCACTAAGAATGGGCAGGGTGAGGAGAAAACATCCCATTTTAATAAAAATGAAAATCCTGGTTCATTCAGACAGTGACAGTTGGAGCATATTAGCATCTCAATGCTTAGAACTGTGAAATATAAAAATAATATTTAAAAAGGAGAGTGTTGTCAGCTGGTGAATCACTGTCCTGTTGTTTGTGTTCTTCCCCTCAGGGTTTTACCTCATCTCTCCCTCAGAGTATGAGAGGTTCTCACTGTCAGCCAAGGTCCTCACTGAGCCGCTCTGCTCCGTTCAGCTGGACCGACCACTGGATCCCACACCTGCCAGGTAACACACTCACACTCAGTCAGTGACTGTCAGGGACACAGTCTTTACTAGGACACACATCTTTTGTCTGTCCACGCTCAAAATTAGCTGGTTTAAGCTCATTTGTTTCCCCTATCAGCCCTATAATTCAATTTATTTGTATAGCGATTCAATTCAATTTTATTTGTATAGCGCCAAATCACAATACAAATCATCTCAAGGCACTTTACAAAAACTAAAACTAAGAACCCAACAATTCCCTTATGAGCAAGCACTTGGCGACAGTGGAGAGGAAAACTCCCTTTAATGGAAGAAAAAAAACCTCCAGCAGAACCGGGCTCAGTTTGGGCGGCCATCTGCCTCGACCGGTTGGGGTGAGTGGATAGAGCAGAGAGAAAAGAACAGCAACAATAAACAACAAATAGACACTGCAAGTTGGTGGGGCCAGTATCTGCAGATCAGCGATATACAGGTCCAGGACCAGGGACACCTGCAGAAGGTACAGAGAGAGAGAGAGAGAGAGAGAGAGGGAGAGAGCACAAACTAGGGGAGAGAGAGAGCACAAGGTTAGTAACATTCAATGGTGGAATATACATGAGGTGGGAGAGAAGGGTGGGGGGGGGTTAGGGTAGGGGAGCTCAGTGCACCGATGGTCCTCGGGCAGTCTAGGCTTATAGCAGCATAACTAACTAAGGGATGGTTCAGGGTTGCCTGAAGCCAGCCCTAACTATATGCTTTGTCAAAGAGGAAGGTTTTAAGCCTTAAAAGTACAGAGAGTGTCTGCCTCCTGAACCCAGGCTGAGAGCTGGTTCCACAGGAGAGGAGCTTGATAGCTAAAGGCTCTGCCTCCCATTCTGCTTTTGAGAACTCTATACATGTAGATTAATTAGCCCAAGTTTTGAATGGTAAAGTTTTATCTGTCTGTCCACCTGTCTGTTGATCGACTGTTTGAATAAACCAAAACATGATTTTACTGTTATTACTTTATATTAGTCCATCTGCTGCCAAAGTAAACGCTGTGTTCTCCTTTCTCCTCAGTGATGGTATGATGGCACAGCCTCAGGCCAACGGTACCCATAAGAACCAGATGGGTCAGGCTGAGGGTGGGTCTGCGCACGCACACACGCACACAAACACACACACACACACACACTGGTGTTCTCGTGCTTTTCTTTCCTCTTATTTCTGTCCCCATCTGTCCTCCTGTAGAGCTGAGGGGGAAAACTGCAGGATTGGTTGATAACGAGCTGCTCTTCACAGTAAAAGCTGTCATTAACATAAAAATATTGAGTAGAGCATTTTTCATGGCTCAAGACCAGATTTTGAGAAGCCCTTTCGATCCTGTAGGAAAAATACAAATATGGGCCCTTGAACAAGAAGTAACAAAAAAGAAATTTGAATTTTTAACATTCATAGAGATTGTAAATGTATTTGTGCTAGTCAACTCCCCAGTTTTGTTCATCTTTATCAAATTAAAGAACCTTGTCGAGGTGTAACTCTTTCAATGATTCTAGCAAACTGCGATAAAGTTGTTTTCAAGCTGCTTTATTCATTCACTCCAACATTGCTGGGAGAGTTTTTCCACACACACCTTTCAGAAACATGCTGCAGACACATCACACACTCTGGGTTTCTCCCTCACAGGACAAACAGAGGAGTCTCCAAGCACCCTGTCCTCCCCGATCCTGGACACCCCGCTGGACTCCCCTCTCAGCTGTGCTGACCTCACCCTCGACTCCACTGGAGAAATCACTGTGGAGGACGTCAGGGATTTCCTAACGTAGGCACACACACTTTAATATTTTAATCTGTATGATTTCCATCATGATTTGTATTCTGAGGGGCGGGGGGTGGCTGTATATACATGTATAGGATATAAATGTATTTTCAAAGACAAGAATCAAGCTGTGGTTTGTGTGTGTGCTGTGCAGCACTGTGGACGAGGCAGAGAACAACCTTAAGAACATTAAAGAGGAGGAGGAACGATCAACTGGCATCCTCATCAACTGAACAGGTGAGAGACGCGCAGATTGACAGGGTAAATGCTTTTATTTCTCATTGTAGTCGCACAAACCCAACAGCATGAGCTCACTCTAGCTTGAGGGCAGGCAGACGCAAACACACCCACATACATAAGAACCAGATGGGTCAGGCTGAGGGACGGTCTGCAGATACACACACACACACCTGTTTCTGATGGAGCTGGTCCAGGTTATGCAAACTTCAAAGACTGGTTCTGTCCCACCCTGTTTCCCTTCAGTCTGTCTTTGAAAAACTAGTGGTGCTGGAATCATTTCTATCCAGGCTGATGGAGCACATTGGTCCAACTGTAGCTCAGTAGTTTTTTCACTAACTTTGTGCTCTACTTGGAGCTCACCCAGGATTGTGTAGTCCCTAAATTCATTATACCAATTTGCTTAGATTGAAGTCTTGACATTTAAAAAAAAACAAAAAAAAAAGTTGCACCTGACCCCTCTGTAGAACATTTACAGTACATCTCTTTGTTACTGTGAGCTTCTGCAGAAATCACAGCTTTTACACAACTGCTACCAACGTATGTGCACTGAGAACTTAGTGGACTCATCAGGACTCATCAAGACTCCTAAATCACGAGGTGACTTATAGATGTTGACTAACACATCTATATGGCCCCCTCTGCTGGTTCCATCTGAAAATACACATAATACTTCAGTGCACATTCTGTACATTATTTTGTAAAATATCTATGTAAGATGTGCATTTGATATTATAGAAATTGTTTCAGAAGGAACTCCTTAACTTTTTGCAAACTTGATGTTGAAGGTTTAATTTTAAATGGATAAAATCCCATTTTTGCCCATCAGTTTAGTGAAAACAGCTTTTTTTTTTTTTTTGCAAATTGATTAAAGTTGAACTATAATTTCTCATTTCTGCAGACACTGAATATGATTAATTTATATTTTGTTATATATGTTAATTAGAGCAGACATAAATCATTTTTTATTTAATCAATTATTTTCATCTGACGTGTTTTTTTGCTCATTCTTCCTTCTGATTGTTGTTGAAGTATTGCAGTGAAGGCTCAAATGGCCTGGATGGACTAGATTTCAGTGCTGGACCACAAACATCTGCCATCAGCCCACGGTCGAGCCCCCTGCAAGCACTCTGCACTCTCCTGTTGGCCTGGCACACACTGGGAGGAATGCCTCAATACAGACAATGTTAAAGAAACGATGTTAAAGACTCTGGTTGTGGCTTCTTCTACTGGAAGAAGAACATCTTCTTGGTCTTCTGTCACAGATTTGGAAACATGACATCATGTCCCGCTCTGGATGGAATTGGAGATGATGGTTCTGATTTCAAGAACTAAAACGGAACTGAAAATGAAATTCCTATCGTTGATTGTGCACCTCTTAGTCCTTCGCATAGGGACCTGAAGTTGACAGTGTGTTTTCCAGGCGTAATGGCTGTGGCTCAGCCTTTGAGGAAAAGGCTGTTACAAACTGCAGAAGAGACTTAACAGTGAAGTTTCCATGTTTTTACTTTTTTAATTACAGCTCTGTGATGTGCTGGGCTCGGTCTGAGTTTTCCCACCGTCGCAACTTGGTGCCCTTGTTGATTTCTTGTGCACATGAGAGGATGTGAAGGATTTTTCTGCGTGCTGCTTAATGAAACCACAGCCCTGGGAATGGCCCATGTTTATGAACTGAGGATATCCAGCAGAGACTGATAGGGAGCATTGTAGTGTTTTGAAGAGTCATGGCTAGAAAATGGAAGTATTTTGAATATTTGAGTTTTGTAATTGTTGTAGCATTTCCTTTCTATCCTTGTAGGTGGCAGTAAGGCCAGTTGAATTGCTTTACCCAGTATCATGTTTTTCCTGTGGCGTAAATCCAGTGCACCTGTTCACTGGGTAACATAATCAACTATTTTCAAAGCAGTGTTACGCTAAAGCACATTTTCACAAGGGTAAAAGAAGCTGTGGGTGTTGAAGGAAAAAATGAACACTGGGATAATTAAGGTGCTTTGTACTGCAAAGATTGATGCTCTATCAGATGTTTTCTACGGTTTTTGGAAAAAGGAAAGATATTTAAATGATGGCTACATTTTGGGATGCAACAGGAAAGAATTTGCAGTGACTCTAATGTGGTGAATGAAGGTGGTGCTGGTACTGTGGGACTGGCATAGATTGGGATGAGGCAATATGTTTATGACACCTTTAGTGTTAAATGCACAACCTGAGCTACAAACACATTCTTTGCATCTTGGTCTAAATTTGATTAATTCTGGTTTTATCAGTCAACATTGGTGATGTCAGAGGAGTGCAGCATAGAGGTGTAACGGTATGACCCATCTGCAGTGAGATCAGCAAAACATCTGGCTGCTTTTTCCATTTTATACCTTCTTATGCTTTCCATGTGACACCCCTGTCCTCTGAGCTTTACAATAAGAAAGCTGTGCACATTGGGACCATGTGATATGAAGTTAGAGTATTATTGTACAACACCTGAGAGCTCAGGATAATGAGAAAGTTTTATTTTTTTATCCTCTTATTCGCACTAGTTTGATAAAACTGATGAAAATAAACTTTCCTTAGCAATTCAAAGATAAAGACAAGGGGCTAAAGGTAAAGAATGTGATCAAATGAAGCTAAAGTCGATCCTTCCTTCATCTCATGCAGAAATCTTGTTGATGGGACTCAGGGAAGTGTGGCAAAGGAAGCAAAGTCTGTGTTAAGGCCAAGTGTAATGTTCTGTGTTGCAACCAGGAGATTTCTCTTTTGAGGTTCTGTGAATTGGTGCATATTGGGTAATATTGGCTAGATACAGATCTTTGTTTACCAATATTTTACACACACCCCTCCCTCACTTTTTTTTTTTAAGTTGTACTGTTGTAAAGCAAAATATATACAGTATCTATATCTAGGTTTACAGAAGACAGGTTTATCATGCAAGCCGATGATAGAATAAAATGTTAGGAACCTGTCATAGCCTAAAAACCGCTCAATATTTCTAACGTCTTGATCACCTCACCCCAACAAAACTAAACGTAAAAGGGACCTCATCATTAACAAATGTAGCTGAACAGGTAGGAGTCATGTTACTGCTTTTTGTGTTAGCTTTTTGGTGTTGATGCACAGATAATTAACCCTTTCATGCTACAGCTGGCAGTTTTTTAATTCCACAATTAAAATGTATTGTTTCTACTTTATTGTTCAGTTTCACGTGTAGAATTTTAATTGTCTTTTAGCATCTTGGCTGATAAAGAATTGTGAATGTTAATAAAATTATTTACTGTATAAAACTTGCGGTTTGTGATTGTTTTTTAATGGGTAGCCATGAAATATCTTGTCCCCTGCCTTATTACTGCATAAGCTTGAGATACTGTATTGTTCCCATGCATTATACCATTTTGTTTCGTTGACTAAATCTAGTTTTAGTCCAAAAAACAAAAAAAAAATGCGGAAGATATTTTAGTCTAATTTTTGAGACGTTAGTCTTATGTTTTCGCGGCACTTTGCCCAAAGTGGAAGACAACGTCACTTCCTGTCGCCATCTTTGCGTTTGTGAAGTCGGAATGGTCTAACCCCGAAAAACACACTAAAATTAATGTTTTATTTTTGTAATTGTTGTAAGAGCCTGATGATTCGGGGAATACCGAGTGTAAACACAGAGTTTAGGTGAGTGTTGTCAAACCAATGTAAGTTGCCGTGTACAGATTTTAAATAGCTACGTAACTACCATTAGCATCCGCTTAGCTTAGCATAACATTGAGACTTGGCGAAGAGCTATCCAGGCTTTGACAGCAAAAAACAAACCCTTACGTTTCTAATCTTGACGTTAAAAATTTAAATGCTTAGTACATTTACCAGTGTTTGTTTCTTCTTTGAGAGTTAAGTGATAACACCCACGAATAAAGAGTAGCTACAGTCGTATGTAGCTCGAGCTAGCCGTTAGTTAGCTTAGCTTGTTTAGCATAAAGACTTGAAACAACTAAACCATCAACTAAAGGTCGAGTCAGATGGTTTGTTCACTAAAAACATGTGAAAACAGTTCAAATTCCTAAAGGCATAACGTTGTTGGATATTTTGTTGTATGTTTTGTATTTAAACTAACTGGCAGAAGTGTAGTATCTAGTACTGTGTGTGTCAAACATTGTTTTATCACTCTGATGCTGATGTTGAATGTTTATACACCTTCAGGAAGATGTTGGACTGCAGATACCCACCAGCCCTAGACAGAGAATGTCAGCTGATATGATCCACTCACTCTCAGCAAGAGCTCAAATACTGGTAAGTGCATTTCTTTCAATCCTTTACTAGTCCTTTAAGACTGAAAGCTTCAACATACACAGGTGATTTAAATGATTTTGGCTGATTGGACCCTCTCTAAGGACTCCAGTTTTTTACCAGTCAGATTGAGACTACAGAGTTGTTATCTTCGATATATGGGTTTGATGATATTGAAAAACCAGTATTATCATGGTCTAATTAATCAGGACCTTAAAACACCTGTTGTTGTGCAGGGTACAGTTTCCAGGAGTGCCCAGTGCACTGTAACTTTAGGAAACACATGGGAATAGACAAAACACAAACCAAATACAGAAATGTGGTGAGTTGTTTTCACCACCTGCAGCTGGATTCTGTATTTAGTTGTGTTTTTAGTATTTGCATCTGGTTTCTGGGTGTAGTTGTGTTTTCAGTATTTGCCGGTGGATTCTTGGTTTAGTTGTGGATTCAGTATTTGCAGCTGGTTTCTCGGTTTAGTTGTGGATTCAGTATTTGCAGCTCGTTTCTCGGTTTAGTTGTGGATTCTGTATTTGCAGGTGGTTTCTCGGTGTAGTTGTGTTTTCAGTATTTGCAGCTGGATTCTGGGTTTAGTTGTGTTTTCAGTATTCGCATCTGGTTTCTGTGTTTATTTGTGGATTCAGTATTTTCAGCTGGTTTCTGGGTGTAGTTGTATTTTTAGTATTTGCAGCTGGATTCTGGGTTTAGTTGTGGATTCAGTATTTGCAGCTGGTTTCTGGGTTTAGTTGTGTTTTCAGTATTCGCAGCTGGTTTCTGGATTTAGTTGTGTTTTCAGTATTTGCAGCTGGATTCCGGGTTTAGTTGTGGATTCAGTATTTGCAGCTGATTTCCCGGTGTAGTTGTGTTTTCAGTACTTATACCTTTTACTAAATTCTGCATGTGTCATGTCAGATTGATTGAATATATTTTGAGTTGCTTGTCCGTTTGCATGTTGTTTCATAAGCTGCAGTGCAAGTTGTCAGTGACACAGCAGGGCCTTAACAAGTGTAGTTTAGTGGTAGTTGAACATGCAGTATACAGGAAATAAACATTAAAAACAAACATCTGAATTACAGTCAGTCAATAAAGCCAGATGACACTGTCTGTGATGTGACATTTTATTTTTATATAAAATACATAAATAGAGCATCTGCAAGTGGCTTCTGGAGCATGTGCACATATTCCTACACACACAGATGTGTGCAGGACTCAAACATACTAACAGGCATACGATTCTCCCCACAAAAGATATTACATCAAAACAAGATGATAGAAGTTGCAGCTATTTGGGAACATACAGATTAATTGTTGGACCAATCTGAGCATCAGTTAACCATCAAAATAAACATCTAATTGAAGATCAGTGTTACCAGAAGTCACTGTAAGACATGTCTGGTATATTGCAGAGATATATCCCATTGGAATTGGCAGAATAAAAAGTTTCTTCCCAAAATTGGAAATATATTTGGAAACAACATTTTAAGATTGATATGTGACTGAACTGTAGTTTTCAAAGTTATAGGATTTAAACGTTGCATTTATTTTTTCAAAATAACATTGAATTATAAGAAATTCAGGAACTTTTACTCTCTCCATCCAGAAAAACAAAGAAAAAAAAATGCAGCCTCTGACAACAATACAGTGATGTGTAGGTTCAGTATCTCCCAAGCTCCACTGATTGCACATTTAAACATCTTTCATCAAACCAAGGCGCTGTCTCAGAATCTCTAACTTGCCAAATAAATTTAAACTTGGCTAGTTACTGTCCAGAGTATCTTTACATGTAACAGTTTCAGACCAGTGGACAAGTTAGAGGTGGTGAGAACAGAGCAGACAGGCTGTGAGAAGGCGCATGGGATAAACACCATATAGTCTGCACAACAAAAAAAAAAAAAATATATATAAAGCAACATTTCTCAGAAAAACAATTCTAGTGCTGTTTTCTGTCCAATCCCTCAAAACAAAACAGTAATAACCTTTATCTGCCTTCAGCTGTTTCAGATGAGCTGTGCAGAATGGCATCAAGTCTGGAGTAGCAGTGAGCACCTAACCCTCCTCCACCAAAAACCCAACCATGCAACACAAACCACGTGAAAGCAGCAAAACAGAGCAATGCATCAGGGACTGACCTCTATTTGGGTTTTTAGAAAGCCATTGTGCAGTTCAGAACTATCTTCTCTCAACATCATTCTCTTCTTTTATTCAACAAAAGTATTGAAGATTGTTGCTAAAAAAAAAAAGAAAAAAAGCTTGTAGGTAAAAAGTGATATTCTGCTGTTTGCCCTAAAGAAAGGAACCCAAGCCAACAGCCTATTGACCAGAAAAACCTCTGCTGGACTGGGGTGTTGTACTAAACCTAAAAATCTGTTCACATGTTTTTCAGGTGTGAGCAGACTGACATTACCTGTTAATCAAGAGGCTGTCAAACAGCAATGCTGGGCAAGATGGAGGGGAGACAGTGCTCAGGTAAAGCTGGGTTAAGCATAGACATCATCTTATTGGCAGCAAATGAATTTGTCTGTGTTTTTCTATGAGGGGGGAGTTTTAAAAGCTCCCCAGGCGTGGAAGCAGCGTGTGAAGCAGTGGGGCTCGTTTCCCTTCCGGACCAGTCGGAGTTTCCTCGGGTGTTCGGCGTCCTTAGAGCGCATGTGTTGGATGTAGACCTGGACAAGGAGAGAGACTGTAAGATGTGGCTATTTAAAACCAAACTGTGTGAACACAAGCTGCATTTTTTTTTCACTAACCTGGCAGGCTTTAAGACTAAGCTTGATCTCGACCTGGCTGGTCTGAGTACCGACCCACATGTACACCTGAGAGAAAATGGAAAATCAATTCAACTGTAGAAAATGGAATGTCTGTAAATGTTGTCACTGTAGAAAGATGTTACCTCTTTTCCATTGTCCAGCAGCATTATATCATCATCAGCCAAGTCGTCCTGACAGAAGTCGGAGCACTTCTCAGACACAGAGAAATAACCCTTCTCATTCGAACACCTGAGGGAGGGAGAAGGAACAGAGCAAGAGAAATAAATAATGGGAACCGTTACACAATGGCTCATCTTTAAAAACAGCATTCACTCACCTGAAGAGCCGAGCATGTTTCATGTAATCTGCATCTTCATCATATTCCTTCTGAGAACCAATCCCCACCCAGAAAAAGTTCTCTGGCTCCTCCCCTTCATTAATTACCTAAGAGGCAAATTGATGGGTTTAACAGGAAGCACACATTGTGGGCACTGGTACACACATAAAACCACCACATATGCTAATGTGTGTCAGCCCTGGACAGCAGAGGGAGGCTATAGGTATAGCTATAGGTATTGCACTGGGTTGAAGGTGTTACAGCCAGTGACAGTGAAGTTGAGGTGTATGGAGGTCATTTTGATGCTTCAATCTGCAGTTACACGTATGTGAGAGCAAAACTTTGATACTTCAATTAGAATCTATTTATTTATTTGTCGTTCCTGTATCGTATCACAATGTTGCAGTCCTTTGATAGACATGTACATGTAACACTGAAACTCCCACTTAGAAAAAAAAAAAATAAGGATGTCCATGTTTATTAAAATACTGTAACAGTGAGGGGCGACAGCGTGAACGACTGGACGAAGGTTTCCTAGAATAGTTTACCTGAAACATGCTAAGCTTAGACATTTTTTTTGCCACGTTAAGCTATGACTATATTTTGCCGCACAATAAGCTGACATTTTTTTGCCACATATAGTCTTAGCTTAATTTTGCCATACAATAAGCTGACATTTTTTTTGCCATAGTCTAAGCTTAGACATTTTTTCACCACATTAAGCTAAGACTATATTTTGCCACATGATAAGTTGACATAGTCTTAGCTTAAAATGGCAAAATCTATTTTTACCCACGTTAATACTATTTTTCGCCACATACTATCCTAGCCTTTTTCACTGTATGCTACAATAAGGCATATTTTTTGCTGCATTCTATATATATTGTGATAAAGAATATGACTTAGGATAGCATACAATAAAAAACTAAGAGAAATGTGTTAAATTAACTGTCAGCACAAAATGAACTATCAATTTAAGTGAACGTACTGAAGGAGTTCAACATCAAACGGAGGGCATAATTACTAAGATAATACTGCCATCAAGTCACATCTATACAAACCTACCTGTTTGCTGTATGTGTCATCAAACATACTGTTCATAATGTCCTCAGACAGTTTGGCTTCATCAGGATCAGCTGCTCTGCCCACCCAGGTGTAAACGATGCCCTGATTGTCTGTGCTCTCGAATGGTACCTGCAGAAAACATGCAGAAAACATGCAGTGTTACACATAAGTGTTTGGAGAAGGTGGTGGGATACAAAGACATTTGACTTTACAAGGGTCTACATTATTGCAAGATGAAAAAAAAAAGAACAAAAACAACCTTCAGTATGAAGCAGAACTCTGAGTTGAGATTGCTGGAATCTGTACCAATCTGGATGGTCCTATGAGACAGATGGGGGAGGGGGGGTTAAAAAGCTTGCCTGAACTATCAAAGGAAAAACATGAAAACATCTTTGGAGGACACCAGTGCTCAACAGGGACATTTCTACCTGGTGCAAAGTGCGCTGCCATTGGTGCGGATGTGGTAGAGTGAGGGCTGAGCAGAGTCGGCCTTCTGTTTCCTCTTCCCTTTGTGGATGATGAACTTCCTCTTGAAATGGGACAGGAATTTGAGATTCTCCTGCTGCTGGGTCATTCGCACCACCTAAACCAAGACAGACCCGTTTTAATTTCAGCACAGTACTGTGAAAACCACAAACAGAAGCAGTGATGCTAACACTGAGTACATAGATGATGTAGAACCCATAAAAACATTTTTCAGAAAGTCAACATAAAATTACATACAAAGCTTCCTCTTACCTTCAGTTTTCCAGGGAAAAGACTCTCAAACTTCTTCTGCAGGGAGAAGGTGAAGGTGAGCCAGCCCATGTTAGAGGCTTGCCTGCCCTGCCAGAAGTACACTACACACTGGAAGTCCTCCTCTGGCTGTTTGTCTTCCTCCTCTCCCTCCTCACCTCCACCACCACGACCACCACCACCACTTTCACCCTCCTTTTTCTCCTTCTCCTCCTCCTCATACTCCACAGGCACCCAGTATCTGAGAAGACACAGGTACAAAACCCAAACCACGTTACTTCCCCCCAAATACATTAAATGACCAATTCAAGGAATATATAATATACACACACACACACACACACACACATTTATCACAAATCTTCACAGTCTTTTCCTGCTTCATTCCAAACATAAATGCACAAGCACACACACACCTGCAGAGAAAAACGTAGCAGTCCTGTGTGTAGAAATGCCCAAACTCTTCCTCTGGCAGGCGAGCAAACTTCTTTCCCTCCAACACAAATCCTTCCATGCCATCCAGGTCCTCGTTCCACTCCTCCATCAGTTGTTCAGCCTTGACAATAAAGATAAACAGGAGATGTTGTTATTGTGCTCTTATCTGGTACAAACGGCATAACAGGTTAAGAGCCAGCTGTGTGTGTTGGTACCTCAGTGAGAGGCATGGATGGCTGCCTGGGGAGGAACAAGGCTGTGAGGTCAGCTTTCATCTGGTCTTTCTGCTCTGCATCCTTCTTCACCTGCAAGAAAAAAAAAAAAGACATGAAAACTCACTGAGCAGCTACACACATGCACAAGCAGATGACGTGTCTGGTCGGACAAAATGCTGCCTGAAACAAAATCATTGTCAGACGTCACTGCACAAATCTAGGCTTCATGGGATCCATCACTTGATCCATTTCAGTTGATTAGTAGCGTTTAAGACTGCTGTTAAAGATTAGACTTTTTTGTTTTAAAACAGTTGTCTCTGACCTTTCCTTGCAGGTTGTCATTTTGTTGGACAGTTTCAGCTGCTCGAGTGTAGTCAACCTTCAGCACATCGTCCCAGTTCTTGAACTTGGACTTGAACACCTGAGGAAGAAAATGAAGAGAAATGAAGGAGAGTGACAAAGGCCAGTGTCAAACTGTGTGGAGTACAAGGTAATACTTCAAACAATGATTTTGTATATGTACATAAATATTTGCAAATTATTCTTCACATTGTCTTTTCTAGAATGTCAACTAAACTACTGAACACAATGAACACCTTCTCAAATGTGCAAAAACAACATGAACTGTTACCAGGTATTTCACAACATGAAAAGACCCTGGTGTTCTAACTCTTTTACAGGCCTGCAGCCTCAGTGGTCTTTGGAGTGGGCAGCCACACGTGTTACCTGACACTCAGTGCCCTCCAGGTTGCGGGTGACACAAGCGTGTTTGGGCCTGTGCAGCATGGAGCAGATCTCCTGACCTAGTTTTAAGGCAGCGGCTCGGACAAGACGTGGAGACTTCCTCCCAATCCAGATGAACACATCAGACCAGCAGTCCAGAATGTACACGCTCTTTGTGTCCAGCAGAGACTGCACCTGAGGACGGAGGGAATAAGAAGAGGACATAAAATTAGATGTGAAGTGGAAAATGGGATAGTGCAGCAAGAACGAAGGACGCTGTAGGCTTCACTGCCTTGTAACCACTATGCAGCAGATGAACATACCAGCCTCAGCTCTGGCAGGGTGTCCAGTTTGACCTTGTGGTCTTTGTGTTCCACAGACAGCTTGTAATTAATCTGAGGCAGCTCCAGGTAGCCCAGACCCAAGCCCACCTACAGGACAACAAATAATCAATAAATGGTGGTTTTGTTTAGCACCGTCTGTTCATTCATGTCATTCTTTTTCGTGCTTTTTAAAAGAGCTTCATGTGTCATGTCACAGAGAGATTTTGGCATTGAATCCCTTTTTTGACCTAGTCTAATGGCCTCACGTTGCCAGGAAATCCATATGCAAGTATATATAAGCATTTTGAGGCTGACACATGCTGTTAACTATCCAACCCACACAACCAATCACTACAGTCCATTTACAAAAATTCTTACTGTGCGAAGCAGAAAGCTCAACAATAAATCCTACACACCTCCTACACTGACTAATTTGCATTACACCTCCCAATACCTCCAAACTCACTTCATCTGTACTCCACAACAAACAGCTATCACAGGATGAGGTCAGTTACAGAGTAATACAGTATAAAAGTTAATAAAGAATGTTTACCTTGTATAGTTTGGGTCGGACAGGAGAGAAGTCATCTGGTACGTGCTTCTTGATCTCCTCTGGTTGTCCTCCCACTACCTCCCAGAACCCTGGAGGCTCCTGGTTCTGGAGGAGGGTTATAATCTCTGCCTTCCCCTTACGCTCATTCTTATTTATCTTTTCTGCAAATAACCTGGAGGATGACAATAACACATGGATGCAGCTTTAAATGACTGCATTAATAGCCTGAGGAGTTGTGCTCCTACTGTGGAAACCAACTTGAGATGCTGCGTTAGCACTTAAGTTGTGTCTCACCTGGCCTTTGTGGTGCCGCTGAGCGTAGCGTTGGCTCCTCTCCAGATAAAGATTTCCAGCCCAGTGTCCAACAGGAAGACATAGCTGCCAAAAAGAGAAAGACAGGATGTTATGGACACAATGCTCCACACTGAAGCACACACAGTGTTCATATCAAACTGCAGCAGGAAAAATGAGCCACATATTGACTTCATTAGTTATATCAAATAGGCAGAAAAGGCTATAAAGGCATAAGGAGCATGTAGCAAAGTGTGTGTGTGTGTGTGTGAGAGGTGGTGTGTAGTGCAAGAAGGGTGTGAGAGTCACCGAGGGTCGAGGGAACAGGCCTTCACAGGTACAGACTCCAGTCTGATGTTTTTCTTTCCATAAACTCTGTATAACCTGATAAAGCACAAACAGATTCAAGTGACATGAGTTTACATCACAGAACAAAATGATTCAGACTCAATAAACTTTGATGATTTATAAGTAGCTTTTTAAAACAAAGCATGTCTATGAAGGTATTAACACCATAAAAGCAAAGATTAATAATGAAGGAGACTTCAAAGGTATAATATAAAAGTGTACCTGTTGGCATAGTTGGTGTCCTCCACTGTGTAAAAACCACTGGCTGTTCCTCCCTCGATGTAGGAAATCTCATTATTAAACACCTGCACAGAAGAAAATATGGTCCAATGCTTTTATAATACATTTCACTGGAATCTTTAGCTGTTATGTATTTTATGGTTTATGTATTTTTTTTAAGTCAGACACAGGGAACTTCCCTGTGTCTGACTAGTACAGCTATTCTGTACATATATCTGGGTATACAGGTCTCTGTTTGCATACCAATGCATATGTGTATATGTACAGCATGTTGGTACGTACAGCACTGAACTCCTCGCTCTCGTCTCCCATCTCTTCCCTTATCGTCCTGCACTCTGCCCCAAGGAAATTCCTCAGGTTGACAGCGTGGATGGCAGAGCCAGCCTTCTTGTCCAGTGTGGCCTCCTGGCCAATCCAGTAGAAGATCTGCCAGCTCAGTGCTCCGTTGTCATCCAGGAAGGTCTGGAATACAAAACAAGAAGAAAGTGATACAGATCGGAGGAGAAAGGAACAATAAATAATAATTTATTCTGATTGTTCAGTGACAATCTTTACCATCTACTGCGAAAGACCTTGTTACCTTGAGGATGATGTAGCAGTCGGCCTCGTAGAACTTGCCATGGAAAGTTTCATCCACTTGCATGGGAACAAAGTTTTCTATCTGCCACACTGTTACACCTGGAACCTGTGGAGAGGAAGTAAGACGTAATGAAATTTACCATCAGCCCTTAAACACTGTCAAATTCTACACATGCCTGGCTGGTCCTGAATGATGCCAGTGTTTTATTGAGAAACCCAAGTCCAGCGCTTTGCTCAAGGACACTTGAGCCCGCCCCCACACCCACACAAAGATAAATACCTGCCCCACATCCTCCATAAAGAACTCAGAGTAGTCGAGATGAGGCTTCTCTAGACTCTTGTCCCAGCGTCGGATCTTTAAGTCACCATATTTCAGGTCCCCGTTCTCCTGCAGAATTACATTTCATGATAAATAAAATATTTGATCTAAGCTAATCAAAACAAGTTACATTTTCTCTTCTCCTCATTGCCATCCTGTTCTCAGGGTTAATAGAGATTTTTAAACCAATTAGACTCCCTATGGAGTAGTTAACTGGCCAACATGGGTCATCAGTATAATGTAGTCAGGAAAACAACTGCTAAGTTGAACTCCCCATCTATCTCTGAACCTTTTTTCTTCCTTACCTCCAAGTTCTTCTTCTCTTGTGCCACGTCACTCATGCCTTTCAGCACCTGCTTTGCCTGATCATCCTGAGAACAGTCTTTCCTCCTCCTTAGCCTCATCTTCCTCGCCAGGTGATCTCGGGGGCTGGCTCCTAGACACACAATGACACAGACGCAGATTTGAGCCTTCAGAAAATATATTTTTTATGGATGGTAGAACAAAAGCAGCTAATAATTCCAGTGAAGTCGTGAAGCTTCACACCCACTAGTACATACACACATACACACACTCTAACACACCTCCTCCAGCAGCAGCCACAGTCGCAGGTGAGGCCCCGGCCAACCGGAGCTGGTTCTGCAGAGAGAAGTCAATGTTGTACCACTCTGCTGCTCTGTCAACCGGTTTAGGAGGCATCACCAGGTTGGGGTTCTCACGCACGTCCAGTATCTACAGAATGGTTAAAGACATTTAATGAAATATACTGTACGTGGAGTGTTGCAAATGTTACCAAAAGCTGTTAAAGTGTGGGGGAAAACACTGTTACAGTTCAGATTTTACCTCCAACTCTGTCAGGAAATGGATGGCCTCAGGCAGTGTCACCAGGCGGTTTTTATTCAGCACCAACTTCTTCAGCTTGCCACACCTATACAAGAACACAAAACCACATTTTTAAATGTTATCCATATAACTTCATGTTCTTAGAATAATCTCCCTCAGTGAACATTTCACTACATCATTAGCTATTGCTGCTTTACCAGTTACACCTTCTTTTGATAAATACAGGTGCAAATTGGTCTGAAAATCTAAGTGTTGCTTTACTACAAAGTAAGATTGGCTCATTTCACCAAGCATTTTAAATATAATCAGTCAAATAATAGAGAAATTAAAATCACCATGATTACAACTGGTAACTGATCAATTCAGAGGAAGCCGCATGTGTTAAGCTCACCTGCAGAGTCCTTCAGGGATGAGCTCCAGGTTGTTGTTAGCAGCCATGAACTCAATGAGGTTGGACAGCTTGCCCACACCTGGTGGAACTCCATCAAAGTCCAGTTTGTTAGAGTTTACATACAGCTTTTTCAGTTTGGACAGCTTACAGATGGCAGACTGGATGGAAACAAACAAGCAAGTTTAAAAGTTAGACTTTACCCAGTGGAGGCATCTCAGTTCCTTCTTCATCAACAACACAATTTGCACATACAAGGAAATTTATATTTTTTTTAAAATGTGGTTTTAATTTACCATGTGCCAAGATAATCATCTCTCTATTGGTGATTTCAATATTGTTTAAATTAAAATGTTTAAAGTTTAAATTATAAACAGCAGTAGCAAAAACAGTAGTTTGTAGTTTATAGAGAGCTGTGTAAATGTTATCGTCCTCACAGGAAGTGAGGTGAGCTGGTTCCGGCTCAGGTTAAGTGTCTCCAGCTGGGTCCACTGGTCAATGCAGAGGGAGAGTTCAGATATCTGGTTACTGCTCAGGTTGAGTCTCTTCAAGCTGCCCAGTGAGTAGAGGCACTCTGGCACCCGAGTCAGGTCGTTACATGAGAGGTCAACATCTGGGACAGTGACAAGACATTTGCAAAAAAGCTGATGAGGATTGCAAGGATCTAAACAGTGCAACACATTTGTGAAGCATGTAGAAAACTACAAAGAAAAATATTACAGGTTCCTTATTATAGTGGTGTGTGTTACCTGCTAAGTGTGTGAGTCCTTCCAGGCTGGTGGGCATGTTGCTTTGGGTCCTCTGGGTGTTTCTCAGATGGAGAGTCTGTAATGCCACCATGGCAGGCAGCTGGCTGCTCAGACACAACACAGACACACACAGAGTCAGAGCAGCACTAAATAAAAATGCCAATTTCTGATTTCTAACCAAATTTCCACTTAACATGGGAACTATGATTTTCTGTTGGCTAAAAGTGTAAAGTGAGGGATTGATGGCAAATGAAAGCACTTAAGAAACAAAGTCATGTCTGCTTACCGCAGTTGCGCATGCATCAGCGGGTTGTTGTTCAGTATGAGAGTCTGCAGGTGCACCAGGCGTCTCATTTGCGGTGGCAGACTGTCCAGCTTGTTGTCGCTCAGGTCCAGATACAGCAGGTCTGTCAGGTTGATGAACAGCTGGTTGGGGATGGAGTCGATGCTGTTGTGGCTCAGATTCAGCACCAGCATGTTTCTGCTGTTCTCCAGGTCCCTGGGGATCTCTGTAAGCTGATTGTAGCTAAGATCCTAAACAAGAAGATGGGAAAAGTTGGGAAAAAAAAAAATACACAAAGTTTGTTTTGAACTGTGTGCAAAACGGATTTTTGGGCAGCAATGTATCATACCCAACTGAAAAAGAGGGAAAACAATGGGTATAAAGGCAGTGTACCAATAAAAAAACAAAAATCACTCATGTTGATGGAGTAAGTGTGTGTAGATTATACAAATCTAAGGTATGGTCAGGTGTGAAGAAGTTATTGTACCAGCACAGAGAGGTCATCAAGCTGAAAGATGTCATCTGGGACTCCAGAGTTTTTCAGGTTGTTGGCTCTGGCTACCACTGCCTACACACAGACCACAACACTCTTAGGGCAGTATTATAAGCAGATTATACACACACACAAACACACATAGAAACGGGCCATGGTGGAAACGCCCATGTTAACTTAAGCAGCACTGATTTCAGATAATACAGCGCTATTGTTACTTATGGCTACACTTCTACTTAATACATTTGCTTGTGTTTTATGTGTACTGTCCTATTTGTATGTAGGTGTGAGTTACCCGTAGGTTTGGTAAGCTGGACAGCTCTCCATGTAAGGTGCTCAGGCTGTTGTGACTCACTGAAAGATGCTCCTGAAGGAAAAAACAAACAATGGTTTTGTTTACAGATACACAATGCACTGCACAAACCAAACACAATTTCATAAAGATATCCTGGTCACTGCTGTGCAGCATTCCCACTTGCTTCTAAAAACAATAAACTGGATAAAATCAAAGCATATTTTAGGTTAAACACAATCCAGATGATGTAACTGCAAGCCATGACAACAGACTAATCCTATTTACCTACATCTCACAAGATTAAGCATTTAAGCAAAGATCATCTTTGGTGCGTGTTTGATCATTGCTGTGGAGGTTTCGATTAGATAATCCTATCAAAGGTATCAAGTATTTAAAACAGGGCTCTGTGTGTTCTTAGTCAGGCTAGCATTCACCAAATATAGCAATGATCAATGTGGGATCAGGTGTGAATAATAAAATAATTATATCAAATAAGAATTACTGTTTCTGGTAAAATTGTTAAAAATGTCTCACCAGCTTCTGCAGAGAGGCCAGCTCCTCCGGGAGGTAACACAGTCCTGTCCTGTTCAGTTTCAGCCATCGCAGACTGCTCATACACTTGACATGTTCTGGGAAGTACCCACCCTGTAAACACAGGCAGAGATGCAAAAGTTGGAAATTCAAAGAATAACTTTTGACAAAATATTGACGATATAAGTTTGTTTTTTAGTATAGCAGCAGTCTTTAATTGTGGTGGAGGTGAAAGAGAGTACAAATAAAAACAACCAGGATCTGTTTAACTGCAGGTCGCATAAGATTTAGTCAGCCAAGACCTAAACTGTAAATTTTCCCCCTGAAATGTTCAAATGTTCAATCACTATCAAGTCAATATGTAAGAAATGTAGTGTGTGTGTGTATATATACAGGGTTAAATGTTGACATCACCTTTGTTGGTTTCATGCCATGTTATTTTGGGTCAGTGTGAGAGAGAACAGCTCTGGACAACTTCAATCATTCTTATATCAGTTACAAGGGTAAGTGCAGCACACATCTGGCCAGCTGTGATGCTCAGCCCAAATAAAACTCTACCATCAGAGTAATAGACCGGACCATGTTGTAGTCGTCTTTAACCAGGGCACAATTTAGCAGGGGAAGTGACGTAATCGCAGACAGTCTCAAATTAGGTCTGATCTATTCTCTACGAAATGAACAAGTTATTTCACCAGCTCATTTCTTCTTCCGTCTTACTGACATGACAAATATTTCTGCTCATACCAGACGAACCCAGCTGTCCTCGCTGCTTCCCCGACCTCCCAAACCAAACCCGCAAATTGAGAGTAAAACCAAAAAGTACAGCGACACCCAACAAACTCTAATGTTAGCCAAGGTCGTCTTTAAACACGAACACCGCTGACATGCTCTGACACGAAGACCTCGGCTTCAGAGCCACACGAGCGCAGTTAGCCAGTGAAGCTAAATTAGCTAGCTAACCCGATGCAACAGTTGCGAAAACTAACTACTCAAAATAACACACACACACACACACACACACACACACTCAGCTGCCTTCACAGACACATCCCGCAAAACAGAAACGCGTTAACCTAAAGGCAGGGCACTGGTGCGGCCCAAACCAGCCTGGCTCCACTTCGTCCATGTCAACTGGCTAACGCCCAATGCTAACTGCGATTAGCAAGCTAAGCTAGCGCTTAAAGGAGCTCCGCCTTTATCCGTTTGTGGATAAACGCAACAAATGTCTCTCAAAAGTCTTACTTTAAAGTCATTTCCACTGAGGTCTACCCCCCGTATGAAGGGAAGGACTCCGGTAGCAGCCATTTCTAGTTGACGCCAGCTGCTCGGTCTTCAAACGGACTATTTTGGTCCTGGAGCAGGGAGGGTTGTGGTGGGTCGGAACTTCTTCTTCTTCGTCTGTTGCTTTTTGGCTGAGAGCAACAACTTCCGCTTAGAGACGGTCACCGCCTGCACCGGAGTGTAAATAACGACATACAAAATAAACAACATTAATACATTAATCAAATATATAATATCTCACAATAATATTTTAAAAAGTCAAATTAAATAATAATAAACAGATTCAAATGTATTTACAGTAGGAACGTTTATTTTTTTTCAAGAACAACCTTTATGGACCACTCAAAAATGCCTTTATAATTCAGTTTAGTTTTTGGGACTGCACTGAATGAAATCTGGTCGTCCTCTTGGTGATTTGTCTCGTAAAGAAAAAATTAAAAACGACGTATTTTCTCTTCTCTTGCTTATGAATGTGGACGACAGTTTATATATTTATAGTGGTCTGCGCCAAAACAACAGTCAGCTGTTAGAAAGTGTCAAGTCATGGGGACGGGGGGAGCCTACAACTGGAAACTACACGACCCTCCTTCGAAATAAAGCTTTTTAACTTAAAAAACAACATTCGAGGCATTATAGAAGTCTGTCGGTGAAGCCTAATTTTGAAAAGCACAGAAAGCGGAAGTGCGTTTTGCGCGATGACGTCATCGCGCTAGCCCCTCCCAGTCAGCTGTGCTGCTAAAGGTCCGTATCCTGCAAGTAGGGAAAAGAAAAAAAGAATTTTTAGCCTTTTACATCATGGATAAAAATGCTGCGCGATACAACGTCCAGCTGTATATTTATGATTTATCGAGAGGAATGGCTCGCAGCCTCAGTCCCATCATGTTGGGTAAGTAACAGCTAAAAAAAAAAAAAAAAAAAAAATCCGATGCAGCCCGGCCTCGGGGACAAATAAGTGACAACAACAAATACCGGGTGGAGATTCCTCCTCAAGCGCCTTCACACAGTAACTATCGTGCAGAGTATGAGGTCGGTGATTAACTGATCTCGTTATCGTTGTTCATATAACTTGTAAAACGACCAAATGTTGTTAATGGTGTTAACATCAGAGTGAAGAAGATAATGTGCTGTCCTTCTCTCACTGCTCTCCCTCTTTCTATTGCAGGAAAACAGCTAGACGGTATATGGTATGATACTCTTTCTCTTACTTTGACAGCTTGTCTGCCTCTGATTCTGATCCATCAGGTGGAGGCCAGTGACCTAGTTCTGGTCCCAGAGTGGATAGAACAGATATTACAAAAATACCCACCAAAACATTATTTCTGTCCTCATTTTGTTGCTTAGTGATTTTTTTGGGGGGGGGGGGGGGGGTGTACACCACTAAACTAAATTACAATGCACAACAGCACATCACATGGGTTTAAACATGGATCTGCCTCAGGCTGGATGTTTTTTCACATGATGCCAACATTTGTCAGGACTGTACACATGGGATTAACTAACTTGTAAACTGGTTTATTGTTTACCATGTGGTTAAACAGACCTAGAGGTATGATTTTAAATAAATGTAACTGTATTATGAAGTGTATTATTATGACACGTGCTCATGTTGGTCTTTCTCCCAGGCACACGGCTATAGTGGCCTACGGCGATGAGTTCTTTTTCGGAGGGGAGGGGATCTCCAGCTGTTCGCCAGTAAGTCTGTAACAAAGACTGACTCCTGTTCATCAAACAGGCTCGTGACAGGAATCTAAAAAAAGATAAACGGTCTTGGTTTTGGTGGTATGTTAGTCACTATATATTAATTCATTATATTTATATAGTCATTATATTCAGTTCACCTTTACACCGATATTCAAATGAAGCTGCTTTATTGTAATTAACAGCTGACCAGTTAATCCTCAATAACTCAATAAAGGGACACCGGTCTGTCTTTGAGAAACAAATCCTTTTTGGTTCTGATTTTTGTGAGTAACGAGAGAAAGTAGCTCTCGGATCAGTCACAGGTCAAGATTTTAGTTACACCTACATTTTGTGAGCGGTTTG
Organism: Mastacembelus armatus; assembly: GCF_900324485.2. Classification (NCBI taxonomy): domain Eukaryota; kingdom Metazoa; phylum Chordata; class Actinopteri; order Synbranchiformes; family Mastacembelidae; genus Mastacembelus; species Mastacembelus armatus. The sequence goes on from NC_046640.1 coordinate 20,311,431, forward strand.
TGTTTGTCAGGGTGGGACAATGCTGGGTCCTCCTGATACGGTCGTGGACCTGGGTGAAACTGAAGTGTCCGAGGAGATCTTCATGGATTATCTCTCTTCGCTGGGGGAAAGCACATACAGGTTGAGCAAGTGTTCATACATACATTTTCCCTAATAAAGGAAAGCTACCAGTTATTTATACATATATTAATATACATACATGGACATATTGTTAATATACCTTAAGAGTGACATCCCAATCACATCATATCTTTAAGAAAGAGGAGCATTTGTTTTTAATGTGTAGGTAAATGCATTGATCTCATTTGGTTAATCTAATTAATTCATCTAATCGAGTTAAATGAACGGCAGGTTTATTCTTAGTGCATCAGGTAACAGCTTTCATGCACTGAATAACTTCCTGTCTTCTTTCTTGGTTTAGAGGTGACAGGTATCGTCTGTTTGAGCACAACTGCAACACCTTCACCAACGAGGTGGCTCAGTTCCTGACAGGCCGGCCCATCCCCTCCTACATCACCGACCTTCCATCCGAAGTCCTCTCCACGTGAGTGTGAAGCTAACCACCATATCAATCATCTTCATTTCTAGAACGAGTTGAATCATTTATTTAAGATTATTACATTTTTAGGATGCAATTGAAATTACATTTTTTTAACCCCCCTGGAAAATAAAAAACAGAGTCTTTGGTTGTGTGTTATGGACAAAAATGTACAATAAATGTCTCATGACCGTTTGCTTGGTTCTACAGACCATTCGGCCAGATACTGCGGCCCATTCTGGACTCTATCCACATCGCTCCCCCAGGAGGTAACGTCATCAACGGGGGAAGGAACATCTAAGCTGAGAGAGCGGCAGTGTCCTCAAGGTCGCTTCCATTGTAGTCAGTCAGTCAGTGAGACGTCCCCAACCGATTATCTTTCTTTCTCCAAATAAATTACGAATGAAGAATGAAGGCAGACAACTACAATTAACAGCTGGCCAGTTAATCCTCAATAATTCAATTCATAATTATAATTTCTTCCTTAAAGTCTTGTTGCAGGGCACTGACGTAGTGAAGTACCTGAACAGTAACAAGAAATCAGAAGGAACTTCAGGTTAAACCAGCAAAGTCAGATCCAAACAGTTTCCTACGCTGATTCAGCCTCCTAAGAAAAACATGTGTAGAAAGTGGCATATCAAATATGTTAACTTTTATATTATAGGATTACATTTAATCAAGTATTGTAAAGAATGAGGCACCACAACTTTGACATTTTGAAAAACTTAATACCTTTCGTCCAAAATGTTGAAATATTGCATATCTGACAGCTATAATTAAACCACCTACAACATTAAAATACCTCATGTAGATTCATGCATCAAGCTCATTTAGCTTCTCTACTTAGATACAGAAGATTAATTTAAGAATAATTTGTTCTTAAGTTAGAACTATTAGTATTATCCTTCCTTCGTATTGTAGCATTTATTTAAAAATGCACAAAACAGTCTGTAGAAATTAGGTTTAGATTTTCCTTAATGTTTTTTCTAATGACATCACAGTGACAAATCCAACCTTAATGAAGTGCTAGAAATGCCGAACCATAACCATAAAGTGAACATTGTACTGCAAGATCTGACATGTACTCTATCAGCAGAACAGAAATCGGTGAACATTTTACTGATGTGTTTAGTGTAGACATTTTTAGGATCAACAACCATCTCCTCATTAGGTTAGCAGAAAAAAAACCAAACAAACATTCCAGTCGGTATTGCATTTCCTCCAAAATATTTTTTGCTCTAACGACTTAAACCTAATTTCTAGGAGACAAAGTGCATCATATTATGAGACTGTCTGTGCTGTTGTTATGAGAATCATCTGGTGACCACAGTGAAGTTAGAGTCTGCACGTTTGCTTATTCAGTGCAGTGGGTGCTGTTTGTTTTAAAATAGGGTGGTGGATTCTCGGAGATGTTTGGTGTCAATCATATTTCGTTCTTGCACTTTTCTCCTTTACCTTTGTTATTTGGCAGCCTGTATTTAATTCTCTCTTAGCTCTTTTTAGTAAAATGTCTTTTCATTGTTTCTGTGGAATTTAGCTCCTTCCTGACAATATCATCACCCGTCTGTGATATGACATTCAGCAGCTAAGATTATGTAAAGGAAGTCATAAATGCTTTGGGGTGTAAAGTCTCCATAGAGGACCTGGGGGCAGTTCTCTGTAAATTCAGTTATTCCTGTCGATATGAAAGTGAATACTGGATGGTATTTGTTCATTCAAGAGATTATTACAAAGGGGTCTGATTGTCAGGGGAAGAAGACAACCCAGGAAACAGTTCCAAACTGCTCTAAATGGATTTTCCAGACAATCCTGGTCCTTTTTTAAGGTTATCTTGAAAATGAAAAACCACTTTCTTGGTCAGAATGTACAGTTTCTGGCATTAAACCAACTCTGATATAACTGAAAGTGAACTACACCTGTTACATTATGTAAGTTTTGCATCTTGGCCTGTTACCAGCTCTGCAGGGAGATGCTGATTATAGAGACACTTGTTCTACAATTTCTTAAAAAACACGTTTTCCAGTTGCCATACAGATAATTGTAAACAACTGCACAGTCATTGATTGTATTTTTAACGTAGAGGCAACAACCTGCTCTAGTCCTTTAACAGCCACCAGAGTGTGTTTGACATACAGCACACATCTGTGCCTTCATTTCATTTCCCTCCGCTTGGCCACAGTCGCACTGCTGGGGGTTGGCATGGTTATTATATAGCACAGATGGTGTCTTCCTGTGCAGTCTGGGTTACTCATAGTTTGGTGTATGTCCAATAAAATCTTACGTCGAACAAATTAGGTGAAAGGAGAACATACTGCATTGTGTTTTTAACCATATGAAACGCAGGCAGTTCAGAATATTCCACATCACTGCCTAACCTGCATTAGGGTCCATCTGGTTATGTTAACACACATGAATGACACGTTAAACTGCATGAGCTTAAACAGACTGTAGGATGGAAGAAGCACAGGGAAGAGCGATTAAACCAGCGTCGACTTTTTCCTCGTGTTCTTCTGCAATAAATAAACTTCACATACGTATTTAAGCCTTCATGCAGTCGCCACCAGAACTTTAACCTGACATTTTAAGTATTTGGCTACTTTTACACATTAACCCATTAAAGTTAATGCTCATTTAAGGGAGTTCACCTGTTATTTTGCCAACTGACATACAGTAACTAACCAGACCACTGAAATGTATTAATGCACAAGTCACCCTTTGTTGCTGTAATGTAAGTTATTGCTGGCTATTACATGTAATGTAAAACTGCAGCAGATATGATTATTGGTATTTTTCCTTATTTAAGTAATCTAACTATGGTAGATGTGTGTATGCATATTGTTTGTGTAACTGTTTTTGTATTTCTACCTATACATAAAGCCATTGACTGCATGTTTCAGACTGGTGTATTTTTGAAGATTTCAAATACATGTGGAGTTTGAATGTGTGGGAGGGTCTTAGTGAATTTAACTGTATAAACAATCAATAAAAAAAAGGTCTAGGAAGGTCAAGGAATTTAAGTTAAAAGTAGTTGTGTGCTCAAAAAAAAAAATCATTAAAATTACAATATAGTAAAAAATAATAATACCAAGGGGAAGGAAATGAGTTACATATACAATATACAGAACAATCACAGTGACATAATAATCAGGGAGTAGATCCAATAAGTTTCTCTCTGCAAGGGCATGCAAAGAACAGACTAACTGCAGTTCTTTGCATGTCCACTAAGGGACAGCATTGCTCTGTCTCTAGCTAAAGGTGCATCTGGATCAGAGGTCCCATAAATAACAAACAAACAAACAAGAATGAATCCACACTGCTTTGTATTATTCTTAAATTGAGACCCACTAAGACCCACTCAACAAACACATAATCTGCTAATTGCCCAAACTGACCCCTGACCAGCTGCTGATGGTCGTTTTGAAGGAAGCAAACCCGAGTCCTCTCTGGGAAAAGCAAAAGGTTAATATGAAAAGCAATTTGCAGTGAAAGTGAAAATGGAAAATAATATGTTACTCTGGTCTGACGCCAACAACCAAATGAATGAGGAAACGTAATAGGAAAACATTATATGTTAAATCCCCCAATTTTCACTTTAACTGATCTAACTTGTCCAGCTGCTTCTTTATTTAGAGTATTTCACCACAATTATTACACATTTGTGTTCAGGTCATCACAAAGCTATGCCAGCTACACTCTGTGGTATCAATAACCATGTCAAAGATGGCATCACTTTCCCAGATGGTGGATATCTCACAGTTGTGCAAACAGATGTGAGGCAGACGTCCTCCCTGGCCTCAGATCAGCGCCCTTCCTGAGAGACAGTGGGTAATAAATGCACACAGACATACTGTCCTTGCTACCTGCCGCTGAGTAGCTGAATCAGCTCAGTGAGTCTCACAGTCATGAGTGTGCACGTGAAATGTTAAGTTTCTCTCCAATTCAAGGGGACTGTCAGGCCGGGACAAAGTCGTTAGCATGGCGTCACGCTGACCCACTTGCTGTGGGGACAGATCCTTCCCTGACACATACGGGTGACGTCCTCTGGACTCTGACCTGGACTCTGTGGTGCCATTTTTTTTTTTTACAAAGATTATAAAAACATAAAGAAGTTCAGATATTTGAAGCTGAACTAAAAACTACATTTTGATCTGGACCATAGCATGGTGGGTGAGGGGATGAGACTGAACCAAAACAGTCAAGATGCTGAGGTCATTTGTTTTTGCAGGTCACAAACCAAAGTACTGGATAAATAAAAAGGCTGGTGGTGCTGGATGAAAAGTCACAGAGATTCTCAAATACCAATTCATAGATATCTTGACCCAATTTCATTGCAATCCATCCAGAACCTGTTCAGACATTTCAGCCTGGACCAAGGTGGAGAACAGAGCAACGCTGCTTTAATTAATAGCTGGGGTGGAAACTGTGGGAGTCGATGGTTCAGAAGTGAAGCAGAGAAACAAAATGGACTGTGTGATTTAAACAATGGAGAAGTTGATTTACCTGCAGCTGCAGTTTTATGAAAAGGTCCTGGTTTCTAACTGTGTCTGTGTGCTGATGTCAGAGCGAGGGAAGGCGAGAGGAGACACTTTTAACAGGTAAGTGTTTAAAAGCTGCATTTTTGTGAGCTCTCCTGAAGGTTTTGCTGGGAGAACTACATCCCAGAGGCGTAATGTTTCATTTAGCACCGATATGCATAATTAAGGGATTCATGTACCGTTTTTGAAGGTTACTTTGGGCAAGTAATAATTAATCTATGCAGTTCACAGTAGGTGACTGTCACGTTCTTAGTTTTAAGAATGAAAATCTACACTATCACACGTTTCCTGCATTTGGTGTTTTGCTCAAAGACAAAAAAACAAACTCTGCACAGACTTACCAAATCTCAATGAGAGATTAAACCACAGTAAAATAAAACAACCACAGTGACCAAACACGTTTTCTGTGCACTCTCATCCAAGACAGCAGACTGAACCTGCCTGATGCTAAAATATCTGTTCCTGTAGGAACCGCTCTCCATTACGGATGTTTTCCTGTGTTGTGAGGTCATTCGTTTCACATTTAATGCAGTCTGGTCTCACAGGAGTCTGGCTAAATGTTGTAAGAGTGTGATGACTATTCTTGTCCAGTCGTGCTCACTCAGACACGGTTTCATCTCCGCTGCAGGCGTCAGGTTAAATGACTGTCATTTTGTCGCAGAGGCCTCTTCTAGCACGGACCGAAGAGGGAATCCTGCTTTGCACCTGTTCACTCTTCCCTTCTATCAGTCTCCATATCTAAACTGATCTCATCTGTAATTTTCCTTTTTCCTCAGTTAATCTTTTTTGTTGCACACATCGACCACTAACCTTCCCCCCAGACCTCAATCTCCTTCCTCCGCTCGTCCTCTCACGCCCCTATTTCCTTCCCTTTCATCCCTCCTTCGTCTTGTCTCAAACTCCTTAATTACTCAGGGAGTTTTTGCTTGGCTGCACCTCCTCCGCTTTCCAGGCCTCCTCTTATTTCTGTCCTCGCCTCCTCCTGCAAGTCTCTTGACCTTGTTCCTTAACCTCTATCATTCTCCATCATCTTTTTTGCTTTTTAGGTCTAATGGACTCAGAGTTTGCAGCTACTCCACTGAGATCACTTAAAAAAACGCACTCATGTGAAGTAGGGAAGCTTGTAAGAAACCTGAGTTACAGCACGCCACCAGGTTTTTGGTTTTGTTACACAAACACGCCACCAGCCAGATCATTTCTGAGTTATCACGTTACTGTTTGGTGCTAACTAATGCAGAACAGCAGGACACCGATGTTGGAAAAAGGTTTAAATGAGGGAACATAAATGTGAGACATCCTTTCTTACTGTCTATCTATCTCTTCGTTCAGACCACCTTCACCTCCCATTCCTTCCTCTCCCCCTCAAGCTTGTCAAGTCCCTCCACAGGCAACCAGCCGGGGCCGGCCGACCAGCTGGCCAGGTCACCGTCCTGGAATCGCCCGGGTCAACAGCTGCTGCGGTCTCCTTGTCCACATCAAGCCGAGGCCACGATAACTGCCATGTCCCTGCATAAATACAATATATAGAGACGTGTGAACTGTCCTCCAGACCTTCAGCCACATCATCGCCATCTGCAGACGATTCTTGGAAATGCCCTTGGGTTGTCCCATCTGGTGCTCTGTGTGTCAGAACACACACATGCACGATGACTTATGGCTTCCTGTTCAATAATTCTTAGAGTTTCTGCAGCCTCGACTTTTGACTATTGAAGATCACATAAAGACAGCAGCCGTACTTCATATACCGCTGGGTAGCTGACGTTAACTACCTTATATACTTCTAATTTGAAGTACTTTATATACCGCTGGGTAGCTGACGTTAAATACCTTATATACTTCTAATTTGAAGTACTTTATATACCGCTGGGTAGCTGACGTTAACTACCTTATATACTTCTAATTTGAAGTACTTTATATACCGCTGGGTAGCTGACGTTAACTACCTTATATACTTCTAATTTGAAGTACTTTATATACCGCTGGGTAGCTGACGTTAACTACCTTATGTACTTCTAATTTGAGGTACTTTATATACCGCTGGGTAGCTGACGTTAACTACCTTATATACTTCTAATTTGAGGTACTTTATATACCGCTGGGTAGCTGACGTTAACTACCTTATGTACTTCTAATTTGAAGTACTTTATATACCGCTGGGTAGCTGACGTTAACTACCTCATATACTTCTAATTTGAAGTACTTTATATACCGCTGGGTAGCTGACGTTAACTACCTCATATACTTCTAATTTGAGGTACTTTATATACCGCTGGGTAGCTGACGTTAACTACCTCATATACTTCTGATTTGAGGTACTTTATATACCGCTGGGTAGCTGACGTTAACTACCTCATGTACTTCTGATTTGAGGTACTTTATATACCGCTGGGTAGCTGACGTTAACTACCTCATGTACTTCTGATTTGAGGTACTTTATATACCGCTGGGTAGCTGACGTTAACTACCTCATGTACTTCTGATTTGAGGTACTTTATATACCGCTGGGTAGCTGACGTTAACTACCTCATGTACTTCTAATTTGAAGTACTTTATATACCGCTGGGTAGCTGACGTTAACTACCTTATATACTTCTAATTTGAAGTACTTTATATACCGCTGGGTAGCTGACGTTAAATACCTTATATACTTCTAATTTGAAGTACTTTATATACCGCTGGGTAGCTGACGTTAACTACCTTATATACTTCTAATTTGAAGTACTTTATATACCGCTGGGTAGCTGACGTTAACTACCTTATGTACTTCTAATTTGAGGTACTTTATATACCGCTGGGTAGCTGACGTTAACTACCTTATATACTTCTAATTTGAGGTACTTTATATACCGCTGGGTAGCTGACGTTAACTACCTTATGTACTTCTAATTTGAAGTACTTTATATACCGCTGGGTAGCTGACGTTAACTACCTCATATACTTCTAATTTGAAGTACTTTATATACCGCTGGGTAGCTGACGTTAACTACCTCATATACTTCTAATTTGAGGTACTTTATATACCGCTGGGTAGCTGACGTTAACTACCTCATATACTTCTGATTTGAGGTACTTTATATACCGCTGGGTAGCTGACGTTAACTACCTCATGTACTTCTGATTTGAGGTACTTTATATACCGCTGGGTAGCTGACGTTAACTACCTCATGTACTTCTGATTTGAGGTACTTTATATACCGCTGGGTAGCTGACGTTAACTACCTCATGTACTTCTGATTTGAGGTACTTTATATACCGCTGGGTAGCTGACGTTAACTACCTCATGTACTTCTAATTTGAAGTACTTTATATACCGCTGGGTAGCTGACGTTAACTACCTCATATACTTCTAATTTGAAGTACTTTATATACCGCTGGGTAGCTGACGTTAACTACCTCATATACTTCTAATTTGAGGTACTTTATATACCGCTGGGTAGCTGACGTTAACTACCTCATATACTTCTGATTTGAGGTACTTTATATACCGCTGGGTAGCTGACGTTAACTACCTCATGTACTTCTGATTTGAGGTACTTTATATACCGCTGGGTAGCTGACGTTAACTACCTCATGTACTTCTGATTTGACGTACTTTATATACCGCTGGGTAGCTGACGTTAACTACCTCATGTACTTCTGATTTGAGGTACTTTATATACCGCTGGGTAGCTGACGTTAACTACCTCATGTACTTCTGATTTGAGGTACTTTATATACCGCTGGGTAGCTGACGTTAACTACCTCATGTACTTCTGATTTGAGGTACTTTATATACCGCTGGGTAGCTGACGTTAACTACCTCATATACTTCTGATTTGAGGTACTTTATATACTGCTGGGTATCTTGGGAGTTTTCCAGCAGGGATCAATAAAGTTTGATGATTAGACTATTTTTTTTTGATTCATCCGATTCTAAGGAAATAAGGAACTAATTAAATAAAATTTGCTTTTAGTTCCGACTTGATCCTCATTGTTTTTGTTTTAGTAATTTTTATTTTAGTCCCCTGCCTTCTTTAATATAGTGTGATGCTCAGACGTTCACAGGAGAGCAGGAGAGGACCTGTAAGGTGGAGAGGCAGACCAGCAGATAGAGGACTTGTTTTATATTCATCACACAAAACATGTCTCTAATCTCCATCCATACACTATCTGCATATTTTCAGAAAGGAACTCCTGGATGCCATATCAAAGCTGCTTCAGTATGTCGGCGTAGTAGAGGCAGTTCCGATTCAGACTGTAAGGTATCTTCCTAAAATTAGAACAAGCCTGCAAGCTTTAAATTCCTCAGTAGCAGCAGTTCCAGCTTATCATTTTTGCATTACTCACATTTTCCACTTGATGGCACCATCTCAGAGCAGAATTAGCCATATACAATATAATGTTCAGGCTGTAGAGCTAATGTGCAGCTGTTCAGGTGAACACAGTTGCATTTGTCTGAAAGGAACAATATGTCCCAGGGATTTTTAAAAACCACATTTAATATAAAGACTGCTGACTTTTTAATAAAAAAGGACCCCTGATATAAGTATGTGAGAATATAATGAAAAAGTAGTGAAATAGTCCCACAAATGACAGAACCAAGACGTGCTGTTTTCACACTACAGGTTTAGCACAAACTAAACAAATGAGTCTTTATGCTAAGCTAAGCTAACCGGCTGCACGAGGTCAACATTTACTGTGCTTTTATCAGATTTTGGTAGAAAAGTGCACAGGCTTCCTCCCTGCATACACACCGTGCGCTCACTCATGCGGAGGCTGTGAGAATAATCTCTTTGCACTCATGAAACCTGCAACGAGGGGTGTCACTACAAATATTAGACCATGTGAAAATATGTGACACTGGAGCCTCCACTTTAGTGCATCAGATAAGTGCACACTGGAGTGCTAGCTGTGAAGATGCTCTGTTTGCTGGGAAGAGAAGCTCTGTCAGGGTACAAATAACTCCTGTGAAAGGACAATGTGCAGCACACCAGAGGCCTCACAGAGTTAATTAAGTTAAAGTCCAGCAGCAGAAAAGATATAAGAGAAGGGAAAAGCAATTTACCA